>NC_052150.1:226636739-226963505 GCF_902713615.1 Scyliorhinus canicula | reverse complement strand
TGCTGCCTGCCCCCCGGCACAGTCAGGGTGCTGCCTGCCCCCGGCAGTCAGGCTGCCTGCCCCCCGGCACAGTCAGGGTGCTGCCCCCCGGCACAGTCAGGGTGCTGCCTCCCCCCCACAGTCAGGGTGCTGCCTCCCCCCAGCACAGTCAGGGTGCCGCCTGCCCCCCGGCACAGTCAGGGTGCCGCCTGCCCCCCGGCACAGTCAGGGTGCTGCCCCGGCACAGTCAGGATGCTGCCTGCCCCCCCGCACAGTCAGGGTGCTGCCCCCCGGCACAGTCAGGGTGCTGCCACCCCGGCACAGTCAGGGTGCTGCCACCCCGGCACAGTCAGGGTGCTGCCCCCCCGGCACAGTCAGGGGGCTGCCTGCCCCCGGCACAGTCAGGGGGCTGCCCCCCGGCACAGTCAGGGTGCTGCCTGCCCCCCGGCACAGTCAGGGCGCTGCCTCCCGGCACAGTCAGGGCGCTGCCTGCCCCCCGGCACAGTCAGGGTGCTGCCTGCCTCCCGGCACAGTCAGGGTGCTGCCTGCCCCCCGGCACAGTCAGGGTGCTGCCTGCCTCCCGGCGCAGTCAGGGTGCTGCCTGCCCCCCGGCACAATCAGGGCGCTTCCCCCCGGCACAATCAGGGCGCTGCCCCCCGGCACAGTCAGGGTGCTGCCTGCCCCCCGGCACAGTCAGGGCGCTGCTCCCCGGCACAGTCTAGGTGCTGCCCACCGGCACAGTCTAGGTGCTGCCCCCCCGCGGCACAGTCTAGATGCTGGCCCCCGGCACAGTCAGGGTGCTGCCTGCCCCCCGGCACAGTCAGGGTGCTGCCCCCCGGCACAGTCAGTGTGCTGCCTGCCCCCCCGGCACAGTCAGGGTGCTGCCTCCCCCCCAGCACAGTCAGGTGCTGCCCCCCCCCCGGCACAGTCAGGGTGCTGCCTGCCCCCCGGCACAGTCAGGGTGCTGCCCCCCGCACAGTCAGGGTGCTGCCTGCCCCCCCGGAACAGTCAGGGTGCTGCCTGCCCCCCGGCACAGTCAGGGTGCTGCCTGCCCCCCGGCACAGTCAGGGTGCTGCCTGCCCCCCACAGTCGGTGCTGCCTGCCCCCGGTACAGTCAGGGTGCTGCCTGCCCCCCGGCACAGTCAGGGTGCTGCCTGCCCCCCGGCACAGTCAGGTGCTGCCTGCCCCCCGCACAGTCAGGTGCTGCCTGCCCCCGGCACAGTCAGGGTGCTGCCTGCCCCCCGGCACAGTCAGGGTGCTGCCTGCCCCCACAGTCAGGGTCTGCCTGCCCCCGGCACAGTCAGGGTACTGCCCTCGGCCAGTCAGGGTGCTGCCCCCGGCACAGTCAGGGTGCTGCCTGCCTCCCGGCACAGTCAGGGTGCTGCCCCCCGGAACAGTTAGAACGCTGCCTGCCTCCCGGCACAGTCAGGGTGCTGCCTGCCCCCCAGCACAGTCAGGGTGCTGCCCCCCCGGCACAATCAGGGCGCTGCTGCCGCCCGGCACAGTCTGGGTGCTGCCCACCGGCACAGTCAGGGTGCTGCCCCCGGCACAGTCAAGGTGCTGCCTCCCACCGGCACAATCAGGGTGCTGCCCCCCCCCCCGGCACAGTCAGGGTGCTGCCCCCCCCCGGCACAGTCAGGGTGCTGCCCCCCCGCCCCCGGCACAGACAGGGTGCTGCCCCCCCGGCACAGTCAGGGTGCTGCCCCCCCGGCACAGTCAGGGTGCTGCCCCCCCCCACCCGCACAGTCGGGTGCTGCCCCCCCCGGCACAGTCAGGTGCTGCCCCCCCCGGCACGTCAGGGTGCTGCCCCCCCGGCACAGTCAGGGTGCTGCCCCCCCCCCGGCACGTCAGGGTGCTGCCCCCCCCCACAGTCAGGGTGCTGCCCCCCCCGCACAGTCAGGTGCTGCCCCCCCCCGGCACAGTCAGGGTGCTGCCCCTCCCCCCCCCCGGCACAGTCAGGGTGCTGCCCCTCCCCCCCCCTCACAGTCAGGGTGCTGCCCCTCCCCCCCCCGGCACAGTCAGGGTGCTGCCCCTCCCCCCCCCGGCACAGTCAGGGTGCTGCCCCTCCCCCCCCGGCACAGTCAGGGTGCTGCCCCTCCCCCCCCGGCACAGTCAGGGTGCCCCCTCCCCCCCCCACAGTCAGGGTGCTGCCCCTCCCCCCCCGGCACAGTCAGGGTGCTGCCCCTCCCCCCCCCGCACAGTCAGGGTGCTGCCCCTCCCCCCCCCCGGCACAGTCAGGGTTCTGCCACTCCCCCCCCCCCGGCACAGTCAGGGTGCTGCCCCTCCCCCCCCCCCGGCACAGTCAGGGTGCTGCCCCTCCCCCCCCCCCGGCACAGTCAGGGTGCTGCCCCTCCCCCCGCACAGTCAGGGTGCTGCCCCCCCCCCCCCCCGGCACAGTCAGGGTGCTGCCCCCCCCCCCCCGGCACAGTCAGGGTGCTGCCCCTCCCCTCCCCCGGCACAGTCAGGGTGCTGCCCCTCCCCCCCCTGGCACAGTCAGGGTGCTGCCCCCCCCCCCCCACAGTCAGGTGCTGCCCCCCACCCCCCCGGCAGTCAGGTGCAGCCCCCCACCCCGGCACAGTCAGGGTGCAGCCCCCCCCCCCCCGGCACAGTCAGGGTGCTGCCCCCCGGCACAGTTAGGGTGCTGGCCCCCGGCACAGTCAGGGTGCTGCCCCCTGGCACAGTCAGGGCGCTGCCTTCCCCCCGGCACAGTCAGGGTGCTGCCCCCCGGCACAGTCAGGGCGCTGACTGCCCCCCGGCACAGTCAGGGCTCTTCCCCCCGGCACAGTCAGGGCTCTTCCCCCCGGCACAGTCAGGGCGCTGCCTGCCCCCCGGCACAGTCAGGGTGCTGCCTGACCACCGGCACAGTCAGGGTGCTGCCTGCCTCCCGGCACAGTCAGGGTGCTGCCCCGTGGCACAGTCAGGGCGCTGCCCCCCGGCACAGTCAGGCGCTGCTGCCCCCCCGGGCACAGTCAGGCGCTGCCTGACCCCCGGCACAAGTCAGGGCTGCTGCCTGCCCCCGGCCCCAGTCAGCGGTGCATGCCTGCCCCCGGTCACAGTCAGGGTGCATGCCTGGACCCCCGGCACAGGTCAGGGTTTCGTCCTGACCCCCGGCACAGTCAGGGTGCCATGCCTGACCCCCCCGGCACAGTCAGGGTGCTGCCCTGACCCCCGGCACAGCAGGGTGCCTGCCTGACCCCCGGCACAGTCAGGTGCATGCCTGACCCCCGGCCACAGTCAGGGTGCTGCCTGACCCCCGGCACGTCAGGGTTGCTGCCTGACCCCCGGCACAGTCAGGGTGCAGCCTGACCCCCGGCACAGTCAGGGTGCAGCCTGACCCCCGGCACAGTCAGGGTGCAGCCTGACCCCCGGCACAGTCAGGGTGCAGCCTGACCCCCGGCACAGTCAGGGTGCGCCTGACCCCCGGCACAGTCAGGGTGCGCCTGACCCCCGGCACAGTCAGGGTGCTGCCTGACCCCCGGCACAGTCAGGGTGCTGCCTGACCCCCGGCACAGTCAGGGTGCTGCCTGACCCCCGGCACAGTCAGGGTGCAGCCTGACCCCCGGCACAGTCAGGGTGCTGCCTGACCCCCGGCACAGTCAGGGTGCTGCCTGACCCCCGGCACAGTCAGGGTGCTGCCTGACCCCCGGCACAGTCAGGGTGCTGCCTGACCCCCGGCACAGTCAGGGTGCTGCCTGACCCCCGGCACAGTCAGGGTGCAGCCTGACCCCCGGCACAGTCAGGGTGCAGCCTGACCCCCGGCACAGTCAGGGTGCAGCCTGACCCCCGGCACAGTCAGGGTGCAGCCTGACCCCCCGGCACAGTCAGGGTGCTGCCTGACCCCCGGCACAGTCAGGGTCGCTGCCTGACCCCCGGCACAGTCAGGGCGCTGCCTGACCCCGGCACAGTCAGGGGTGCTGCCTGACCCCCGGCACAGTCAGGGCGCTGCCTGACCCCCGGCACAGTCAGGGCGCTGCCTGACCCCCGGCACAGTCAGGGCGCTGCCTGACCCCCGGCACAGTCAGGGCGCTGCCTGACCCCCGGCACAGTCAGGGTGCAGACTGACCCCCGGCACAGTCAGGGTGCTGCCTGACCCCGGCACAGTCAGGGCTGCCTGACCCCCGGCACAGTCAGGGTGCAGCCTGACCCCCGGCACAGTCAGGGTGCAGACTGACCCCCGGCACAGTCAGGGTGCAGCCTGACCCCCGGCACAGTCAGGGTGCAGCCTGACCCCCGGCACAGTCAGGGTGCAGCCTGACCCCCGGCACAGTCAGGTGCAGCCTGACCCCCGGCACAGTCAGGGTGCAGCCTGACCCCCGGCACAGTCAGGGTGCAGCCTGACCCCCGGCACAGTCAGGGTGCAGCCTGACCCCCGCACAGTCAGGGTGCTGCCTGACCCCCGGCACAGTCAGGGCGCTGCCTGACCCCCGGCACAGTCAGGGTGCTGAGCCACCTCGCTGCACCTTCGCGGTCAACGGGAGTCCGCCAAAAAAGCTGCGGCTAAATAGTGAGTCAGTGACCGGCTTTACCATCCCGACTCCGCCTTCTCCTCCCGGTCCCGCCTCCTCCATCCGGGTCCCGCGTCCTCCATCCGGGCCCCGCCCCCTCCATTCCGAATCCGCCTTCTCCACCGGTCCCGCCTCCTCCATCCGGTCCCCGCCCCCTCCATCCCGACTCCGCCTTCTCCATCCGGTCCCTTCCCCCTCCACCCGATCCCCGCCCCCTCTTGCCCGTCCCCGCCCCCTCCACCCCGTCCCCTCCATCCGACTGGCCCCGCCCCGTGATCATGCCCCGCACCTTCCGTCCGGGCCCCGCCTCCTCCACTCGCACCCTGTTGCCTGTTCTGCGGCCGACTCACCGCTCCCCTGAGTCAGGTGATGCCATGCCCCCCCCGCAGCATGCTGGGATATGATGTTCGCTTTGGACAAGGCTCCTGGCTGATTTGTGTCTGATTCCGGCCCAGGTCTTTCCCGGCTGCGGAAAGTGACAAATGTTTGGGGATGTTAAAAAGTAATATCGTGTCAGCAAAGGATTTGTTTTCATCTTTGCGGGCTAGCAGCTGCAGCAGCACACTGCACGTGCAGACAAACAGCTTCAGGCGCCTTACCACCCAGTTTGACTGAGGATCTGACGCTAAAGGCGGGATGAGAGCCCGACTGAGGGGAAGGCCATCCCGGATCACGTGCCCCGCTCCCCCGAACCACGTGTCGCGCTCCCCCAATCAGCAGGCGGCATTTTCCCGCTTTCCCGGCCGCTCGCGCTGCGGCCGTTGCTTGCCCCCCCCCTCCTCCCCCCCCCGTCGCGCTGACCACTTTACCCAATCAGCGCGCTCTCCTCCTCGGCCCAGCGCCCTGCTCCTCACTCACTACCTACCTCACTCCAACTCTCACTCCAACCCTCCCTCACTCCAACCCTCCCTCCAATCCCTACTTCACTCCAACCCTCACTCCCTACCTCACTCACTCTAACTCTCCCTCTCTCCCTACTTCACTCCCTCCCTACCTCACTCACTCCAACCCTCACTCCAATCCTCTCATTCCAACGCTTACTCGCTACCTCAGTCACTACCTCACGCACTCCAAACCTCCCTACCACACACTCCCTGCTCCCCGCACCAATCCTCACTCCCTACCTCACTCCAATCCTCTCACTCCAACGCTCACTCCCTACCTCCCTCGCTCCACCCCTCCCTCACTGCCTACCTCCCTCACTCCAACCCTCCCTCACTACCTCCCTTGCTCCAACCCTCTCTCACTCCAACCCTCTCTCACTCCAACCCTCCCTCACTCCAACCGTCACTCCCTACTTCACTCACTCCAATCCGCACTCCCTACCTCACTCCAATCCTCTCACTCCAATGCTCGCTCCCTACCTCACTCTACCTCACTCACTCCAACCCTCCCTACCTCACACTCCAACACTCACACTCCCTGTTCCCCACACCAATCCTCACTCCCTACCTCACTCCAATCCTCTCTCACTCCAACGCTCACTCCCTACCTCACTCACTCCAACCCTCCCTACCTCACTCACTCCCTGCTCCCCACACCAACCCTCACTCCACTTTGCGGTGTCCTGCTCCTCGGCCCAGCCCCCTGCTCCTCCCTCCCTTACTCCAACCCTCACTCACTCCCTCCCTCGGTGGGGGGGGGGGGGTGGTAAGCTGAACCATAGGATGAGTTACCACATCAGCCTGGCCATTTGGCCCATCCAGTGTGCGGTCTCTCCCAAGGTGAAGTTAGCCAATCCCGCTTAATGCCTGCAGCCCACACCAGTTGATGCCCTCCAAGATCCAATTTGTTGGTCGTGAGAGACATCGCCTTGCAAAATGATTTGTCCTTCCACACTTGTAACACACCTTTCCAAGTGTGGGACATTGCTGTGGCAAATATTGATTGCTACATTGATGGCACAAAATGGTGGATCCGGTCGGCGCACTCAAAATAGCCACCCGCACTGAGACCACATTTCTTTTTTGACTGCGTTACAGTGCTTATAGCTCTGGCGTCTTCTGCCCCATAGGTGTCAAAATGTTTAAGATTGAGCACGCTAATCTGCTGTGCAGCTAGCTCGCAGGCATGACAAATATTGACAGTGTTTTCCAGTTGAAGCTCATCTGATCGCAGATCATCAATGACTTTAAAGTACTAAAATTGCACGACTGCGCCATCAACCGCATGTTTGTTAGATATCAAAAGGTTCACCCACCGTCAGAGTGTGCGTGTGAAAGATATAACGCTCAAATGTTTCATTTTTCTTTGGAGAGCAATGGCGATCAAAGTACTTTATTTCCTCATCGAAGCTCCTGCTTTCCGCTTCGCCGTTGAACGCAAAGGAATTATAAATATCTATTACTTGAGAACCTGCGACCGTGAGCAGCAACGCAATAAGCCTCTCGTCAAGCTTGTGTCTTCAGGCCAAGGGCTGCAACATAGAGTCTGAATGCTGCGTAAAAACACGCCAATTCTCATCTACATTACCGATGACTTGAAGCTAGTGGTGGGCCTTCAAATCTTCCATCTGTAATTTCACAGTCTTTCCGTGCTTTGAGTTCCAGTCTCCCGTAGTTCACCAGATAGGCGGAAGAATTTTCTTCTTTCTTTCTTCAGCCTGTTTCATCCCGTCTTCTCCGTTGTTATCTTCAATTGTTTTACACTCCTGGCACCATGTTATCTTTTGTGTTATGGCCGTGGTAAAGATCAGCACAGAACATCTGGATCTTTGATTAGTAAGATAATTTATTAACAAGATAAACAGTTGGAAAGATAACTAACAAACTATAATACAAACGGTAACTAATAATTGAATTCAGTGAATTCTCCTGGTGCTACTTATAATGCGAGTGCCCTCAAGTACAATTACTACCAACTGCCGAATCTCTCAAGTGACATGGTGGATCTCTATCGCCACCAGCTGGTCGGAGGTCGTACTGATAACTATATACATTGATGTGCACATTGATATCCCCACAATAAGTGCAAAAGATAAGGTTTAAGCATTTGGAACAATCTTCAACCAGAAATGTCGATTTCAAGAGGTGGCTGGAGGCACAGATATTGAAAAGATTATGGGTGTTGGCAATATTCTGCAATAGTACTGAAGACTTATGCTCCAGAACTTGCTGCGCCCCTAGCCAAACTGTTCGAGTAAAGCTGCAACATTGCCATCTATCTGGCAATGTGGAAAATTACACAGAAAATAGAAGCAGGAGGTCATTTGGCCCTTCAAGGCTGCTCCGCCATTCATTATGATCATGGCTGATCATCAAGTTCAGTACCCTGACCCTGCCTTACCCCCATTTCCCTTAATCCATTTAGCCCCAAAAGCTATATCTAATTCCTTGAAATTACACGATGTTTTGGCCTTGATGGAACTATCAATTCACTAGACACGTGCTTTAAGATATGAACAGTGGTTTTAGTCTACTTACAACAGAGCCAGCCTGTTCCGCATTGAACTCTCGATGAACTGAACGACTGGCTCTGAGCATTGGTATTTATACAGCAGTCCGGGGGAGAAGTCGTGGGCGGAGCCAAGGGTGGAGCCCTGTATAAACTCCTAAGCATTCCCAGCGCTACTCCCCCTAGTGGTCGGGCAACGCAACTGCGCTTATCAATGCATGGTCTCGCGTATATACAATACAGTGTGAATTGCGGAGTTACATTCACCACATTCACCCCCTACAAAAAAATCAAGTCTGGCGGGGGTGGTGGTCATAAATTGAGTCTGTCCAGTGGTCGAACAGTCCGCTGCGATCTGCGGAGCACCGGGGTTGCAGCCTCTTGCGGTGGCTGGATGGGTGTTGTGGGTTGGGGTACGATGGCGGACTCCAGGGAAGATCTCGTCCGAGCTCCGTTCCCGTCTGGTTCGACTGGGGACTGGGTGCGCGGGGGGTTAGCCGGTGCGGGCGCGCGGAACAGGTGGAGCGAGCTAGTGGGCTTGGGAGCCCGAGGGGGCAGCAAGATGGGGTGTAGGGTGAGGGGCGCATCTGTAGTGATAGAGGGGATGCTGGATCCGGCGGGTGCAAGGTCCCGGAGGGATACGGTGTCCTGACGGCCATCAGGGAACTCAACGAAGGCGTACTGGGGGTTGGAGTGAAGCAGGCGCACCTTCTCAACAAGGGGGTCGGTTTTGTGCGCCCTGACGTGCTTCCTCAGGAGTACAGGGCCCGGTGTCTTCAGCCATGCCGGAAGTTAGACCCCCGTGGTAGTGCCCCTGGAAAAACTGAAGAGCCTCTCGTGAGGGGTCTGAAGGGTGCTGTGCATAAGAGGGACCTGATAGCGTGGAGCGCGTCTGGGAGGACTTCCTGCCAATGGGAGACTTGGAGATTCCTGGACCGGAGGGTCAGTAGGACGGTCTTCCAGACCGTCGCATTCTCCCTCTCCACCTGCCCGTTCCCCCTGGGGTTGTAGCTGGTAGTCCTGCTCGAGGCGATGCCCTTGTCGAGCAGGTACTGACGCAGCTCGGCGCTAATGAAGGACGAACCCCGGTCGCTGTGCACGTAGCTGGGGAAACCAAACAGGGTGAAGAAACTATGCAGAGCCCTAATGACTGTATGGGAGGTCATATCGGGACACGGGATAGCAAATGGGAAGCGGGAGAACTCATCTATGATGTTTAAGAAGTAAACATTCCTGTTAGTTGAGGGGAGTGGCCCTTTGAAATCGATCACGAGGCGTTCAAAGGGCCTAGAAGCCTTGACCAGGTGGGCCCTGTCTGGTGTATGGAAGTGCGGTTTGCACTCCGCACAGATCGGGCAGTCTCTGGTGACGGCTTTTACCTCCTCAGTGGAGAAAGGCAGATTTTGTGCTTTGATGTAGTGGGCGAGCCGGGTGACCCCCGGGTGGCAGAGGTCGTTGTGGATGACTTTCAGGTGGTCGATCTGCGCGCTGGCGCATGTCCCGCAACAAAGGCATCGCGTACAGCAAGTTCTCTATGTTCTGCCGCGGTAACCGCCTGGTAATTACAGTCACTAGATAGAGTTTTAAGCTCTCTCAGGAATTCTGCGAGCGATTCCGTAGGCCGCTGGCGGCGAGTAGTGAACATGTGTCGCGCGTAGACCTCATTTACAGGCCTTACATACACTTTGTCGAGTAGCGCTAGGACTTCAGTATACGTACCGGCACAGTTTAGTTGAGTAGAGATTCTGTAGCTCACCCTCGCTTGCAGTAGGCTCATTTTCTGCTCCTCCGTTGTTTCGGCTGTGCTTGCTTCCATCAGGTAGGCTTTAAAACACTGCAGCCAATGAGAAAACATTTCTTTTGCCTCTGCATCCTGCGGGTCGAGTTCCAGTCGCTCAGGCTTGAGGGCTGATTCCATGATTGCTCCTGACTGTTTCTTAAGTAGATTAAATTGATGGAACCATCAATTCACTAGACACGTGCTTTAAGATATGAACAGTGGTTTTAATCGACTTACAACAGAGCCAGCCTGTTCCGCGTTGAACTCTCGATGAACTGAACGACTGGCTCTGGGCATTGGTATTTATACAGCAGTCCAGGGGAGGAGTCGTGGGCGGAGCCAAGTGTGGAGCCCTGTACAAACTCCTAAGAATTTCCAGCGCTACTCCCCCTAGTGGTCGGGCAACGCAACTGCGCTTATCAATGCATGGTCTCATGTATATATAATAGTATGAATTACGGAGTTACATTCACCACAGGCCTCAACTACTTTCTGTGGTAAAAAATTCCACAGATTCACTACACCCTGGGTGAAGAAATGTCTCCTCAACTCAGTCCTAAAAAGTTTACCCCTTATCCTCAAACTATGATTCCTCCACCATCAGAAACATTCTTTCTGAATCTACTCTGTCTAATCTTGTTAGAATTTTATAAGTTTCTATGAGATCCCTCTCACACTTCTATTGACTTAGAATCTCCTCATATGACAGTCCCGCCATCCCAGGAATCAGCCTGGTAAACCTTTGCTGCACTCCCTCCATATCAAGAACACCCTTCCTCAGATAAGGACACCAAAACTACACACAGTACCCCAGGTGTGGCCTTACCAATGCGCTATTCAATTGGAGTAAAACATCCCTATTCCTATATTCAAATCCTCTCGCTATCATAGAATTTACAGTGCATAAGGAGGCCATTCGGCCCATCGTGTCTGCACCAGCCCTTGGAAAGAGCATCCCAATTAAGCCCATGCCTCCACCCTATACCCGTCACCCCACCTATGGGCCTTCGCTATGAAGGCTAACAAACCATTTGCCTTCTTTACTGCCTGCTGACCTATGCGTTTAATTTCAACAACTGATGCACAAGAACACCAAGGTCTTGCTGAGTATCCACCTCTCTCAATTTACACCCATTCAAATAATAATCTGCCTTCATATTTTTGCTGCCAAAGTGGATAACCTCACATTTATCCACATTATACTGCACCTGCCATGCAAATGCCCACTCACTCAGCCTGTCCAAATCCCGCTGAAGCACCTCTGCATCCTCCTCACAGCTCACCCCCTCACCCAACTTTGTATCATCCGCAAATCTGGAGATCTGTGCCTGCAATCAAGTACCTATCTATCCTAGTTCCATTTTCTAACACTTGGTCCATAACATTGTATGCTATGGTGTTTCAAGGCTCATCTAAACGCCTCTTAAATGTTATGAGGGTTCAATTCTTCTACCACTCCCTTAGGCAGTGAGTTCCAAATTCCCACCACCCTTTGGGTGAAAAAGCTTGTCCTCAAATTTGCTCTATATCTCCAGTACTTTTAGGGAGATGTGGAGATGAAAATGAGGGTAAGGAAGATTGCTAAGTTACAGGCAGAGATTGCCATGTGGAAATAAGATGTGGCGATAACGAGATCTGGCTCAAAGAAGGGCAGACGGAGAGTGCAAGAATTATAGAGTAGATAAAATGGGAGATTTTAATTGTCTGAATATAGACTAGAATAGTAGTGGTGTAAAAGGCATGTCTTGAAGACAGAGACAGATAGATTCTTGATATTAATAATCTTTATTAGTGTCACAAGTAGGCTTACAGTAACACTGCAATGAAGTTACTGTGAAATTCCCTAGTCGCTGCACTGCGGCACCTGTATGGGCACACAGAGGGAGAATTCAGAATGTCCAATTCATCTAACAAGCACATCTTTTTGGGACTAGTGGGGGGGAAACCGGAGCACTCGGATGGCCAAATGGCCTAATTCTGTTCAAAGGTTGGCAGATAAAACAGTAACTGAACAATTATGGAGTTCAACCTAGATAAATGTGATGTGATTCATTTTGGAAGGTTGAATTTTAATGCTGAATACATGGTAAAAGGCAGGATTCTTGGAAGTGTGGAGGAACAGAGGGATCTTGGGGTCCACGTATATAGATCCCTCAAAGTTGCCACCAGTTGATAGGGTTGTTACAAAGGTGTATGGTGTCATTAACAGGGGGATTGAGTTTAAGAGCCAAGAGGTTTTGCTGCAGCTTTATAAAACCCTGGTTAGACCACACTTGGAATATTGTGTCCAGTTCTGGTCGCCTCATTATAGGAAGGATGTGGATGCTTTGGAGAGGGTGCAGAGGAGATTTACCAGGATGCTGCCTGGACTGGAGGACATGTCTTATGAAGAAAGGTTGAGGGAGCTAGGGCTTTTCTCACTGGAGCGAAGAAGGAAGAGAGATGACATGATAGAGGTGTACACGGTGATGAGAGGCATGGATAGAGTGGATAGCCAGAGACTTTTCCCCAGGGTGGAAATGGCTGTCACAAGGGGACATAATTTTAAGGTGATTGGAGGAAGGTATAGGGGAGATGTCAGAGGTAGGTTCTTTACACAGAGAGTGGTGGGTGCATGGAAATCACTACCAGGAGAGGTGGTGGTCAGAATCATTAGGGATATTTAAGCGACTCTTGGAGAGGCACATGGACAGCATTAAATTGAAGGGGTGTCGGTTAGATTGATCTTAGATTAGAATGTGGTCAGCACAACATTGTGGGCTGAAGGTCCGGGACTGTGCTGTACTGTGATCTATGTTCTAATTCATTATCTTTAAACAAGATAACGTTCAGGCACTGTCATGATATATTCCCATGAAAGGGAAAGGTGGGCCAAACAAATTCAGAGTTCCCTGGATGCTGAAAGAGATAGAGATTGATATGAGGAAGAAAAAGTTTGTGTGTAAGAGATGTGAGATGGATGATGCAGCAAAGCAAAGCTGAGTATAGAAGGTTCAGAGGGGTAATGAAAAAGCAAAGAAGCAAAGCAAAGAGAGAGTATGAAAAGAGGCTGGCAGCTGATATAAAAAGGAATCTGAAGGCCTTCTAAAGGCATGTAAATAGTTGATGATGGATTGAAAAAAATATATTTCATGGGATGTGGGTGTCGTTGGCAAGCAGCAATATTCAGTGCCCATCCTTCATCTTGATACTGGTCAGAAATGCAAATATTTTATTTCAGTTATGGAAGACTGTGAGGAAAGGATACCTCGCTCCAGGAGTGATTTCACGCAAAATAGGGATTATGGTATATTAAAACAAACTTTATTACTGACACTGTATTAAAATATCTTTTAACAGCACGCAAGAAAATAGCTTACAATTACCCCTTAAACAAAGCTAATCAACACAATGACACAATAACCCTTAACTGCTATCTTTACTTCCAGTCAAACAAACAACTATCCAGATTTAATCCACTTTTAAGCACAGTTAGCACGGTATACTTGCAATACAGTGATATCTTAAACTCTACTTTGAATAAAAGAGATATTTTGAGACTGCTTTCAAGGAAGAGACCTGACCCTGTCAGAACAATGCAGGATCTCGGGTTGAAGTCTTCAGAAACTTCCTTCATGGCTTGACTTCCAGCTCCCAACCAAAACTCTGAACTGTTTGGAAAGAAACTGCTATCTATCTACAGCAAGATATTTAACTGAACTGTATCAAGAGCAGATGCTTGATTTCTGTTCATATCCCAATCTAAAACCTAAACTGAAACCTCAACATCTGACCGCTTCAGCACATGATTCCTCCCATTAACTGCATCATCTTAACAAACTGAAACAGAATGGGCTGGATTCACCGGTTGCCGACACCAAAATCAGCCGGAGAATCAAAGTTCCCGACCAAATCAGGGGCGGCTCCGCTTTCGCGATGCTCCATCCCTCCAAAGTTCCCATCAACGTATCGATGGCCTCAGGACATTGCCTGATGCTCCGCCTCGACCAGCTGGGATCCCCACAGCATCGGTCACGTGTGGTCTCATCCATCGCGAACTCGCCGTAGTGGCTGCTGACTCAGTCCAGCGCCGCCACAGTTGGGGGAGGGCCGATCCGCGGGCAGGGGGGACTTTATTAGGGGCTGCGGGCACTGTGTGTGTGTGTGGGGGGGGGGGGGGGGGGGGGGGGGGGGGTGCCGGGCATGCGAGCCGGCCAAAGGGGGGACACTATTTTGCGGGCCGGGTCCACAAGTGCCTTCGCCATGTATCACGGTGCGGCCGCTGCAGGCCGCCGCTGAGCGCAGCCACGGACCCGGCAATTCTTCAGGCCGTATTGGCAGCTAGAGCCAGGTGCTCTCCACTGCCGGTATGCTAGCCCCCAGCCAAACGGAAGATCAGTGGGCACTTTACACCGGTTCCATTTTCACATGGCCTCGCAGGCCTAAGGCAAATCAAATAGCAACTTTTTGGCGCACCTGAGGACGCTTGCCACCGAATGTGAGTTTAGGGCTGCACTGTCCGAATCCTCACGGGACGGTTTCATCTGTGGGCTACGAGACGCTGATACCCAAAGAAGACTCATTACGGATATCGACTTAACCCGCCCCCCCCCCAGAGGGCGGTGGACATCAGCGTTTCCCGGGAGAGCATGGAACGCGGAGTCCAAGAGTTGCAGGGCTTGTTAGTCCTGAATCCCGGTCGCTGGAGTGACTGCTGACTGACTACTCCCGGGCCCGAACAACACGAGTTTCCGAGGTATCAAGGTCATCACTATGGCTCACCTGGGCGTGACTGGGAGAATTCCCCCGAAATGGAAAGGCAAGATGACTGGATGCCGCGAACAGGGCCAGGATGCCAGAGATGCTCGGGAGAGTCCCATTCCCCACCGAAACCTCAAGCGTTCCCCCCCCCCCCGCCCCCTTAGAGATCGAGCATACTATGTGGAAGCCCAAGAAGAAGAGTACCATCAATTGTGCTGCATACAGCCCCCAGGGTCGCACCCATCTGAAGTGTATTAAAGGTGAATGGACACCCCAGTGATCAGCTGCAGGACTTTCACCGTGATTCAAGTCTGGTCGATTGATGTCGTACATTGGAGAGCCTTTGTCTATTGAGGGAGCCACCCGTGTGACCATGGCATATGGGGACAGTTGGCATGTTTGCCCTGGATGGCAATCGGCGGAAGAGGACCCAGCTTACTGGGTCACAATTGGCTATGCCATTGAAAATTGGACAGCAGCACGTTTGTCGCATGTATCCCCACGGCCCGGAAGGAGTGTTGGCAAAGTTCACAGGCGTTTTTGCGGATGGCCTCAGGACGAAAAGTGATGCAGCGGCCAGAAATAGTGTGGACGAGGAAGCAACCTCGTTATTTCTGCGTCCGCCCAGTACCATATGCGCTGCGACCCAAGGTCGATGCAGAGCTGGATCATTTGGAAAACTTGGGCATCATCCGCCCCATCCATTTCGCTGATTGGGCTGCGCCAGTGGTCCTGGTACTAAAACTCAACGGGTCCATACGCCTGTGCGGGGACTACAAGATGACGGTGAACCGGGTCTCTCGCCTTGACCGGTACCCAGTCCTGTGCATTTAGGGCCTGTACACCAAACTCAGCGGTGGAACAACATTCACGATGCTCAACATGAGCTATGTGTACCTGCAGCTGGTCTTAGATCTGGACGTGACAGTAAACACCCACAGAGGCTTTTACGAATACACCCGACTGCCTTTCAGAGTTTCATCGGCCTGAGCGATTTTCCAACACATGATGGAAAACATCCTGGGGGCCTACCCAGAGTGGCCATCTACCTGGATGACGTACTCAACACTGGGCTTCTGTTGACTTCTATCTTTTGATGTGACCCACTAGCTGTTTCTTATATTGACCGAATGACCACACAACTAGTGTATTAATTCAAAGGCAGTTTATTAATAACACAAGACTTATTACTATATGCAGTAATACATGCGACTACGCACTAAATTAGATCTAATATCCAAGATTACCTTTATTTAACTTTGCGGTGACCGGCTCTGTGCGAGATAAGGCCTTTATCTGTGTCCACGTGGGTCGGTTGGAAGTCTTTAGGTTCGTCTCGGCTGGGACTGTCCTTCAGGTAGCGATCGCAGGTCCTCGAACTTGGCTAGTTGATATGCTACAGTTGGTTGCACACAGACCGGTCCAAAAGAGGCTGTCCTGTCGGTTTATCCCCTGGGCTTTCACGCCATTTGGGGCGGTCCTAACTCCAGATCCAATAGATCGGTAGGGTTTCAATCACCCTCAATGATCCTGGCCAATTAGGGGGCGGATACCTTGGTGTCTGGGCGGGTCCTAGTTGCCATTGTCATATGCACTTAGGCCTTTCCAAATAAGGGGAAGTGGCGCCGGTTAGTCTGCTACTGTTGTAACTCCTTGATTCAAACTCTATTGTCCTGGGGTCAATGATGATTGACTCCTAATGGTACAAGTTTTAGTCAAGTCTGGCTGCTTTGCACAATACACTGAGGCTGTGTACCTGTCTGTGTCCAAGCTGACCACAATTCCCATAGTCCTTTGCAGGTGGCCATTTTAGATGGCTACACTCTGGAAAAAGAACATTTGGAAAACCTCAAACAAGCCATCGTCCGCCTCCGCAGGGAGATGTGTGTTTTTAACAGCCCTGAAGTCACCTATTTCTGGTACTGTGTTGGCTGGAGGGGACTTCACCTGGTGGAAGACAAGGTGTGGGCCATCAAGCAGGCTCCAATAACTAATGGCCTTGCTGAACTCCATTCCTTTTTAGGACTTATCAACTGCTATGGAAGTTCGTCCCCAACTTGGCCACGCTGCTCAGACCATCCACCATTTGTTATATAAAGGACACCACTGGGAATGGAACCTCCCACCTCGAGGCATTCCAAGAGATAAAAAGGCAGTTGTCATCCGAGAAGCTGCTGTCGCACTTCGACCCAGAAAAATCACTTCTCCTGACGTGTGAGGTTTCCCCCTATGGCATAGGAGTCGTTCTTGTACACCGGATGGGTCAGAGCGACCGACAACTTCTGGAGAAGTTGCATGTTCACCTGAACACTTGCCCTCACCCTTACTCCTTCCTCTCCCCTTACTTCTTCACCCCTCTTTACTCTTTTCCTTACTCTGTTGTGTTCTTTGTTCGCTATAAGGGATCTACAGAACTGCTGGTGACTTGTGCAAACCAGGATCTTTATTAATGTACACATGGTAAGGTAACGATCAGATACAGAGCAAGTTTTCATAGAGTTTCTTTGGAACTATCCCTGTGCACAACTGTCCTCATGTACGTCTTATAATCTTCTGAGGATGGTCGGATGTGCCCTGACTTATATCTGACGCCATCTGCTGGTGCGAGGCCACACTGCTGCATACATGGCCACCTGCTGGTGGGGGGGTCACACTGCTGAGAACATGCTCTACAGGCATATCACCACATACTCCTCCTCCACCGTTACACCTACCTCTTCATTTGCATCCTTCATCCCATTGGTGGCATGCAAATCGGTTTCATGCCAGATTCCAATGGGATTCCTGATCCGCCATGGCGGGTACCATGGAAGATCCAGCTGGAAATTCCCACAGACGTGAAACCAATTTTTTGGTCCTTCTGCCGAATTCTCTCCCTGCCCACTATTAGGCTGTTAATTAAGTCTTTGCAGATCCAGAGAGAGGGGTAATCCCAGGTTAAAGAGGTGTGAATTGTATCTAGCCAGGACAGTTGGTAGGATAGCGCAAGCTCAGACCAGATGGTGGGGGGTGAATGTAATGTGACATGAATCCTATGTCCCAGTTGAGACCGTACTTATGTGTGCGGAACTTGGCTCTAAGTTTCTGTTCGGCGATTCTGCATGTCGCATGTCCTAAAGGCTGCCTTGGAGAATGCTTACCCAGAGATCAGAGGCTGAATGCCCTTGATTGCTGAAATGTTCCCCGACTAGAAGGGAACATTCCTGCCTGGCAATTGTTGCGCGATGTCCGTTCATCCGTTGTCACGGCGTCTGCGTGGTATTGCCAATGTACCACACTTCGGGACATCCTTTCCTGCAGCATATGAGGTTGACAATGTTGGCTGAGTCTCACAAGTATGTACTGCGTACCTGGTGGATGGTGTTCTCATGTGTAATGGTGGTACCCATGTCGAAGATCTGGCATGTCTTGCAGAGATTGCCATGGCAAGTTCCTGCTTGGCGATTCTGCTGTCGCGCTTCCTGAAGGCTGCTTTGGAGAACTGTTACCCGAAGATCAGAGGCTGAATGCCCTTGACTGCTGAACATACCTCTTCATTCACCTGAGAAAGGACAGTGCTCCAAAAGCTAGTGATTTGAAACAAATCTGTTGGACTTTAACCTGGTTTTGTAAGCTCAAACCAATCCAATGCCGGCATCCCCATGTCATAGAACGATATTGCCATTCCTTCATTGTTCCTGGGTCAAGATCCTGGAACTCCCTAACAGCACTGTGGGTGTACCTACACCTCATAGACTACCCAGTTCAAGAAGGCAGCTCATCACCACCTTCCCATGGGCAATTAGGTATGGGCAATAAATGATGACTGTGGTGATATGCATCACTGTAAATACACAAGGGGTTAATGTAGGTACACTGCGACTGAGTACACACTAGAGGGAGCATCAGAGACATCATGACACACAGACATTCAACCAATAAGTCAGTAAGATAGGACATGACCAATGGGCAGTCAAGACACACCCAGAGGTGACACTACCACAAGGGGGCTACCCATATAAAAGGACAGGGCACACATGCTCTTTCTCTTTCCATAGGCGACACTCAGAGAGACAGGGGCAGATCAGGAAGCATCACACCCACCGCATGGATTAGAGCAGACTGGTTAGTTAGATTGAGTTACTATAGTAAGATCAGCAGGAGAGTTGAACTCAAGTGGGAGAATTGTTAACTGTTTAATAAATGTGTTAAACCTATCTCCATCTGAACCTTCCTTTGTCAGAGTATACATCAAGGAAGCAGCTTATGCTACATGAAGAAGCAGAACACAACATGGTACCAGTTAGTGACCTGTTGAATCCCTATAGTTCAACTCAACAAATCCGTGACTACCAGCAACAGCACTCAGGCAAGATGTTTGAGATTCCGGTTCCACAGCAGCTCAGGTACCACGGCAATCACAGTGCAAAATGGCATGCATTCAGGCAAAGGTTCGAGATCTACCTGGTAGCGTCCGACATAATTGGTGTGGCGGATGCAGAGAAAATTAATCTTCTGCTCACCATTGCCGGTGCAAGAGCAGCAAAAATCTTTGAGATTTTCAAGTACTCCAAAGGGCAAGACAAGAGTGACTTCCAGGCAATCCTGGAAACGTTTCAAACATACTGTGAGGAACACACAAGAGAAAACGGTAAAAGAGGTGCCAATACTAACCACGAGACAAAGGTAGGCCTGCAAATGCAGAAAACGGCAGTTTTGATTGGCAGCCATCTTGAGAAAGAAGCCGCACATGCGCAGTTCCCCAGAAGACGAGAACTGGCCAAACAGTGTTTTGTGCATATGCGCAGTTGCGCAAAGAGCGCAAAGTAAAGGAAAAGCGATCTGCGCATGTGCGATCCATTCCTGCACTCTACGTCACAAGCGTCATGACATCAGAGGCCCCCCGACCACACCCAATTAAAGGGGAAATGTCCCAAAATAGTGAAAAAAAATTTTGAAAGACGGAAAACACAATTCTTTCACCTGGAACGACAGTACAATGCCTGAAATTCGACCAGTATCTGAAAGTAACCTCCGCAGAACCCTGCAACAAGCAGTTAGCACCGCCCTGAGAGATGATTTAGTCCTTGAAGACTACGACTCAGACGATGATTTCATCATTGGATGTGGCGACCTCAGTACCAAATCCGAACCGCAACGAAACGTGTCGTACAGTGAAGAATCCGACACAGACATGGACGAGTTCTTCGGATTTGAGGATCCTCAGCCCAGCACAGACGACATCCTAACCCAGAAGTACAGGATTCTGCTGAGGCCTGACACCAAGAGACAGAGAGCGGTACAAGCCCACAGAGAGCGGCCTGACACCACACCAGTGGTCCACACACCATGAAGAGTCCCCGACTCCACACAGAGAGTGGTGCACGCACCACGAAGACTCCCCGACTCCACACAGAGAGTGGTGCACACACCACGAAGAGTCCCCGACTCCACACAGAGAGTGGTGCACGCACCACGAAGACTCCCCGACTCCACACAGAGAGTGGTGCACACACCACGAAGAGTCCCCGACTCCACACAGAGAGTAGTGCACGCACCACGAAGAGTCCCCTACTCCACACAGAGAGTGGTCACGCACCACGAAGAGTCCCCTACTCCACACAGAGAGTGGTCACGCGCCACGAAGAGTCCCCGACTCCACACAGAGAGTGGTGCATGCACCACGAAGAGTCCCCTACTCCACACAGAGAGTGGTCACGCACCACGAAGAGTCCCCTACTCCACACAGAGAGTGGTCACGCGCCACGAAGAGTCCCCGACTCCACACAGAGAGTGGTGCACACACCACGAAGAGTCCCCGACTCCACACAGAGAGTGGTCACGCACCACGAAGAGTCCCCAAATCCGCACAGAATGCGGTGGCAGACTCCACAGCGAGACCACTGCACGTCTCCACACAGAAAGACGCCACAGTGAGATCACTGCACGACGCCGTTGAGAGCGCACAGATCGACTTCACAGTGAGACCACTGCATGACTCCACACAGGGAACAATGCCAGACTCCACAGAGAGAGTGGTACAAGCCTCCACAGCGAGCTCGTTGACAGACTCCACAATGGAAGCAACGCAAGACTCCAGAGAACAGTCCTTGCATGAACAAAACCATGAAGGTCTAGCAACCTTAACAGAGCAACCAGCAGCAGACGATGCAAGTCTGCCATGCCCAAGTGCACAGCAAGAAGACTATGACAGTCTGCCACGCTCAAGTGCACAGCAAGAAGACTATGACAGTCTGCCACGCTCAAGAGAACAGCAAGAAGACTATTACAGTCTACCACGCTCACTTGAACAACAAAACAATTATGACAGTTCACCCAGATCATTTGAGCCACCAGAAGAAGATTCTGACAGTCTACCCAGCTCATTTAACCGACAAGAAGACACTGAATGTCTACCCACTGTATGTGTGACAAGTGACGAAGGCTTCACAATTCCCATACAAGATGTGCGATCTCTCAGCGAGACTGACAGACCTCAGCTAGTATGCACAGAGGCACTCAATGATCAAAGTGAGGCTACTGGTGACTCCAGTGACACCACATTAATTCAAACCTCATCCACACGAGCCTCTCCACAAGAAAATGCATTCCTGAATTTTTTTACTCCGGACGGGGAGCATTAAGACACCTCAGATGATTCAAGTGACACCTCACAGGATTCAAGTGAACCTGAAATGACTCCGGACGGGGAGTGTCAAGAAACCAAAGCTGATTCAGGTGAACCAGAAAGGACTCCAGATGGGGAGCATCGACAAGCCAAAGATGATTCTAGTGAACCGGACATGACTCCAGATGGGGAGCGTCGAGGAATCAGAGACGGCACGCTCAATGATACAGCAAATGCCACAAAGGACACTGACACAAGTAACTTTGTGAAGGACTCGAATTCCCCACTCGGTGTGGTCATTGAGCGCAACAAACACAATAACAAAACCTACAAAATCAACAACACTGACAACAACAAGAAGCGTACCAAAGGCACCATCGTCAGCAACTAGCATGACAAAACCAACAACACTAGAACAACGACTGGTACAACATGGTCCAACTCTGCAAATGCAGCACAATGTAACAACACAGCTCCTCTAACACTGGCAAGAGTACAGCTATACCATGGCATGACAGCAAATCTCACCGATCCAAGTTTGCTCCACTACAAACAAGCAAACCAGCTTTCAACACAGCTGACATACTACATCGCTACCACAAGCATCGAAAAAAAAAGTCCAAATCAGACGACAAAGTGATTTAACTTCTTCTTGGTTCCTTAAGCACAGGGACAGTGACAGCGTTCACAAGGCAATGACAATGTCAACATCGACACTTCCATCACAAAACAAGAAAGCCACTCGACCGTATTAATTCATAACGTTTGGACTCATACATATTATTTGGTATTGTGTAATCATCACTGTCATCATGATTTGTACATGTCATCACTTATCTATCTATTTTGTTCAATTTTCTTTTACACTGTACAGAAAATATGTAACACAAAAATAGGGGGGGATGTGGTGATATGCATCACTTTAAATACACAAGGGGTTAATGTAGGTACACTGCAACTGAGTACACACTAAAGGGAGCGCCAGAGACATCATGACACACAGACATTCAACCAATAGGTCAGTAAGATAGGACACGACCAATGGGCAGTCAAGACACACCCAGAGGTGACACTACCACAAGGGGGCTACCCATATAAAAGGACAGGGCACACATGTTCTTTCTCTTTCCATAGGCGACACTCAGAGAGACAGGGGCAGATCAGGAAGCATCACACCCACCGCATGGATTAGAGCAGACTGGTTAGTTAGATTGAGTTACTATAGCAAGATCAGCAGGAGAGTCGAACTCAAGTAGGAGAATTGTTAACTGTTCAATAAATGTGTTAAACCTATCTCCAAGTCTGAACCTTTCTTCGTCAGAGTACAAATCAAGGAAGCAGCTGATGCTACATGAAGAAGCAGAACACAACAATGACCTTCCCCACATCCCAAGAATAAATTTTGAAAATACTTCATCACTAAGGTGAGATCTATTCGTGAGTATACTGATTTATGGCCCCTTATTCTGGAATCCTCCCATATTTGTTTGTAGCTAAGAGAATGGAAATAGAGAGGTTAGAGGAAATGGCAAATTATGGATAGGAGAGATTTTATTGAGGAAAAGGTTACCCAAATTCCCATGCCCAATTTATAATGGAAATTATCTGTATAACATGTCACAATGTAATTACACCCTCCAGTGATAATGCTGGAGTCTCCCACTGGGAGGAGGGTTCTATTACAGCCGGATAGGTTTAAAAAGGGTGTTTTCAGTTTAAATATGGACATAGGCTACAATGGAAGAAGTGGACTAAAGTATGGGAATAATTTTAATTGATTATTAATAGATGTTCCATACAGTACCATGCAGCCTTATATATCGACAAATTTGCATTTTACTTACCAACCAATACACAAAGGTCAAATTTTGATCTTTAATTGAATTTTCTTGCACTTAAAGGATTGCATACTAATAGAAATACATTACAAAATGATCATAAACAACTTCTCTGAAAATATTACTCCTATTACATTTTCTCATAATCTAATAAACTTCCCCCATCTACTCTGTTAATTAATGAGTGGAGGATTGAACTAAGAAAAACAGTTCAGCCGACAGATCCAGATTTCCTTACTTAGCAGTTCTGTGTTTTGCCGATGTGAATTACAGGGCACTTTGTTATAAGTTGGTTACAGTAGCCGTTTCATTGCCAATTTTGGCTTGGCTCAGTTCCCAGCATTCTTGGTTCTGAGTAAGAGCGTTGTAGATTCAAACCCGACATAACGTACACAGAATTACTTTGAAACAGGTGATTCATCCCAACTGGTCCTCATGATTCTCCTCTCACTCTAACACTGCACCTTCTCCCTTTTGTATCTCATAAATGCATCAGGTCTTGTGTGAAATTATCGGCTCCTTTGTGGTCTTTTGCTCTTAGTCTAGTATTAACCCTTGTATAGTGAAGACTTTGGGCGAGAGGGCTGAGGCTGGTTACGTGGGAGAGGGGGTGGAGGCTGATTTCTGTTTTGTGTGTGGGGCAAAGTAACATGCCCAGGTTGGCAGGGTTTTATTTGTTTGGGGTGGGGGGGGGGCTTTTTGGAGCCGGGTGGGTTGGTCAGCTGATGTTCAAAGAGGAGAGGGAGTTGTGGGGACGGCGGAGGGTTGGTGTGTGGGAGGTCGAGCAGGGAGGGGAGGGTAGAATGCTGCCGATGAAGGTTTCATTGTTTATGGGTTTGCGTGAGGGTGGTAATGGTGACCATTTTGGGTGGGCCTGGAATCGGGGTAGATTTGGGCCCTGTTGAATTTCCTCACGGGTGGGGTATGGCTGATTCTAATGGAGGGGGGGGGGTCCAGAGACCCCACTGTTAGGATGGTTACATGGAACATGAAGGGGTTAAACGGTCCGGTTAAAAAGTATCATGGGTGTTGCCCATTTGAAGAGTTGGAAGGCGGATGTAGTCTTTTTGCAGGAGGCAGATTTGAGGATTAGGGACCAGACGAGGCTAAGGAAGGGATGGGTGGGGCAATGTTCCATTTGAATTTGGATGTAAGGGCGAGGAGGGTGGCAGTGTTGATTAACAGGAAGATGGCCTTTATAGCAGCCACTATTCTGACAGACCCTGGATTGGGAGATACGTGATAGTGAGTGGAGTGTTGGCGAGTGCTCCGGTGGTGTTAGTGAACATATATGCACCGAACTGGGGTGACGAGGACTTTATCAAGAGGATGTTGACGGCCATCCCCGAGCTAGATTCGCACCAACTGATCATGGGGGGAGATTTTAATTGTGTACTTGACCCAAGGATGGATAGGTCGAGTCCCAAGTCTTTTGTCTCTTCAGGGATGGCAATGGCAATGTTCATGAAGCAGATAGGGGGTGGATCCATGGAGGTTTAGATATCCGAGGGATAGGGAATTTTCCTTTATCTCGCACATGCACCGGGTCTACTCCTGAATAGATTTATTTGTGGTGGGGAAATTGTTGCTCCCAGGGGTAGTGGTGGACAAGTACTCGCCGATTGTAATATCGGACTACGTCCCACATGATGTGGATATGTGGCTGGAGACTGGCCGAGCCCAGTATCCACCGTGGAGATTGGATACGGCGCTCCTCGCTGATAAGGGGTTTTGTGAGAAGATGGCTTCGGTCATCGGGAACTATGTGGGTTTTAATAAGAATGGAGAGGCCTCAACCTCCAGGTTCTGGGAGGCGTTGACGGCAGTGGTCAGGGGGGAATTAATTTCATACAAGGCCCTCAGGGATAAGGTTGGAAGGGCAGAAAAGCAGAGGTTGGTTGATTCCATTCTGGAGGTGGATTGGCAATATTCGATGGCCCCCACAGAGGTGTTGGTAGCAGAGAGGAAGAGGCGACAGATGAAGTTCGAACTTGAGTCGATGTTGAGACCAGCCGTTTATTGGCTCCCCAGCTGAGGCGGTAGGTGGCCGGGTGGGAGATAGCCCAGGCTAAGGACAAGGGCGGAGGGCTGGTTACTGCTCCAGAGGAGATTACTGGGGCATTTGAGGCTTTCTACCAGGGCTGCATAAATCTGAGCATCCGGTGGATGACATGGGAGTGAGTAGTTCATGGATGGGTTGGACTTCCCGGTAGTGTAGGGGAGGAAAAGCAGAGGTTGTATTTGTTCCATGCAGGTGGGGAAGGCACCAGGGCCGGATGGTTTCCCGGTGGAATTCTATAAAACAATTGTGGCCTTGTTGGCACCACACTTATTGGGGATGTTTAATGATTCTCTGTCTTGGGGAGTTTCCGGACATGTTGGCGCAGGGGTATATCTCTTTGATTCCGAAGATGGACAAGGATCCCGTGGAGTGTTACAGTCCTATCTCATTGTTGAATACTGATGCAAAGGTATAGCTAAGGTGCTGCCGAAGGAAGGGTGCATGCTGGCCCTACACTCATCCCTCGAGCATCTCAACAACAAGGACTCCTACATCAGACTCCTATTTATTGACTACAGCTCTGCCTTGAACACCATAATCCCAGCCAAGCTCATATCAAAGCTCCAAAACCCAGGACTTGGCTCCTTCTGCAACTGGATCTTCGACTTTCTGACCCACAGACCACAATCAGTAAGAATAAACAACAGCACTTCCCCATTTGTGGCACGGCACTCATGGGGGTCTCCAAGGGGATCAGAGGCCCCCAGCTGCTTGCTCTTTGGACAGGGTGGATCCTTGGCACTGTTTGTGCCACCTGCGTACCTTCGCAGTGCCACCTGGGTGCCAGCCTGGCACAACCAGTTGGAATGTGCAGTGCCAGGTTGGTGCTGGCATTTCTCGCACATGTGCAATTGGGCTGGAATTGCCTGGCATGGGTGTTGCAGGGGTCGGGGAGCAGGAACCTTCCCATAGTGCGTTCGGGCTGGGGGGGATGTCAGGGATTGTTTTGGGGGCCTTTAAAAATGGCGTCCCGAGCTCTCGCTACAATTGGGAGTTCCAGCGAGTGGAGCTCTCCACTCTACGACCTCCGCAAAGCCATCCGAGATGCCAAGAGAGAATATCAAACCAAGGTAGAGTCACAGACAGACTCTCGGCAGTTGTGGCAAGGACTAAACAACATAACGGGCTACAAAGCGAAGCCGAGCAGTATCTCTGGCAGCAGCGCACCCCTCCCCGATGAACTCAATGCATTCTATGCTCAGTTCGAGCAGGAAACCAACAATCCGCTATCGAGTGCCCCAGCAGCCCATAACACACCCATACCCACCATCACAGCTTCTGAAATCAGATCGGTCTTCCTGAAAGTGAACCCTCGGAAGACGACAGGCTCGGACGGGATCCCTGGTCATGCACTCAGAGGCTTCGCGGACCAGCTGGCAGAAGTATTCGCAGACATCTTTAGCCTTTCCCTACTCCACTCTATGGTCCCCACCTGCTTCTAGAAGACCACCATCATACCGGTGCCAAAGGAGAACCAGGCAACATGCCTCAATGACTACCGCCCGGTGGCCTTGACTTCAGTCGTAATGAAGTGCTTCGAGAGGTTGGTCATGAGGCGCATCACCTCCATACTCCCAAAACGCTTTGATCCACTGCAATTCGCAACCAGTCCACAGCAGGCACCATTTCCCTGGCCCTACACTCATCCCTCGAGCATCTCAACAACAAGGACTCCTACATCAGACTCCTATTTATTGACTACAGCTATGCCTTGAACACCATAATCCCAGCCAAGCTCATATCAAAGCTCCAAAACCTGGGACTTGGCACCTCACTCTGCAACTGGATCTTCAACTTTCTGACCCACAGACCACAATCAGTAAGAATAAACAACAGCACTTCCTCCACAATAGTCCTCAATACCAGGGCCCCGCAAGGCTGCGTACTTAGCCCCCTACTCTACTCCCTGTACACACACGACTGCGTGGCAAAACTTGGTTCCAACTCCATCTACAAGTTTGCTGACGATACGACCATAGTGGGCCGGATCTCGAATAACGACGAGTCAGAATACAGGAGGGAGATAGAGAACCTAGTGGAGTGGTGCAGCGACAACAATCTCTTCCTCAATGCCAGCAAAACTAAAGAGCTGGTCATTGACTTCAGGAAGTAAAGTACTGTTACCATCCCAGTCTGTATCAACAGGGCCAGGTGGAGATGGTTAGCAGTTTCAAATTCCTAGGGGTGCACACCTCCAAAAATCTGTCCTGGTCCACCCACGTCGATGCTACCACCAAGAAAGCACAACAGCGCCTATACTTCCTCAGGAAACAAAACAAATCCAGCATGTCCACATTAACTCTTACCAACCTTTACAGATGCGCCATAGAGAGCATTCTATCTGGCTGCATCACAGCCTGGTATGGCAACTGCTCGGCCCAGGACCGCAAGAAACTTCAGAGAGTTGTGGACACAGCCCAGTCCATCACAAGAACCTGCCTCCCATCCACTGACTCCATCTACACCTCCCGCTGCCGGGGGAAAGCGGGCAGTATAATCAAAGACCCCTCCCACCCGGCTTACTCACTCTTCCAACTTCTTCCATCGGGCAGGAGATACAGAAGTCTGAGAACACGCATGAACAGACTCAAAAACAGCGTCTTCCCCACTGTTACCAGACTCCTAAACGACCCTCTTATGGACTGACCTCATTAACTCTACACCTTGTATGCTTCACACGATGCCGATGCTTATGTAGTTACATTGTGTTACCTAGTGTTGCCCTATTATGTATTTTCTTTTATTTCCTGTTCTTTTCATGTACTTAATGATCTGTTGAGCTGCTCGCATAAAAATACTTTTCACTGTACCTTGGTACACGTGACAATAAACAAATCGAAATCCAAAATCCACTGTATAAAATGGGGCTATACAAAGAGTTATGTCCCAGAACAAAGAAAAGTACAGCACAGGAACAAGCCCTTCGGCCCTCGAAGCTTGCGCCGACCGTGCTGCCCATTGTTGTGTTTGGTGTTTGATGTCTGGCAAGGAATTTGCCAAATGACTTATCCAAACTCCATTCCCACCTATTCACCTATTTCTCAAGACGCACCTTAAACGTCACCATCGTACATGCTTCCATTACCTCCGGCAGCAAGTTCCAGGCACCCACTACCCACGCAGACACAGGGAGAACGTACATTACACAAACAGTCACTCGAGGCCGGGATCGAACCCAGATACCTGCCGCAGTGAGGTAGTAGTGCTAACCCACTGTGCCACTGTTTGCCATACACAGTACTTAAAGGAGGGGTGAGATAATTCGGGAACAAAATGCAAAATTACACATGAGGGCCTGAGATACTGAATAAGTTCTTTAGTTCTGTCTTTATCAATGATGAAGGGGTGCCAGTATTCACAGTAAAAGAGGAGGTGGCTGCGGTCCAAAATGTGCAATCAGTTGATAAAGAGAAGGTATTAGAAAGGCTGGCTGTAAATAAAGTAGATAAGTCACCAGGTTCAGATGGCATACATCCCAGGCTGCTGAATTAAGGAGGGGTGAAAATTGCAGATATATTGGCCATAATCGTCTTTCTTCATATTCGTCATATGTTACCAAAAAAGGATGTAAGGATAAATCCAGCAACTACAGATATCAGTTAATCTTCATGGAGGGAAAACTTTAGAAACAATAATCAAGAACAAAATTAACAGTCATTATGCAAGTGTGAATTAATTAAGGAAAACCAGCATGAATCTACTAAAGGCAAATTATGTTTGACTGAGTCTTTTGATGAGGTAACAGAGATTTTGATGAGGGCATGTGGTTAATGTGTTATACATCGACTTCTAAAGGCTTTTATGCCATAAATTGCCACATAATATGGGCAGCACGGTGGCACAGTGGTTAGCACTGCTGCCTCATGGTGCCAGGGACCCGGGTTCAATTCTGGCCTTGAGTGACCGTGTCTGCGTGGGTTTCCTCTGGGTGCTCCGGTTTCCTCCCAAGGCCCAGAAAAGGTTAGGTGGATTGGATATGCTAAATTGCCCCTTAATGTTCAAGGATGTGTAGGTTATGTGAGTTACAGGAATAGGGTGGGAGAATGGGCCGAGGTAGAGTGCCCTTTCAGAGGGTCAGGGCAGACTTGATGGACCAATTAGCCTCCTTCTGTGCTGTAGGTATTCTATGGTTCTAATAGGTTTGGCAGCAAAGTTGGAATAAAATGAGGCATTCCCTGCAACAATCCATAACATCACTGTGTGGGTACCTACATCACAAGGGCTCATTGCTACCTTCTCAAGGGTAATTAGGGCTGGGCAATGAAGCCTGTGAAAGTGATGCCCACATCCTATGAATGATTAAAAAAAGATACAGCAAGAGTAGAACCCAATGTTTTCAATAGGGAATTAGATGAGAACTTGAAAGGGAGAAAATATCACAGGGCTGCAATGAAAAAGAGGGTAGCACGACTAGCTGCATTACTTTGCAGAGAGTGGACATGGGCTCGCCGACCCAAATGGCCGCCTGCTGTGCGGCAGCCATCCCATGATTCTGGACTGGGTACAAATTCAGTCCAAAACGATGAGATGACTGTTTCTTTTGGCGTCATGTGTCCGTCCCAGAAAAAACAGGTTTGGGCTAGTTTATAAAGACCATGCACCATAGAACATAACTACTAAGTTTGGCACTAGTGGGCTGAAACCATGCTGTGCAATATTCTGAATGATATGTCTCCATGAAGTCCCTTGTGCTGAATATTTTAATGGAGAGGAACACTTAAAAAAAAAATAGAAATAGGTGAATGTCTGTGAAAATAACAGGGCAAAGAATCTGACAAAACATTCACAGTTTGTTAGTAATCTTGGGATTTTAAGGTTTAAATTGGAATTTCACAGAAAGGCTGGTGTCAGACTATTGCAACTGGAGGTTGGGTGTTAGATGTATTGCTACATCAGGGAGCAAGGAGCTTCACTGTGTTTCTAGCCCTGCGATATCTTTATTTGTTCACATGATGTGGGTATTCCTGGCAAGGCCAATCTTTATTACTCATCCCTAATTGCCTCTGAGAAGATGGCAATGAGACATTGTGGTGCAGGAGGGGACAAAATAGATACAATGGGCGGGATTCTCCGTTGGCTGACACCAAAATTGGGAAACGTGATTGGACAGAGAATAGGTTCTGACGCAGCAGGTGCCCATTTGGTGCCAAATCGCCATTCTGCATCACCTCGGCAGCAGCGTCAATGCGTTGCGGTAACACGTACAGTAAACACCGTTTGCATATCATGAGCGGGCCTCACCCGGTATTTTCCGGGGCTTCCGTGATTCTCCTCCGATGGGCCAAGTTTCTGACGGCGCGGTTCGCTTTCGCTTTTAAAAGTCGTGAAACTGGCATTGTGGCTGATGAGGGAGCGAGAGGAGGTAGGACACAGAGTGGAGCGACTGTGGTCTGCCTGGACGGACACTGTCCAGGCTGGCTGGGGTAGGCGATCTCTGCCACGGCTGGGGGAGAGGGGGGAGACGGGGGAATGGGCCGAGTGGTCAGGGTGACCCCCCACGGGACTGGGGCGGTGTCCAGTCATTGACCGCCATTGCTACAGCCTGCAAGGCAGCCATCTTGCTGCGTACGCACTGGCCATCCAACGTGGCCCCTGGTTCTGAAGAGTGACACCTGCCATATGGGTGCCCCCACCCCTGCACCCCACCATACCCCTCCACCCAGCTGCCACCCGCTAGTGGGGCACCAGGCAGCCCACCTAAAGCAACGCCCGCTATGGGGATGCTGGATGGGGGCTGTGGAGCATACCACTGGCAAGGCAGCTCCGCCGATGGTACCCCTGGCATCAGGAACGGGTGCCAGCGCCAATGCACGCATGGGGAAGGGACTGACGTGCCAAGCATGCTGAGATGGTGGGGGGAACATGCAGGGACAGAGCCCGCAGCGCCTCCTGGGGCCACCATGCATCTCAACCAACCTGGTTGGGCATGGGGGTTCTTCCATGCTTACATGTCAGCCTTTCACACCCTGCAGACAATGGATGTAGGAATTCAACCAGCAATGGCGGCCTTCCTGCTAGTCGCACCTGTACGAGCGGGCGCTGCTCGAGGAGGAGGAAGTTGCAGCAGCGGAGTGGGTAGCAGAGGAACAGAGCTCAGGTTGGAGAGCCGGCTTCCCAACAGGCCGAGGAGGAGACGGTGCCAAGGAGACACCGTATGAGGCCTCGTGTGTACCAGCAGCAAATGTCATTCAAGGACCTTCCGGACTGGGCATGCCGTCGAAGACTCCAGCTGAGCAGGGAGACCGTGCAACATATCTGCCACATCATGGCACACCTGATACCGCAGGGGGCATGGGGGAGGACTACCACCCAGAGGCCTCACTTTCCTCTGGGCCGCCGACCACGTCCAGGGCTCTCTGCTCTGCCATGGTCAGGGGCCGCAGGTCCGGTGGTCCCCCTCCAGCTTTTGCCCACTTCTGGCGGTTATGAATGGACTTCTCCTGGGGGGTAGGAAACAGAAAATGAGAGTATTAGCCAGTCCAATGCATGGATTCCTCGGGGTGGGTAGCCGGTGGCCTCAGTGGCCAGGCACCCAGCCATGGGACTAGTGTGGGTGCCAGCATGTGGTGCAGGGTGGGGGTTCAGCCATCCTCTGGTTTGTGAGGGAGGGTCGGGTTAGTACCAGTGACACAGTGCTGCCTACTCATCCTGGCTGCCCTGAGAAGGTCGTGCAGTTTGTTCTGACACTGCTGGCTGGTCCAGACAGTGTTGCTCGTGGCGCTGACCGCCTTAACCACCTGCACCCAGGCATGGCGGTGGCTGGCAGCCTCCTTCCAAGGCCGGGATACAGGGTCAACCGCCTCCCCTCCACCACGTCCAGGAGGGTCTCCAGCTCGGCATCTGTGAATCTCACAGTGCACTGGTCGTAATCTTCCAAGAATCCTTAAATTCTGGAAATGTCCCAGACGGTTGAAAAACTGCCAACATAGCATCCTCATTCAAAAAGGGAGGGAGACAAAAAACAGATAACTATACGCCAGTATGCTTAATATCTGTCATTAGGAAAATGTTGGAGTCCATTCTAAAGGATGTATAGCAGAGAATTTAGAAATATATAACATAATAAAGCAGAGTCAGTATGGTTTCATGAAGGGGGATCATGCCTGACAAATGTATTAGATTTCTTTAAGGTGATAACGAACAAGATAAATGGGTGGCACAGTAGTACAATTGGCGGCATGGTAGCATAGTGGTTAGCACTGCTGCTTCACAGCGCCAGGGTCCCAGGTTCGATTTCTGGCTTGGGTCATTGTCTGTGCGGAGTCTGCACGTTCTCCCTGTTTTTGCGTGGGTTTCCTCCGGGTGCTCCGATTTCCTCCCACGAGTCCCGAAAGACGTGCTTGTTTGGTGAATTGGACATTCTGAACTCTCCCTCATGTACCCGAACAGGCACCAAAGTGTGGCAACTAGGGGCTTTTCACAGTAGCTTCATTGCCAGTAGATGTAATATATATGAATTTCCAAAAAGCATTTGATAAGGTACCGCTCAAAAGGCTACTTAATCAGATGAGAGCCTATGGTATTGCGAGTCGTATATTAGCATGGATAGTGTTATGGGCCTGGGTTTAGAAAACTCCAACGTATATCATGGAGTTCACCTGGCCTACAATTGTTTATTTATTTTGGTTACAATGAGCACATGGGCCTGCCTTTCAGGTGTTATTCAACAGAGGCTTTCAGCACTTTAAATCAAAAACAAAGTTAATTCTTTGAATTCAGTTAAATAAACACACACACAGTAAGCATTTTTATCAACTACCAACATAAGTACCCCACACAGCTACAGTACTCTATGTATAACCCTTAATAAATTTCCTCCTTATGCTGTTTCAATTTAATAACAATTTGGATGTTCTTGTGTCCTTTCCAAAATAGCAGGTTTGAATTCCTTCCCGAAAATAATTATTTCTTTTCAAGTTATCAAGCAGTCTGGAAACAGCTTTTAAAATGCAGATGGAGAAAAAAAAACCTTCTTTTTCAACCTGTGCTGTACAAACCAGTTAAAACACAAAGCAAAAGTAAAACTCAGAGCCACAGCCCAGCTCCCAACTTAAAACTAAAAGTAAAAAACCCAGAGCCACAGCCCAGCTCCAGCCACACAATGACATCACTGAAGCCATGTGATAAGACAAAATAATTTCTTAAAGGGACACTCCCATGGCACCTCCCCCCAAGAAAAAAATACCCATCAACTTCCATTAAAAATTGACAATAAATATACATTTTCAAACAAAAACAAAACACGCAAACATTTATAATAACAAAGTTAATTTTAGTTCTTCCTGCAATTGGAATCAATCTTGATTGACAGTCTCTTTGGACAAGAAGGTCTCTGCATGATGCATCCATTTCTCTACGCCTCGGCATCTTTCTTTATGGTCAGGTACGTTCATTCAATCTGATCACAAAGCCTCTTGTAATTATCCAACACAGGAGCAGTGGTTAGCACAGCCTTCAGGCCTTCAAATGCCTGTTGACACTTTGCTGTCCACTGAAATTTGCTACGCTTCTTCAGCAAGTCCGTCAGTGGAGCAACCACATTGCTAACATTCAGCACAAAGTTTCGGTAAAATCCACTCATGCCAAGAAATTGCATTATTTCCCTTTGTGTGGAGGGTATTGGAAACTCCCCAATAACTTGTGTTTTCACATTCTGTGGGACAGGGAACATGACTTGGGCTTTTCCTAATTCACTTTTGGCTAGGTTTACCACCAAACCTGCCTCCTGAAGTCGATTGAATAACCCCATCAGATACTTCAAATGTTCTTTCCATGTCTGACTAAAAATCACCAGAGCGGCTATGTATACCGCACAATTGGGTAATCCTGAAACAACTTTGTTAGTTAACCGTTGAAATGTGGCTGGGGCATTTTTTATGCCAAATGGCATAACTTTGAATTGGTATACACCATCTAATGTCACAAAAGCTGAAATCTCCTTCGCCCTTCTGGATAAAAGTACCTGCCAGTAACCTTTAAGTAAATCCAGTTTGGAAGAAAAAGCTGATTGTCCCAGCTTCTCAATGCAGTCATCCAAGCGTACGATAGGATAAGAGTCTGTTATTGTAACTGAATTAACCTTTGTATAGTCTACACACAATTGTTGGGTACATCTGGTTTTGGTACCATCACTATGGGTGAGCTCCATTGGCTGCAGCCCACTTCAATTATGCCATTTTTAAGCATACTTTCAATTTCCTTTTGAACCTGTGCCAATTTTAAAGGGTTAAGTCCATATAGATTTTGTTTAATTGGAACAACATTTCCCACATCTATATCATGTATAGCCATTTTAGTACGTCCCAACTTATTATCTCCACAAACTTTCCCATATGATATTAATATCTCTTTCAGGTCAGTTTGTTTTTCCTCTGGAAGGATCACAACAATTTATCCCAATTTTTCAGAACATCCTCGTTATCCAATTTAATTGAAAAATGAAAAATGAAAATCGCTTATTGTCACGAGTAGGCTTCAATGAAGTTACTGTGAAAAGCCCCTAGTCACCACATTCCGGCGCCTGTCTGGGGAGGCTGGTACGGGAATCGAACCGTGCTGCTGGCCTGCTTGGTCTGCTTTAAAAGCCAGCGGTTTAGCTACGTGAGCTAAACCAGCTAAATTTGAGGAATGTCAAATTTAGAGTCATCTGCATTTCGTTCTTCACTTTGTGTTCGAATAACTAAAAGCTCCTCGTTTTGCTCTCCTTCCCTTTCAAAGGACCTTTTAAGCATATTCACATGACACACTCGGTTTTCCTTCTATCTGGCATTCTTACCACATAATTCACCTCACTCAACATTTTTTCAATCTGATAAGGTCCACAAAACCTTGCTTTTAAAGGTTCACCGGCCACTGGTAACAATACTAAACCCTTATCTCCACTGGCAAAACTACAAACTTTTACTTTCATGTCTGCTACCCGTTTCATCACATGCTGTGCAACTTTTAAATGTTTTCTAGCCAATTCACCTATTGTATTTAATTGTTCCCTAAAATTTGATACATAATCCAATAATGTAATTTCAGACTGCTCGCTCACCAATTTCTCCTTCATCAATTTCAGTGGTCCTCTCAACTCATGACCAAAATTAGTTCAAAAGGACTGAATTTGGTTGACACATTAGGTGCATCCTTATTTGCAAACAGTACAAAAGGAATTCCTTTATCCCAATAATCTGGATAATCTTGACAATAGGCCCTCAACATTGTCTTTAACGTCTGATGCCACCGTTCTAACACTCCCTGCAATTCTGGATGGTACTCAGTTGATTTAAATTGTTTTACTCCTAAGCTATCCACAACTTCCTTGAATAACCTTGAGGTAAAATTTGATCCTTGATCCGATAGTGTTTTTGTGGGTAGTCCATATCTAGTAAAGAATTTAAGTAATTCCTCCACAATCTTTTAGCTGTAATATTGTGTACTGGAATGGCCTCTGGAAACCTCGTAGACACATCCATTATAGTCAAAACATATTGATTCCCACTTTTTGTTTTAGGAAGCAGTCCTACGCAATCAATTAAGACCCTTGTAAAAGATTCCTCAAATGCTAGAATGGGTGTTAAGTGCACTGGTATTATCACTGCTTGAGGTTTCCCTATCACTTGACATGTATGACATGATCAACAAAATTTAACTACATCTTTATGTAGTCCAGGCCCATAAAAATGCTTTTGTACTTTAGCTTGAGTTTTCCTTACTCCCAAATGATCTCCCACAGGTACTTCATGTGCTATTCGCAACACCTTCTTTCTATACCCTACTGGCAATACTACTTGATGAAATTCTGCCCACTTTTCATCCCCCTGCATATGCAAAGGTCTCCATTTTCTCAGTAAGACATCATTTTTAAGGTAATAACATTCTGATATACACTCAGGTTCCTCTTCCGTGTATGCTTTATGATATATCTGTTTTATTTCTATATCTTTCCGTTGTAACTCCGCAAATTTTCCTGAACTAAAAATATCTGCCTCATCCTCCACCTGTTCTTGTTCTTTTCCAACCATCTGATCAAAAACCGTTTCCGATAATTGAACTTCAACTTTATCTTCACTCTTTGATTTCTCTTCTTGTCTTAACCTGTGACTTTGCGACCTTGTTACCACAGAATCCTGAAAAATCCCACGATATCCGTCCTTCAACAATTCAGTTGTTTGATTTTACACTGGCTTATCAATCACAGTAGGCATCACTTCCACCTGCAATCCAGCCATATCATTACCCAAAATAAACTGTATTCCTGGACAAGATAGTTTCACTATTGCTCCTACTAACACTTCACCGCTCTTCACTGGACTTTCCAACCTGACCTTATATAATGGAATGCTATTCTTCTCACCCTGAATTCCACATATTACCACCTTTCCTGGCAATATTCCTCCCAAACTACATAACTCCACATCTCTTACCATCAAAGATTGACTAGCTCCTGTATCTCTTAAAATTATGGCCTCTTTACCTGCACCTCCTGATACACATGAGTAAACTTTACCCACACAAGTACATTATTTAAAGTGATCTGGCACCTTCTTATCAATCACCTCTTGATCAGGCTGTACATTCTTTTGCATCTCCTTTGCTTCAATTGGGCTTTCCTTTCCCACTTTAACAAACCCCAATGGCTTATCCTTTTTTTTACCACATCAGCCTTCCCAGTGCTTTTCTTCAGCCCCCAACTCTGTGACTTTACATGGCCTGGTTTATTACAGAAAAATCATCTGAAAGTTTTCATTTCTCCTCGACCCTCGTGGATTTCCTTTTTAATCTGAGGTACACTACCCGTATTATCTCCTATCAGATCCACTTTACCTTTACCACTTGAGTATTTCTCTTTTCCCCAGTTTCTATCCCTCAAAGGCTGAAACTAATGTCGGAAACCAAACTTTCATTTATGAACTAATTCATAATCATCTGCCATTTCTGATGCTCATCTCGCAGCTTTAACCCTCTGCTCTCCCACATGAGTTCTCCTTACATCAGGAATTGAATTTTTAAATTCCTCCAAAATTATAATTTCTCTAAGAGCTTCATATGTTTGGTCTATTTTCAAAGCCCTTATCCACCTATCAAAATTACTCTGTTTGATCCTTTCAAGCTCCATGTATGTTTGACCAGGTTCTTTCCTTAAATTTCTAAACCTTTCAGGCACTGGCTCATATGCAGCTAAGATGGATTTTTCACCTCCTCATACGTCCCAGATACCTCCTCTGATAGTGATGCAAACACTTCACTAGCTCTATCTTACCAACTTTGTTTGAATCAGTAACACCCACATGTCCTGTGGCCATTTAATTTTCTTAGCTACCTTCTCAAAATGAAATGACAAAGGCTTCTACATCCTTCTCATCAAACCTTGGCAATGCTTGGACATATTTAAATAGATCCCCACCAAGTCTTCAACTATGACGCTCTTTCTCACTATCCTCATCACTATCCTCCAACGGCATCCTCCTACATCTGCCAATTTTAACTCACTGTCACATTTCATGACCATTTTCTGAAGTTCAAAGTCTCTCTATTTACCTTTCTTCCCCCATCTTTTCTTTTTCTCTGATCTGTACTTCCTTTTCTCTTGCTTTTTGTTCTGCTCGGGCTATTCTTTCTTTTCCCCTTTCTTCTCTCTCCTTTCCTTTTTCTCTGATCTGTACCTCCCTTTCTCTGGCTTTTTGTTCTGCAAGGGCTATTCTCTCTTTTTCCCTTTCTTCATATTCAAGCTGCTTTAATTCTTTTTAATATGCAAGTTGCTTAATCTGTAATTGAATTCTTGCCATTTCCAATTATTCCAGCTGTGTCGCAGGCAATTTTAAATGTTCAGCTACTGCCGCAATTACCTCTTCTTTTTGTATTTTGTCAGGCAATGTTAACTGCAATATTTCTACCAAATCTAAAAGCCTTTTTAAAGTCTCTGTTTGTAAGGTACTGCATGTGATCTTCTCCACCCCAAAAACTTCTGAGCCTCTGAAAGCGGCATTGTCCACAATACACTCCCTACTTAAACTGCAATGCGCTACCTGAAAAGCAAACACAAATATGCTCACTCCTCACTGTCTTTAAATTCACTAAGCCAACCCAATCATGAAAGATAAACTTTTATACCGGATGAGCCCCAATTTGTTATGGGCCAAGGTTTAGAAAGCTCCAAAGTATATACAGCAGTTTATTTATTTTAATTACGAAGAGCACAAGGGCCTGCCTTTCAGGTGTTATTCAACAGAGGCCTTAAGCACTTTTAATCAAAAACAAAGTTTATTCTACAAATTTAGTTAACATTTAATAAACACACACAGTAAGATTTGTTATCAAGTACGAACATAAATATCCCACACAGCTACAGAACTCTATGTATAACCCTTAATAAATATCCCCCTAAGCTGTTCCAATTTAATAACAAGATCCTAGAAACCAGAAAATCCTTTTCCATTGCACATCAAAATGGTTAATAATATTGGGTAAGGATGGATTTTCTAATGAGAGGTTGAGTAGGTTGGGCCTGTATGCATTGGAGCTCAGAAAAATGAGGAACACTCTTATTGAGACATATAGGATTCTGAGGGGGCTTGATCGGGTAGATACTGTGAGGTTGTTTCCTCTTGAGGCAGAGTTTAGGACTAGAGCAAACTTTTTTGCCTGGGACCCATTTTTAACAACCTGCCATCCTTCGCGACCCACGCTGCTTATCTTCGAGACCCACCATTTTCTCTTACCTTTAATGCAAGAGGTGAGTCATAGAGTCTTGGATGTTTCTGTCATTAAGCTAGTCCCACTTGGTCCATATCCCTCTATACCCTCATGTAACTGTCTAACTGCATTTTGAAAGAAAAAATTGGACCTGCCTCTACAACTGTCTCTGGCAGCCCATTCCACACCCTCTGTGTGAAGAAATGTCTGCTCTGGTCTCTTCTATATCTCTCTCCTCTCACTTAAACCTATGCCATCTAGTTCTAGACACCTAGGATGTCAGAGGTAGGTTCTTTACCCAGAGAGTAGTGCGGGCATGGAATGCACTGCCTGTGGAAATTGTTGAGTCGGAAACATTAGGGACCTTCAAGCGGCTATTGGATAGGCACATGGATTATGGTAGAATGATGGGGTGTAGATTAATTTGTTCTTAATCTAGGACAAACGTTCAGCACAACATCGTTGGTCGAAGGGCCTTGTTCTTGAAAATACAGAAAAATGTGTAATTTGAAACATGGAAGTATGGCAATATCTGGTCTGAGAGGATACAGGGAAAGATCCCACAAAAGGTTAATAGCAGCTGCAAAGAGCAGAATTATAAAATGCAGATTCCTTCTCACAAGCAGGTTTATCAAACACACAGGATCCTTGTGGTAAGCTAAAACAATGGCTCACACCTTTATTGAAAGTAACTATCTCAGGAAGCATCTGGAAAGGCATGGATGAGAGTTTCAATTGAATTAAGTGACGAATGTTTCAAACAGGCAGGTCTTTCAAGTCATAACCAAGTTAAATTTTAGCATACAGCTAAAAGCAAAGTTTCACACCTTAATTGAAATAAACTCTCTTAGTAAGCAGCTGGAAAGGATGAATGATGCTCAGTCGAATTTGGTGTCAATTCTAAGTGTAAAATTCTACGAACATCAAGTCAATTAAAAGAAAATTGGAGACGACCTGTCTACGAGAGACATAATTTAAAGTCAAAATCAAAGGCAAAGTTATGAGCTGGGGACAATTGGAAAATTAAACGATTCGAAATCACAGAAATAAAAGTAACTATTGAAAACAAAGCATTTTGTAATCAGATCTGAGAGGAGACGTTATGTCCAAAATGAATAATTAGTTGTATTCAAATGTTTACATCAAAGATACTTTTTAACAATCAAAGTGAAACAAGCTCATTTACAATAAAGTCGTTAAGACTTAATAACTCTTCGAAAGAGAATATAAACCCGACGAAAGGGGACAGCCAGCAGAGCCAGCTCTCACAGCTCAGTACATGGGAAGGATAGGACACAGCAACCTAGTTCACCAGCGAATACATCTAAAGAAGACCAGATTTGAAAGAAGATTGATTGTCAAGGTGGGCCTGAAGGTCCCTTCAACCAACAGGAAGGATCCAGAAGCAAGATCTTTTTACCTTTCTGTTAAGAAAGTGTTTACAGCTTTAAAAAAAAATTATAATAATAAAATAACTTAAAAGTTTTAACCTGAAACAGTAGTTATTAGCCTACTTTACTTACTTAACAACGCAGGACCCAGGATATCAATGCTACTAAGGGGTAAGTAGGCAAAATTCTTCGGTGAAGGTATGGGTTATACCGGGGGATAACGTGAAAATATAGTTTGACCTGAATAGCACCCACCGAAGCCTGCATCAGAGTCAGGGAGTGAGAATCCCTGTTCACCATTTAGAATATCGACCCTTTTTTGGTATAGGGGGAATTCTAAGGATAGTGGTGAGTTTTAACTTCAGCCTGTTCTGAGCTGTATTTTTCTATGTTCTATGTTCTATGTCCTGTACCTTTGGGAAAAAATGTTGACCTTATCGATGCTCCTTATTATTTTATAGACCTCTATAAGATCACCCCTAAGCCTTCTACATTCCAGGGAAAAAAGTCCCAACAGATCCAGCCTCTCCTTATAACTCAGACCATCAAGTCCTGGCAGCATCCTCGTAAATCTCTTCTGCACTCTTTCTAGTTTAACAATATCCTTCCTGTAATAGGGTGAACAGAATTGAACACAGTATTCCATGTGTGGTGTTATCAATGCCTTGTACAACTTCAACAAGGTGTCCCAACTCCTGTATTCAATATTCTGACCAATAAAACCTAGCATGCTGAATGCCATCTTCACCACCCTGTCCACCTGCGACTCCACTTTCAAGTGCTCCTAGAGCTCTTTGTTCTGTAACTCTTCCCAACTCCCTACCATTAACTGAGTAGGTCCTGCCCTGATTTGATCTACCAAAATGCATTACCTCATATTTATCCAAATTAAACTCCATCTGCCATTCAGCCGTCCACTGGCCCAATTGGTCAAGATCCTGTTGCAATCTTATATAACCTTCTTCACTATCCACTATGCCACCAATCTTGGTGTCATCTGCAAACCTACTAACCATGCCTCCTACAACCTCATCCAAATCATTACTATATCACAAATAACAGTGGACCCAGCACCGATCCCTGAGGCACAGCGCTGGTCACAGGCCTCCAGCTTGAAAAACAACCCTCTACAACCACCCTTTGGCTTTGGTCACCAAGCCAATTTTGTATCCATTGGCTACTGTGGTGAATGTGATTCACACTATATATAGTTGCCAATATCACTCCATGTATACATGTTCGTTATCTACCCGTTGTAAGATTAATGCTGTATATAGTTGCCAATATAACTCCGTGTATATATGTTCACTATTCACCATAGTAAGTGCAGTTGCACTATCCGACCACCAGGGGGAGTCACTATGGGAGTACGCGAGAGTTTGTACTGGGCTCCTCCCTTGGCTCCGCCCAGGACTCCTCCCCCTGGGACCGATGTATAAAGATCAGTGCCTTAGAGCCAGCCTGCAGTCATCTGGAGTTCAATGACGAATAGGCTGGCTCTGTTGTAAGTGTATTAAAGCCTCTGTTCAGATCCAACTACACGTGTTCGCTGAATTGATGGTTCCATCAGCTACTTCACCCTGAATTCCATGAGATTTAACCTTTTGCAACAACATACCTTGTCAAAGATCTTGCTAAAGTCCATGTAGACAACATCGACCGCACAGCCCTCATTTATATTCTCGGTTCCCCCTTCAAAATACTCAATCAAATTTGTGAGACATGACTTTTCCCTTACAAAGCCATACTGACTTTCCTTAATTAGCCCTTGCCTGTCTAAATGCCTGGGTTGATCTTCTATAGTCTAGAGTAGCGAATAATGAGAATTGACCTCATTGAAACAGGCATTATTCTCTCAGTACTCCACAGAGCAGATGCAGAATGTAAGTTTTCCTCAGATGGGTGGTTTACAGTCTGGGGATTTCGTCTGCATTTTACAATGTAAGGATTTTAGACATAGATGAGAAGGAATTACTTAATTCAAAGTATTGTGAATCTTTTCAATCTCCAAAATTCAGTATCAAAGAGAGTAGTGCAGGCTCAGCCAGTGAGCATATTCAAGACAGATGCAGGAAGACTGAATTGAATTTGAAAAAATATTCCCTGGTTCCGAGCGTTGACATCAGGAGAAGGCCATGTTTCTCTCTGGGCTCCGGGCATGCGCACTGATAAGCGGCCACGCATGCGCAACACGCTTGCATTTATTTAGCCAGTCGAGGGCGTCATTTTTAAAGCCGCTGGCAACTGTTGCGCCTGAATTCATGCGATCAAGAGCGCCGCGATGAATGTCTCCACGGTCCTCCCGAAACCCACCTCCAACCCACCCGTGGGTCACAACCCTGTTTTGAAAATGCCTGCACTAGAGGGCATATCTCAGAGTAAGGGGTCACCCATTTAAGACAGAGATGAGGAGGGATTTCTTCCCTCAGAGTAATGAATCTGTGGAATTCTTTATCGCAGAGAGCTGTAGAGGCTGGGTCATTAAGTAGGTTCAAGGCTGAGATAGAAAGATTTTTAATCAATAAGGGAATCAAAGGTTATGGGGATAGCACGGGAAAGTGGAGTTGAGGATTATATCAGATCAGCCAAGATCTCAGTGAATGGTGGAGCAAACTGGATGGGCTGAATGGCCTACTTCTGCTTATGGTCTTCTGGATTGTTGTAGGATTTTAACCCAGCAACAGTGAAGGAACAGTATGTGGTGCCAGAGCAGGGTGTTGTATGTTGGGCAGCACGGTAGCACAGTGGTTAGCACAGTTGCTTCACAGCTCCAGGATCCCAGGTACGATTCCTGGCTTGGGTCACTGTCGGTGTGGAGTCTGCACATTCTCCCCGTGTCTGTGTGGGGTACCTCTGGGTGCTCCGGTTTCCTCCCACAAGTCCCGAAAGATGTGCAGGTTACTTTGATTGGCCATGCTAAATTGCCCTTAGTGTCCAAAAAGGTTGTGTGGGGTTGCTGGGTTCTGGAGATAGGGTGGAGGCATGGGCTTAAGTAGGGTGCTCTTTCCAAGGGGCAGTGCAGACTCGATGGGCCTCCTTCTACACTGTGAATTCTATGATTCTATGTATGAAGTGGAGGGTAACGCAGATGGGAACCAGGGAATAATTTTGTTTTATGGGTGATTAAAGTGACAAGAGGCATTCCCGTTAAGTCCTATCTGTCATCTTGAGATGTTTTCCATATTTCCTAGGTATTCTGGTATATCATCAATTCTGAAAGTAGGTAAAATACATTTATTGTGAATTTTAAAAACAGACTGTTTTGGTGTTATTGCCAATGATAATAGATCAACATTGATGCAATTAATAAATACCAACTCATGCCAATAGAATTAGTAAATTCCAATGCATACTAAAATAATTATACCAAGGTCATGGAGCTGGAGGAGATTACAGAGGAATTTGAAAACAGGGATGAGATTTTAATATCAAACCATTGCTTGACTGGGAGCCCATGTAGATTACCCAGCACAGGAATTAAACTTTGTATGAGTTAAAACATTAACAGCTGAGATTTGGATAATTTGCAAGTTTACACAGGGTAGAATGTGGGAGACCAGCCAGTAGTGCATTGGAATATTCAAGCCTAGTGATAATGAAGGTTTGAAATAACCAGCAACAAATGTCAAACTGATTAATAATTACCACTGCACATCAAACTGATTAATAATTACCACTCCACATCAAACTGATTAATAATTACCACTCCACATCAAACTGATTAATAATTACCACTCCACATCAAAATAGTTAATAATTACCACTCCACATCAAACTGATTAATAATTACCACTCCACATCAAAATGGTTAATAATTACCACTCCACATCAAACTGATTAATAATTACCACTCCACATCAAAATGGTTAATAATTACCACTCCACATCAAAATGGTTAATAATTACCACTCTACATCAAACTGATTCATAATTACCACTCTATACCAAAATGGTTAATAATTACCACTCCACATCAAAATGGTTAATAATTACCACTACACATCAAAATGGTTAATAATTACCACTTGACATCAAAATGGTTAATAATTACCACACCACATCAAAATGGTTAATAATTACCACTCCACATCAAAATGGTTAATAATTACCACTCCACATCAGACTGATTCATAATTACCACTGCACATCAAACTGATTAATAATTACCACTCCACGTCAAACTGATTAATAATTACCACTCCACATCAAAATGGTTAATAATTACCACTCCACATCAAACTGATTAATAATTACCACTCCACATCAAAATGGTTAATAATTACCACTCCACATCAAAATGGTTAATAATTACCACTCCACATCAAACTGATTCATAATTACCACTCTATACCAAAATGGTTAATAATTACCACTACACATCAAAATGGTTAATAATTACCACTCCACATCAAACTGATTCATAATTACCACTCCACATCAAACTGATTCATAATTACCACTCCACATCAAAATGGTTAATAATTACCACTCCACATCAAAATGGTTAATAATTACCACTCCACATCAAACTGATTCATAATTACCACTCCATATCAGACTGATTCATAATTACCACTCCACATCAAAATGGTTAATAATTACCACTCCACATCAAACTGATTCATAATTACCACTCTATACCAAAATGGTTAATAATTACCACTACACATCAAAATGGTTAATAATTACTACACCACATCAAAATAGTTAATAATTACCACTCCACATCAAAATGGTTAATAATTACCACTACACATCAAAATGGTTAATAATTACTACACCACATCAAAATAGTTAATAATTACCACTCCACATCAAAATGGTTAATAATTACCACTACACATCAAAATGGTTAATAATTACCACTTGACATCAAAATGGTTAATAATTACCACACCACATCAAAATGGTTAATAATTACCACTTTACATCAAAATGGTTAATAATTACCACGCCACATCAAAATGGTTAATAATTACCACTTTACATCAAAATGGTTAATAATTACCACTCCACATCAAAGTGGTTAATAATTACCACTCCACATCAAAGTGGTTAATAATTACCGCTTTACATTAAAATGGTTAATAATTACCACTAAATAGTTAATAATTACCACTACACATCGACATAATTGATAACTACTAATCCACATCCAAATGGTTGGCAATCATACCGACTAACGCCAAAACAATGAATCAATAACTATCAATGCCAAGATGGTTACTAAATACCAAACAGCACATTGGGATAACGAATGGATTTCAACAGTTACCCCCAATAAATGAGATGGGGGAAATAAAATTGGATTCTGGGCGGGCCAAGGTTATTTTAACAGCTAAGGTAATTAATATTTTATAAAACAATTTCACTCCTAAGGCAGTCATTCTCAAGTGAAAAGGACAGAGTTTGCGTGGGCAGAAGCTGTGAAAGACGAGCAATGGGACCAGCAGGTACTTTAGGGAATTGGGATTTGAAGCCCCTCCTCACCAGTTATATTAATGTCTGCTCGTTGTGGATGAAGTAAAAGACTCGGACAAACACTTCCCTGCGATCTACATCAACGCTACACAGAGCGGCCATCCAGTAGGGGGCTTCCGAAGGAGCTATGAAGGGCAGGTAGGACTGGATTTTCTGGTTGTTCTGGATATCATATGTAATGGGTCGTCTCCCAATGCATACTTTGCCCTCAAAGTAAGCATCTATAGTGCCATGTGCTGGAAGAGATCTCCTCACCCTGGGGCACTTGGGATCTTTGTTGAACGCCTCCTGAAAAGCCTCCCTGACGGCTATTGACAACGCATCTCTGGTCCATATGTTCGCTTCAGTCAGGGTCTTGGGTTCATATTGCTGGGGGGCGTCCCCGAGCTTCGTGGCTGCTGTCCTCGGGGCTCCGGGGCGGGCACGGGTGTCCCTCTGTGTCACCCTGTACTGCACATGGACCACACCCATGGGCAGGTGCCTTCTGTCCGAGAGCATGGCTTCCACCACCACCTTGCCGCTCTGCACCAGCTCGATGAAGCGGTAGATGTTGTGACATCCCTTGACCAGCCGGCCACACACGCTGTAGCCATCATAGTGCTGGAAAGCGCTCTCCAAAATGATCAACCTCCATGGGCGGCCAGACATCAGGGCTGGGGAAAGGACACAGAGGCAAGCGACAGAAACCTATCAGAGCTACCTCAAACCAAAAATCCCATGGCCATTGCACTGGGTGACAGCAGGAATCCGCCCTTCCTCCAAATCTCTGCTTGTGGGATGTTGCAAAGTGGCCATTAAAGGTAGTCCCCCCCACTTTGCCCCATTGTATTGGGCAATCTAAATAATGTGGAAATGTTTCGAGAGAAGGAACACCACCCAGCAAATGTGCAATGCGAGATTATATTGAATAATCTAAATGATGCTTTGGAGAAAAATAGAGATGAAACGCTTTAAATCGCCAAACCACTTCAGGCAGTTTGTGGAGAAATAAAATAAGTCGAAAGTTTTCCCAAATACTCGTGGCGAAAGAAGGTAGCCGCATTGCCATGGGTAAATAGGTTAGCTTAGTTAATACTTTTACAGAAATAAAATGCCATTTGTCTTTAAAAGTTCACCTGACGCAGTTCTGACGCACTCCAGGGCGTTCCTCGTCAAAGTGCCCAGCCTCCCAAATGTATCTGCATTGCGGATGGTGGCTCTCCAGTTGCATTTAACGGTCCCAAACCTGACCCTCTGCCAAACCAATATTTATAGAGCGGCTCCTGGGCGTTACTCCGGAGCTTTCAGTATGAGTTTGAACCAGGTGGCTGCCCAGTTCAGCTGGGGGGACGGTGGGAAAGTGGATTTGGGGGAGTATTGGTCTGAACTGCCCTTCCCCATCAGCGCCTTCCTCAAGCGCCTGGATGGACAAGTGGCCTCTCCGTATGTCCACTGTCTCCTGGGCAACACAGCCTTTTCGTTTGGTGATGGCGCTGGGGTGGAGTTTTGTGGTGATGAGTATTTGTACGGATCAGAGGAGCCGGGATCTAATGAGATCCAATTCTACGTGGCTTACGGAGAGATAAGTATGAGAGTGGCCAAGAAGACACTTCTAAACTTACTGAAACTGATCTTGGAATCGAGACCCCGGCCGTTTCTCGAAAGCACCCAGGAGTGCCTAAAAGGTCTGGATCACCACCTAGAGAGGCTGGAGAGACAGGGTATGTCTGCCGATCTGACTAGGCGTTTCCCGAGCTGTCTCCTTGTCTACTGTCTGTCTATGTATCCTGTGTATTGCATTTGCTCTCTCTAGCTGTCTGCTTTGCATCATCTCGTCTCGGCCCGTCTCTCCGTTTCACTAATCTCTCTTTTAACAATCCATCTTGTCTGCCTCTCCATTTCCCTGTATCTCTCCTGCTTTATGTAATCTCTACTTTAATGAGCATCTCTCTTCCCCCCCCCCCCCTTTATCAGCTTCGCCTTTTCTATCTCTTTCCCCATTTTCCTCTGTCCTTCTATCACTTGCGTCCTTTCCCTTTAATCCTCCTAAATCCACCTGCGCTCATTTATCTCTTCCTCTTTATCTATCTTGCATCCCATTCAATCACTTCTATATTCCTCTTTATCGATCCAACATCTTTATAAACGTCTCCATTTCACATTCTCTGACATCTTCGTCGTTCTTTCTCATTTCATCTTCAACCACTATTTTCTCTCTTCCTTTTAAAAAAAATCTTTCTAATTTCCATTCATTCGTGTATGTCTGTCCGACTGATTCATCTTCACGCCATTGACCAGGTTGTTTTTTTCCTGGTTGTTCGCCCTAAATGGCGGTTCCACCTCTTCCTTATAAACCCTCAGACCGCGAATCCCTTCCTCAAGCGTAACGCTTGGTGTCAATAATGTGCAATGGAAATGTTTGATCATGTCGAGTTTTGCTGAATAAACTACCGAATGGACCCGTGTTTCAGATTCTATTTCTAAGCTGAAGGGGTCAGTCCCCCTATATTAATTCCAGCCTTGTCGCTTCTCTCTGTCTCTAACCCCATGGGGCTGCAGTGTGGCCCATCATTTTGCCCCACTTCGGCTGTGAACGGAGTCAAACACTCACAGTTCGAGGCTTTAATCCTTTAAAAAAAACAAATGGCTGGGAACTCAGTAACGTCGATGTGTTTGACACTTCTTAGGTGTCGCTGACTAGAACCTTTCACTGTGAGGGAATGGAAACAGCTGAATACTTTGCAATTTTTAAACAGATGCTGTCATAAAATTCATCGCAATCTTAGCTGCACACTGGAAAGTATATTGAGATATTATATATGGTCAATCACTTCACACTCCGAGGTTTGTGTTTTATCTTAACTGAAACAAAACCTGGATTTAATAATAATAATATTATTATTTGTATCTTAACTGAAGCAAAATCTGGATTTAATAATAATAATAATATTATTTGTATCATAACTGAAACAAAACCTGGATTTAATAATAATAATATTATTATTTGTATCTTAACTGAAGCAAAACTGGATTTAATAATAATATTATTATTTGTATTTTAGCTGAAGTAAAACCTGGATTTAATAATAATATTATTATTTGTATTTTAACTGAAACAAAACCTGGATTTAATAATAATGATATTACCTGTATCTTAACTGAAACAAAACCTGGATTTTGAAATGATTTATCTCGTATTTCATATTTTATATTTTTCGTATTTCAGTTAAAACACTCGCAGTAGAAATAATTACTGAATGCATGTGGCTCATCTCAATCGCAGTAGTTAATCCGAGACTCAAGCTGAAGCCAGAGCCGATCGGTTTCAAGCTTGAGAACTTGGATGCTCGTCAAACCCTGGCAGCAACCGCCCTCTCAGTCCCTGGGAAGGGGCTCGTTTGAACCGCAGGTACGGCACAGGCGAAGGGCTGAAGGTGTTGGGAGTGGTGCAGGAGTCACGAACAGGCGACAGAAGAGCGGAGAGGCTGCAGTACAGCCGCCTCCCTTCGTGCGCGTCACTTGGAGAGGCAGAAGATGCAGCACCCACGGTTGACAGGTAACTTCGGTTCAGGGTTTGGAGGCAGCACCGACCATGCGCTTTCCTCACAGCCCCGCAAACATTTCTAGAACGTATTCAATTCATTTTTGAAAGTTATTATTGAATATGCTTCCACTATCTTTATCTAATAATAATCTTTATTGTCAAGAGTAGGCTGACATTAACACTGCAATGAGGTTACTGTGAATCCCTCTCCTATTGCCAATTTTCAACGGGAGTAATATATGTTCAATGGCAGAAATATAATTAATAATGTAACATAGCCAAATATAATAACAGCAGTGGCCACAATATATATTCAGCATTGGTAATAATAATTAGCACGGTGTAATGATCGATCCATAGATTCGTTTTGAAGGTTGGGGGGAGGTAGATTTCAAAAGCAGGAAAGAAAGCCAATCAAGATGTAGAATCAATCATTAGTGGGTATTTTGCAATTTTATAAATGCTGGGTTTTGATAAATGCATTTTAGTGTAAATTGGAGGAGGAAGGTCAGAAAATGCCAATGCCGCACCTGGAATCTTTCACTTTTTCAGTTTGTTGATGTGGCTGATTTTGATGGAATGGGGTAAAAGTTGGGAATTTTAATGTGATGTATCTAAAGTGGAAAGTAAATAGTTACAATATAGAAGAACCCTGGTGGTGTAGTGGTAATGTCACTGGGCGAGTAATCCAGTGGCCCAGGTCTGGGGAAATGGGTTCAAATGTCACCAAGGCAGCTGGTAGAATTGAAATTCAATAGGTCGTGAATTGAAAACTATTCTTAGTGATGGCGACCATGAAACTCATTACTAGCATTGATTGTCATAACTTATCTGGTTCACTAATGCTCTTTAGGGAAGGAAATCTGTGGTCCTTATCTTGTCTGGCCTACATGAAACTCCAGACCCACAGCAATGTGGTTGAGTCATAACACGATCTGAAATGGCCGAGCAAGACACTCAAGAACAGTTAAGGATGGGCAATAAATGTTGGCCACATCGCTGAAAATAAAGTACTCTTCTGTCACCCTGTTAAAGATTTGTACCATTTAGATCTCTGTTCTTGCACCCCCTCCAAAATTGTATCATTTAGCCTGCTTTGACTCTCCTTTGTCTTCTTATTAAATTGTATCACTTCATACTTTGTCCTGTTGTCTTCATATGTCATACATCTCCTTTACATCAGCTCTATATCCTCCTGAAATCCAGTGCTATATTTCTCACTGCTTACCACACTTCAAAGTTTCATGCCACCTGCAAATTTTGGAAACAAGGCCATGCACCCACCCACTCCCAACCAATTCCAAGTTGTTAATGTACATCATGAACTGCAGTGTGTGAAGCTGTTGGGAATTCTCCTTAATATTGTCATGTCAGAGTACCTTTAGGAAATGGGTGTTATTAAATGGGTGTGTATATAAATATATGGGTGTGTATATATTTTTTTTAAATTTAGAGTACCCAATTATTTTTTCAATTAAGGGGCAATTTAGCGTGGCCAATTCACCTAACCTGCACATCTTTGGGTTGTGGGGGCGAAACCCACACAGACACGGGGAGAATATGCAAGCTCCACACGGACAGTGACCCAGGGCCGGGATTCGAACCCTGGTCCTCAGCGCCGTAGGCAGCAATGCTAACCACTGTGCCGCCGTGCTGCCCATGGGTGTGTATATAAATATCTGTAGTGAGTGTACCTTTAAGAAATGGGGCATTTATTACTGTAGTGATGTCAGTGAGTAGGTAGAGCTGGACTGCCTGTCAGCTTTTTACTTTCGTTTTTGAACAGGCTGCAGAGTGCGTTTTAGTTTTGTTTTCAGTGTTGGAGCTGAAGCCAGACACAGCAGGTGTACTGTTGATCTCTCCGCCATCAAAAGACTATCTCTCGATCATTTGGTGAATTCAGAATTATAAATGTTCTCAGTAGTGAATGTAAATCGAATGTGCTTCTGTTAAAATGTGTTTCTTTTGTATGGATGTTAAAAGGAAAGCTTAAAGGATTACTTAGTGCTGAATTCAGCCTTTGGGGGTTGTATTTGAATTAATAGTTGCTAAGATGTTCACTGTATGTTTTAAAAAAGTTAACTTGAGTTCATAGAAGAAACATTGTTTTGCTTTTAAAAAACACTTTTCCATTTCTGCTGTACCACACCTGTAGAGTGGGCCATGTGCTCCCCATACCACAACCTATTAAAAGTTGTGGGTCAGGTGAACTCCATGATGCACTTTGGGGCTCTGTAAACCCTGGCCCATAACAATACCTCCATCCATAATAACTTATGCACTCTTAACTCTTAATCAAGTTAATTACTCTTAAGGATTTAAGGATTTTCCAAACAGGATTTCTTCATTAAACCTTTATCTATCTTATCTATAGCTAACCAGAGAATCTGATGTCTATCAACTTTCCCCTGAAATGGCCCAGCAAGTCAGTCATTTCAAGGAAAATTATGGATGGGCAGCGCTGACCTTGCCTGTGATGCCCACATCTCATTAACAGATAATGAAAATACATTAAGGCCAAACCTATTCTTGGCCAGAATCCTCATGTCACATGCATCATAGTCAACCTGGATTTTCAGATGCAACTGATTAGAATCCTGTATGATTAATGTGAAGCTGTGACATTGGATTCAGAATTGGTTATGGATCTGCCCTACGACTGATAATCAGTGGTGCCCCAAAGTAATGAATCTTGAGATCATGGCTGATCCGACTGTGGCCGTAACTCCACTTTCCTGCTTTCCCCAATAACCCTTGATTCCACTGTACATCAAATATCTGTATTCAATGGTCTTTCTTCCATTGTTCACTGGGGAAGACAATTCTAAACACTAACAACCCTTTGAAAGAAGACATTCCTCTCATTTCAATCTGAAATGGGAGACCCCTTATTTTGAAACTGTTCCCACCCCCCCCCCCCCCCCCCATGTTCTCGAACGCCCATTAATGAAAACACCCTTTTAGCATCTCAACACCTCAATAATCCATGGTGGGGATTCTATGAACATTCGCACCACACAAGTGCCAAGCAATGGCCATCTCCAACAAGTGTAACGAAACGGAGATGTTAGGAAATTGGATCAAAGATGTACAATTTAGTGGTTAACAGAACTGCTAGCAATGAGTCAGAGGTATACGCCCACACCTGGCCTGAGTTACATTGTCCATTCAGACTTGAACTCATTAATGGGAATAAACTGGATACCCCTGTTCATCCAGGGTGACTCACCCAAGATCCATTGTTCTCCAAGACAGGTTTTGAGAAAGGGGTCCAAAGGAGTAACACTAAAAGCAGGAATATGTCCTGTAAATGCAAGTATCGTTGTTGCCTGCCTTAATAAGTGGAGTTGAGATCTGAATGTTCATTCCACGTGCTCTTTAATGGGAAATCATATGTTAAGGTTGAGAGATACATATAATCGCTTCTTGTTCGGCTTGAAGTTTAAATATTGTTTATCTTTTGTTTAAATAACCAAGCCCAATTTCTCATGCAATCACTCCTGGAGCGAATCGATCTCGCCACACAGTCTTAAAATTAAAAAAATGTTGCGGTTCTGGTGCTGTACCTTAGCCACTGTTGGGATCTGGGCCGGGATTCTCCCCTACCCGGTGGGACGGGGGGGGGGGGGGGGGTCCCGGCGTGTTGGAGTGGCGTGAACCACTCCGGCATCGGGCCGCCCCAAAGGTGCGGAAATCTCCGGTCAGAGAATCCCTCCCCTGGTCTTTGACACAAGAGAGAAACTAATCATTGCCCCTTGATATTCAATGACATCATCACTGGTCTTTCTCCCCCACCATCAACATCATGGAAGTTACCATTGACTAAAAACCTATCTGGACCAGCCATATAAATATTGTGGCCCCAAGAGGCTAGGAATCCTGTGGCAAGTAACTCACCCCCTGACTCCCAGAAGTCAATTCACCATCTACAAAGCACAAGTAAGGAGAGTGATGCAATACTGTCCCTTTATCCTGGATGGTTTCAAGCTTCTTGAATATTGTTGGAGTTGCACTCATCCAGGCAAAGCAGCTCACTTGATTGGCACCCCACCCACAAACAGTCACTTCCTCCACCACTGACATTCAGTAGCAGCCGTGTGTACTATCTACAAGATGCAGCACAGGAACTTGCCAAGGCTCCTTATACAGCACCTACAAACCATCAGCCATTCCCATCCAGAAGGACAAGGGCAGCAGATACCCGGGAACCCCAATACCTAGAAGTTCTCCTCCAAGTCACTCACCATCCTGATTTGGAAATATATTGCTGTTCCTTCACTGCTACTGGGTCAAAACCTGAAAATTTCTCCCTAACATCACTGTGAGTATACTTACACCCCGTGGACTGCAGTGGTTCAAGAAAGCAGCTCACTACCACCTTCTGAAGGGCAATTGGGGATGGGTAATAAATGGTTGTCGAGATGATGAAGCCCACATCCTTTGATGAATTAAAAAACAATACTTACTTAAGTAAGGTGATCAAAACTGCACAGTACTTGAGGTATAGTCTCATCAATGCCCTGTACAGCTATAAAAAAACTACCCTACTTGTAAACTCCATCCTTCTTGCAATAAACTCAATTTGCCATCCTAATTACTTCCTGTACCTGCACTTTGATTTATGTATAAGAATATTCTAGTCTCTGTACCAAGGACATGGGGTTAAGAAGGACATAGGCAGCACGGTAGCACTAGTGCATAGCACTGTGGCTTCACAGCGCCAGGCTCCAGGTTCGATTCCCCGCTGGGTCACTGTCTGTGCGGAGTTTGCACGTTCTCCCCGTGTCTGCGTGGGTTTCCTCTGGGTGCTCCGGTTTCCTCCCACTAGTCCCGAAAGACGTGCAGGTTAGGTGGATTGGCCATGATAAATTTACCTTAGTGATCAAAATAGTTAGGAGGGGTTATTGGGTTACGGGGGTAGGTTGGAAGTGAGGGCTTTAGTGGGTCGGTGCAGTCTCGATGGGCCAAATGGCCTCCTTCTGCATTGTATGTTCTATGTTCTAAAAACATAAACTTCAGAACAGGGATAGACCAGTTGGTCCCATAGAACAGTACAGCACAGAACAGGCCCTTCGGCCCTCGATGTTGTGCCGAGCAATGATCACCCTACTTAAACCCACGTAACCTGTATACCCGTAACCCAACAATCCCCCCATTAACCTTACACTACGGGCAATTTAGCATGGCCAATCCACCTAACCCGCACATCTTTGGACTGTGGGAGGAAACCGGAGCACCCGGAGGAAACCCACGCACACACAGGGAGGACGTGCAGACTCCACACAGACAGTGACCCAGCCGGGAATCGAACCTGGGACCCTGGAGCTGTGAAGCATTGATGCTAACCACTATGCTACCGTGAGGCCCCATGAACCAACCATTTAATATGATCATGGCAGAACTAGTTGTGGTTTCCTTTCTGTGCCCCATAACCCTCTTGACCAAAACTCTATCTAATTCAGCCTTGAATAAATTCAATGATTCAGCCTCTACTGCCGGGGAAGAGAATTCTTCTACTGAGAGGGTCAGACGAATGACTGTTTGAGAGACAAAATTCTCATCTTCATCTTAATTTTGGACCTCTAGTTCCAGCCCTAGTATTCAGCCTATCAAGTCCCCTCAGGATCATATATGTTTCAGCCAGATTAGTTCTAATTCTTCTAAATTCCAACCTGTCCAAGCTTTCTTCATGAGGTAAGCCCTTCATCCCAGGAATGTGTCACGTGAACCTTTACGGACCTGCTTCTAACAGAATTATATCTTTTTCAAATGAGACCAATGTGGCACACAGTATTCCAGTGCAAGCTGGAAGAGCAGCATCCCATCTTCTGATTGGTTACGTTACAGCCCTCCGGACTCAATGTTGAGTTCGGCAACTTTAGATTTGGTCCTTTCTCCTCCATCTTAAACCCTCCTTTCATCTTTAAAATAAATATCCCACACATGTATTGCCTCATTGCAAATATCTCTCCCCCCCCCCCACACAGACACCGCGTGCGCACACACTCACACACACCAGGCCATCTGTCATTTATTCTTCAAGTTGCTACTTTTTGTTGTAGTTTCTTTTGCTCTAACACATTCTCCTTCCTGCAGCTGTGATAAAGGGTATATAACTTGATATGTTAACTGTGTTTCTCTCCTGAAAGATGCTGGCAGACCTGAGTTTTTCCAGTATCCTCTGTTTTGGTTTTGGTTTCCGGAATCCACAGTATTTTGCTTATTTTGCACAGTATTCCAGTTGTGTTCTTACCATAGCTACAGTAAAACTTCCCTACTTTCATTATTCCTTTTGCAAAAAGCGACACTTGCTTAGCAACAACCTGCTCACTGGGGCTCAGTTTGCTTTCCACCAACTCATGGCCTCATTATACCTTTGGTTCAAACATGGACAAAAGAGCTGAATGCCAGAGGTGAGGTGAGAATGACTGCCGTTGACGTCAAGGCAACATTCGACCAAGTGCGGCATCAAGAAGCCCTGGCAAAACTGTTGTTAATGGGAATCAGAGGGAAAACTCTCTGCTGGTTGGAGTCATACCTGGCACAAAGGAAGATGGTTGTGGTTGTTGGAGGTCAATCATCTCAGTTCCAAGACATCACTACAGGAGTGATGCTTTGCGCAGGTGAAGGAGACACATCCTGAGTGAGTGAGACACATCCAGAGTGGGAATTTGGAATTTGGTAATTTGGTGCAGTGAGGTAATCTGGAAAGGTAAGTGGTAAGTCTAATTTTGCTGTTTTTCAGTTAAAAGTGGAGTGTGTAGCTTAGTGTCTGATTGGCTGAAGCTGCCCCCACTGTAATTGCTGAGAGGCAGTTATCTGTCAGTCACCCGAGGCCTCTTTAGTGACACAAGGGTGTACATTGTATTCTTCTGTTTGAAGCTTAAGTTGTGTGAGTCACCCTGGTTAGCTGAGGTCTGTATAAAAGACAGAAAGCGCACTCAGTAAGCTTTGCGCAGGTGAAGGAGACACATCCTAAGTGAGTGAGACACATTCAGAGTGGGAATTGTAACTTGGTAATTTGGTGCAGTGAGGTAATTCGGTGCACAGTGGGAGAAGGTGCTTTTCGCCTACCATTTTGTTCTCTTTCTTCTGGCCTGTAACTGTTAATCTGCAGGGAGAGAACCAGTGAGCATCCTGGGAAGGTAAGTGATTTTTACTACTTTTCAAATTGTGTGGTGGGGGGGGGGGGGGGGGAGACAGAAGTGACATCACAATAAAGCTGTGACCTGATTGGCTGGTTGGGAATCTGTCTGTTAAATTTGAAAAAAGAAATAATATTGCAAAACAAATCTAATTGATCAACTAGATAGTGGAGTAACTAAACCTGAGGGCAGTGATCGGTATTTAGTATTTAATTTTACAGTAAAAGTCATCGAGCGTCAGGGCCATATAGTTAATTGTAACTTAATCTAACAATAATTCAAGTGTTTATTTTAAATTAATTAATGAGTGCTTAAATGTCACTCAGCAGGATGCAGTGCTCCAACTGTGAGACATGGCAGATCTGTGATGCTTCCAGCGTTCCAGTCGACTACATCTGCAGCAAGTGTAACAAATGGCAGCTCCTCACAGACCACGTGGTTCGGTTGGAGCAGCACTTGGATGCACTTAGGAGCATGCAGGTGGTGAAAAGCATCATAGATAGGAGTTATAGAGATGTGATCACACCCAAGGTGCAGGCAGAGAGGTGGGTGACCACCAGAAGGGGCAGGCAGTCAGTGCAGGAATCCCCTGTGGTTGTCCCCCTCTCGAACAGGTATACCGCTTTGGATACTGTCGGGGGGGATAGCCTATCAGGGGAAAACAGCAGCAGCCAGAACAGTGGCACCACGGCTGGCTCTGATGTTCAGCAGGGAGGGTCAAAGTGCAGAAGAGCAATAGTCATAGGGGACTCTAGTCAGGGGCACAGATAGGTGCTTCTGTGGACGTGAAAGAGACTCCAGGATGGTATGTTAGCTTCCCTGGTGCCAGGATCCAGGATGTCTCAGAACGGACAGCAGGCATCCTGAAGGGGGAGGGCAAATAAAGAACAAAGAAAATTACAGCACAGGAACAGGCCCTTCGGCCCTTCCAGCCTGTGCCGATCCAGATCCTTTAACTAAACCTGTCGCCTATTTTCCAAGGATCTACTTCCCTCTGTTCTCCGCCCGTTCATATATCTGTCCAGATGCATCTTAAATGATGCTATCGTGCCCGCCTCTACCACCTCCGCTGGCAAAGCGTTCCAGGCACCCACCACCCTCTGCGTAAAAAGCTTTCCACGCACATCTCCCTTAAACTTTCCCCCTCTCACCTTGAAATCGTGACCCCTTGTAATTGACACCCCCACTCTTGGAAAAAGCTTGTTGCTATCCACCCTGTCCATACCTCTCATAATTATGTAGACCTCAATCAGATCCCCCCTCAACCTCCGTCTTTCCAACGAAAACAATCCTAATCTACTCAACCTTTCTTCATAGCTAGCACCCTCCACACCAGGCAACATCCTGGTGAACCTCCTCTGCACCCTCTCCAAAGCATCCACATCCTTCTGGTAATGTGGCGACCAGAACTGCACGCAGTATTCCAAATGTGGCCTAACCAAAGTCCTATACAACTGTAACATGACCTGCTGACTCTTGTACTCAATACCCCGTCCGATGAAGGCAAGCATGCTGTATGCCTTCTTGACCACTCTATCGACCTGCGTTGCTACCTTCAGGGTACAATGGACCTGAACTCCCAGATCTCTCTGTACATCAATTTTCCCCAGGACTCTTTCATTGACCATATAGTCCGCTCTTGAATTAGATCTTTCAAAATGCGTCACCTCGCGTTGCCTGGATTGAACTCCATCTGCCATTTCTCTGCCCAACTCTCCAATCTATCTATATTTTGCTGTATTCTCTGACAGTCCTCCTCGCTATCTGCAACTCCACCAATCTTAGTATCATCTGCAAACTTGCTCATCAGACACCTATACCTTCCTCCAGGTCATTTATATAGATCACAAACAACAGTGGTCCGAGCATGGATCCCTGTGGAACACCACTAGTCACCTTTCTCCATTTTGAGACACTCCCTTCCACCACTACTCTCTGTCTCCTGTTGCCCAGCCAGTTCTTTATCCATCTAGCTAGTACACCCTGAACCCCATACGACTTCACTTTTTCCATCAACCTGCCATGGGAAACTTTATCAAACGCCTTACTGAAGTCCATGTATATGACATCTACAGCCCTTCTCTCATCAATTAACTTTGTCACTTCCTCAAAGAATTCTATTAGGTTTGTAAGACATGACCTTCCCTGCACAAAACCATGCTGCCTATCACTGATAAGTCTATATTCTTCCAAATGTGAATAGATCCTATCCCTCAGTATCTTCTCCAACAGTTTGCCTACCACTGATGTCAAGCTCATAGGTCTATAATTCACTGGATTATCCCTGCTACCCTTCTTAAACAAAGGGACAACATTAGCAATTCTCCAGTACTCCGGGACCTCACCCGTGCTCAAGGATGCTGCAAAGATATCTGTTAAGGCCCCAGCTATTTCGACCCTCGCTTCCCTCAGCAACCTGGGATAGATCCCATCCGGTCCTGGGGACTTGTCCACCTTAATGCCTTTTAGAATACCCAAAACCTCCCCCTTCCTTATGCCGACCTGACCTAGTGTATTTAAACATCCATCCCTAACCTCAACATCCGTCATGTCCCTCTCCTTGGTGAATACCGATGCAAAGTACTCATTAAGAATCTCACCCATTTCCTCTGACTCCACACATAAATTCCCTCTTTTGTCTTTGAGTGGGCCAATCCTTTCCCTAGTTACCCTCTTGCTCCTTATATACAATAAAAGGCTTTGGGATTTTCCTTAACCCTGTTAGCCAAAGATATTTTATGACCCCTTTTAGCCCTCTTTATTGCGCGTTTGAGGTTTGTCCTACTTTCCCGATATTCCTCCAAAGCTTCAACAGGCAGAGGTCGTCGCACATATTGGTACTAAGGACATAGGCAGGAAGGGGCATGAGGTCCTGCAGCAGGAGTTCAGGGAGCTAGGCAGAAAGTTAAAAGTCAGGACCTCTAGGGTTGTAAACTTGGGATTACTCCCTGTGCCACGTGCCAGTGAGGCTAGAAATAGGAAGATAGAGCAGCTAAACACGTGGCTAAACAGTTGGTGTATGAGGGAGGGTTTCCGTTATCTGGACCACTGGGAGCTTTTCGGGGCCAGTGTGACCTGTATAAGAAGGACGGGTTGCATCTAAACTGGAGAGGCATAAATATCCTGGCCGCGAGGTTTGCTAGTGTCACACAGGAGGGTTTAAACTAGTATGGCAGGAGGGTGGGTACCGGAGCAATAGGTCAGAAGGTGAAAGCATTGCGGGAGAACTAGGGAATAGGGCCAGTATGGCTCTGAGGCAGAGCAGACAGGGAGATGTTGCTGAAAACAACGGGTCTGGTGGCATGAAGTGCATATGTTTTAATGCAGGAAGTATAACGGGTAAGGCAGATGAATTTAGAGCTTGGATTAGTACTTGGAACTATGATGTTGTTGCCATTACACAGACCTGGTTGAGGGAAGGACAGGATAGGCAGCTAAACGTTCCAGGATTTAGATGTTTCAGGCGGGATAGAGGGGGAGGTAAAAGGGGTGGCGGAGTTGCGCTACTGGTTTGGGAGAATATATCAGCTGTACTACGGGAGGACACCTCAGAGGGCAGCGAGGCTATATGGGTAGAGATCAGGAATATGAAGGGTGCAGTCACAATGTTGGGGGTTTAGTACAGGCCTCCCAACAGCCAGCGGTAGATAGAGGAGTAAATAGGTAGACAGATTTTGGAAAGAGACTTTAACTTCCCCTATATTGACTGGAACTCACTTAGTGCTCGGGTCTTGGATGGGGCAGAGTTTGTAAGGAGCATCCAGGAGGGCTTCTTAAAACAATATGTAGATAGCCCAACTAGGGAAAGGGCTATACTGGACCTGGTATTGGGGAATGAGCCCGGCCAGGTGGTAGATGTTTCAGTAGGGGAGCATTTCGGGAACAGTGACCACAATTCAGTAAGTTTTAAAGTGCTGGTGAACAAGGATAAGAGTGGTCCTAGGGTGAATGTGCTAAATTGGGGGAAGGCTAATTATAACAATATTAGATAGGAACTGAAGAACCTAGATTGGGGGCAGATATTTGAGGGTATATCAACATCTGACATGTGGGAGTCTTTCAAGTGTCAGTTGAAAGGAATTCAGGACCGGCATGTTCCTGTGCGGAAGAAGGATCAATACGGCAAATTTTGGGAACCTTGGATAATGAGAGATATTGTAGGCCTCGTCAAAAAGAAAAAGGAGGCATTTGTCAGGGCTAGAAGGGTGGGAACAGACAAAGCCTGTGTGGAATATATGGAAAGTAGGAAGGAACTTAAGCACGGAGTCAGGAGGGCTAGAAGGAGTCACGAAAAGTTATTAGCAAATAGGGTTAAGGAAAATCCCAAAGCTTTTTACACACACATAAAAAGCAAGCGGGTAGCCAGGGAAAGGGTTGGCCCACTGAAGGATAGGCAAGGGAATCTATGTGTGGAGCCAGAGGAAATGGGCGAGATACTAAATGAATACTTTGCATCAGTATTCACCAAAGAGAAGGAATTGGTGGATGTTGAGTCTGGAGAAGGGTGTGTAGATAGCCTGGGACACATTGAGATGCAAAAAGACGAGGTGTTGGGCGTCTTGAAAAATATTAAGGTAGATAAGTCCCCAGGGCCTGATGGGATCTACCCCAGAATACTGAAGGAGGCTAGAGAGGAAATTGCTGAGGCATTGATAGAAATCTTTGGATCCTCACTGTCTTCAGGTAATGTCCCGGAGGACTGGAGAATAGCCAATGTTGATCCTTTGTTTAAGCAGGGTAGCAAGGATAACCCAGAGAACGACAGGCCGGTGAGCCTTATGACAGTGGTAGGGAAATTACTGCAGAGAATTCTTCAAGATGGGATCTACTCCCATTTGGAAGCGAATGGACGTATTAGCGAGAGGCAGCATGGTTTTGTGAAGGGGAGGTTGTGTCTGACTAACTTGATAGAGTTTTTCGAAGAGGTCACAAAGATGATTGATGCAGGTAGGGCAGTGGATGTTGTCTATATGGACTTCAGTAAGGCCTTTGACAAGGTCCCTCATGGCAGACTGGTACAAAAGGTGAAGTCACACGGGATCAGGGGTGAGCTGGCAAGATGGATACAGAACTGGCTAGGTCATAGAAGACAGAGAGTAGCAATGGAAGGGTGCTTTACTGATTGCTGTGACTCGTGGTGTTCCACAGGGATCAGTGCTGGGACCTTTGCTGTTTGTAGTATATATAAATGATTTGGAGGAAAATTGTAACTGGTCTGATTAGTGAGTTTGCAGATGACACAAAGGTTGGTGGAATTGCAGATAGCGATGAGGACTGTCAGAGGATACAGCGGGATTTAGATCGTTTGGAGACTTGGGCGGAGAGATGGCAGATGGAGTTTAATCCAGACAAATGTGAGGTAATGCATTTTGGAAGCTAATGCAGGTAGGGAACATACAGTGAACGGTAGAACCCTCAAGAGTATTGACAGTCAGAGAGATCTAGGTGTACAAGTCACTGAACACTATACTCCAAGTGAATGGATGGGAGGCTGGTTTGCGTGATGGACTGGGCTACACTCGTGACCTTTTGTAGTTTCCTGCGATCTTGGGCAGAGCAGGCTCCATACCAAGCTGTGATACAACCAGAAAGAATGCTTTTTATGGTGCATCTGTAGAAGTTGGTGAGAGTCATAGCTGACATGCCAAATTTCCTTACAACACAGGTGGAGAAAGTCGTCAAGAAGGCATACGGCATGCTTGCCTTCATTGGCCGGGGCATTGAGTATAAGAATTGGCAAGTCATGTTGCAGCTGTATAGAACCTTAGTTAGGCCACACTTGGAGTATTGTGTTCAATTCTGGTCGCCACACTACAAGAAAGATGTGGAGGCTTTGGAGAGGGTGCAGAAGAGATTTACCAGGATGTTGCCTGGTATGGAGGGCATTAGCTATGAGGAGCGGTTGAATAAACTCGGTTTGTTCTCACTGGAATGACGGAGGTTGAGGGGCGACCTGATGGAGGTCTGCAAAATTATGAGGAGCATAGACAGAGTGGATAGTCAGAGGCTTTTTCCCAGGGCAGAGGGGTCAATTACTAGGGGGCATAGGTTTAAGGTGCGAGGGGCAACGTTTAGAGGAGATGTACGAGGCAAGTTTTTTTAGACAGAGGGTAGCGGGTGCCTGGAACCCGCTGCCGGAGGAGGTGGTGGAAGCAGGGACGATAGTGACATTTAAGGGGCATCTTGACAAATAATGGATGGGAATAGAAGGATACAGACCCAGGAAGTGTAGAAGATTTTAGTTTAGACGGGCAGCATGGTCGGCACAGGCTTGGAGGGCCAAAGGGCCTGTTCCTGTGCTGTACTTTTCTTTGTTCTTCTTTGTTCTTTGAGATCCTCAGGGTAATGTCTTCGCCCAACTGCTTTACCAATGACTTTCTTTCCATCCTAAGGTCAGAAGTGGGTATGTTTTTGTTGATAGCACAATCTTCAGCACCATTCACAACTTCTCCATGTCCAAATGCAGAAAGATCTGGACAATATACAGGCTTGGGTTAACAAGTGCCAAATAACATTTGGCCACACAAGTGCCAGGCAATAACCATCTCCAACAAAAGAGAATCTAACCATCGCCCATTGAGATTCAATGGCATTACCGCCGCTGAATCCCCCATTATCAACATCCTGGGGGTTATCATTCACCAGAAGCTTAACTGGACCAGTGATATAAATATCTTAGCGAGAAGAGCAGGTCAGAGGCTTGGAATTCTGCAGCGAGTAACTCGCCTGCTGACGCTCAAAAGCCAGTCCATCATCTACAAGGCACAAGTCTTGCGACTGCTTGGAGTCAGTGGAGTGGTTCATATTCAAGAATTCAGCGGCCATCCTGAACGAATATGCCACCACAGACATCATCAGAAAGTGTGTGGAAGATTACATGCCAAAGAAGGAAATACCTACGTTCCCCAACCAGAAACCATGGTTTAATCGGGAGATGCATCTCCCTGGCCCTACACTCGTCCCTGGAGCATCTCGTCAGACGCCAATTCATTGACTACAGCTCCGCCTTCAACACCATAATCCCAGCCAACCTCATATCCAAACTCCAAAACCTAGGACTTGGCTCCTCACTTTGCAACTGGATGCTCGACTTCCTGAGCATAATCAGTAAGGATAAACAACATCTTCTCCACGATAGTCCTCGATACTGGGGCCCCGCAAGGCTGCGTACTTAGCCCCCTACTATATTTCCTATACACACACAACTGTGTGGCAAAATTTGGCTCCAACTTCATCTCCACGCTTGCTGATGACATGACTGTAGTGGGTCAGATCTCGAACAAAAATGAGTCAGAGTACAGGAGGGAGATAGAGAAACTAGTGGCGTGGTGTAACAACAACAAACTACCCCTCAACGTCAGTAAAACTAAGGTCATTGACTTCAGGAAGCCAAGTATCGTACACACCCGTCTGCATCAAAGGTGCCGAGGCTGAGATGGATAACAACTTCAAATTCCCAAGTGTGCACATCACCAACAATCTGTCCTGGTCCATCCACGTTGACACTATGACCAGGAAAGCACAACAATGGCTATACCTCTTCAAAAAACGTAGGAAATTCGGCATGTCCATATCAACTCTTACAAAGCTTTACAGATGCACCATAGAAAGCACCCTATCTGGCTGCATCACAGCCTGGTATGGCAACTGCTCAGCCCAAGACTGTAAGAAACTACAGAGAGTTGAGAACACAGCCCTGTCCATCACGGGGAACCCGCATCCGATCCATTGACTCTGTCTATACCCCCCGCTGCGTGGGTAAGCGGGTAACATAATCAAAGACTCCTCCCACCCGGGTTATTCGCTTTTCCAACCTTTTCCATTGGGCAGGGGATACAAAATTTGATTTGATTTATTATTGTCACATGTATTAGTATACAGTGAAAAGTATTGTTTCTTGCATTCTGTACAAACAGTGCATACCGTACATAAGGAAGGAAGGAGAGACTGCATGATATAATGTTACAGTTATAGCAAGGTGTAGAGAAAAGATCAACTTAATACGAGGTAGGTCCATTCAAAAGTCGGATGACAGTAGGGAAGAAGCTGTTCTTGAGTAGGTTGGTGCCTGACCTCAAACGTTGGTATCTTTTTCCTGACGGAAGAAGGTGGAAGAGAGTATGTCCTGGGTGCGTGGGGGTCCTTAATTATGCTGGCTGCCTTTCTCGGGAATTTAGATAAAGTAAATGGATGGGAGGCAGGTTTGCGTGATGGACTGGGCTACATTCGTGACCTTTTGTAGTTTCCTGCGATCTTGGGCAGAGCAGGCTCCATACCAAGCTGTGATACAACCAGAAAGAATGCTTTCTATGGTGCATCTGTAGAAGTTGGTGAGAGTCATAGCTGACATGCCAAATTTCCTTAGTCTTCTGAGAAAGTAGAGTCGTTGTTGGGCTTTCTTAACTATAGTGTCGGCATAGGGGGCCAGGACAGGCTGTTGCTGATCTGTACACCTAAAAACTTGATGCTCTCGACCCTTTCTACTTCGTTCCCATTGATGTAGACAGGGGCATGTTCTCCACTACACTTCTTGAAATCGATGACAATCTCCTTCATTTTGTTGACATCGAGGGAGAGATTATTGACGTCGCACTAGTTCACCAGATTCTCTGTCTCATTCCTGTACTCTGTCTCATCATTGTTTGAAATCCGACCCACTACGGTGGTGTCATCAGTAAATTTGAAAATTGAGTTGGAGGGGAATTTGGCCACACAGTCATAGGTGTATAAGGAGTATAGTAGGGGGCTGAGGACACAGTCTTGTGGGGCACCGGTGTTGAGGATGATCGTGGAGGAAGTGTTGCCTATCCTTACTTATTGTGGTCTGTGGGTGAGAAAGTTCAGGATCCAGTCGCAGAGGGAAGAGCCAGGGCTGTTTTGTTATGCTCTTGACATAGCGTACGCTGCTTCCTTGTTGTGCACTCTGACAAAGGAAGGTTCAGACTCAGAGATAGCTTTAACACATTTATTAAACTGTTAACGATTCTCCTATTTGGATTCGATTCTCCTGTTAATCCTGCTATAGCTACTCAGACTGACGAACCAGTCTGCTACAATCCATGTGGTGGGTGTGATGTGTTTCAATCAACTCTGTCTGTACTCACTAAGTGTCTCCACTGGAAAGAGAAAGATCATGTGTGCTGTGTCCTTTTATATGGGTAGCCCCCTTGTGGTAGTGTCACCTCTGTGTGTGTCTTGACTGCCCATTGGTCGTGTCCTATCTTACTGACCTATTGGTTGAATGTCTGACTGTCATGATGTCTCTGGTGCCCCTCTAGTGTTCATTTAGTCTATGTGTATTTACATTAACCCCTTGTGTATTACCAGTGATGCATATCACCACATCCCCCCTTTTTTCATGTCACATATTTTCTGAACAGTGTTAAAGAAAATTGAACAAAAACAGGTAGATAAGTGATGCTATGTACAAGTTATGATGACTGTGATGACTACACAATAGTATATAAGACCAAATAATAGTTGTGATGACTTTGAGGATAACACAATACAAAATAAAAGTTATGAGTCCAAAGTTCATGAAGTCATATGGTCTGGTATGGAAGTGCCAATGGTGACGTTGTCATTCCCTTGTGAACGCCATCAGTGTCCAGGTGTTTGGTCATCAGGAGGTGTTCAAGTGTTCAAATCACTTCATCGACTGATTTGGAGTCTTTTTTTTTCGATGCTTATGGTAGCAATTCTTGATGGCATCTGTCCTTAAAGCTGGGTTGCCTGTTGGTAGTGTAGCAAACTTGAATTGGTAAGATGCATCGTCCTGCTATGGTATGTCATTGTACTGAGCTGAGCAGTACCAGTGTCCCGCATTTGCAGAGTTGTACCATGTCGTACCAGTCGGTGTTGTTTTTGTCATGCTTGTTGTCGATGTTGTTGCCTTTGGTACGCTTCTTGTTATTGTCTTTGATGTTGTTGTTGTGTTGGATGGTTTTGTTGTTGTGTTTGCTGCGCTCAAGGACCACACTCTGTGGATAATACGAGTCCTTCACACAGTTACTCGTGTCAGTGTCTTTTGTGGCATCTGCTGTTTCCATGAGCGTGCCGCCATTGAGTTCGCGGCGCTCCCTGTCTGGAGTCATGTCCGGCTTACTGGAATCAGCTTTGGCCTGTCGATGCTCCCCGTCTGGAGCTCTTTCTGGTTCACCTGAATCAGCTTTGGTGCCTTGACGCTCTCCATCCGGAGTCATCGCAGGTTCACTTGCTTCTTCTGAGGTTTCTTGATGCTCCACATCCGGAGTCAAAACATTCAGGAATTAATTTGCTTGTGGAGAGGCTCGAGTGGATGAGGTTTGAATTAACGTGGTGTCACCGGAGTCACCAGTGGTCTCACTGTGATTGTCGAGTGCCTCTGTACACACTATCTGAGGTCTGTCACGTTGCACGTCTGGTATGGGAAGTGGGATGCCGTTGTCACTTGTCGCACAGACAGTGGGTAGAGCCTCAGTAGCTTCTTGTTGTTCACTGGAGCGTGGTAGACTGTCAGTCTTTCTGTTGTTCATTTGAGCGTGGCAGACCTGTATCGTCTGCTGCTGGTTGCTCAGAGGAGGTTGCTAGACCCTCATGGACTTGTTCATTTGTTCATGCAAGGACTGCGCTCTGGAGTCTTGCGTTCCTTCCATCGTGGAGTCTGTCCACGAGCTCGCTGTGGAGGCTTGTGTCACTCCCTCTGTAGAGTCTTGCAGCGTTCCCTGTGTGGAATCGTGTATTGGTCTCGCTGTGGAGACTGTCATCACTTTTTGTTCACGCAAGGACTGCGCTCTGGAGTCTCGCGTTGCTTCTATCGTGGAGGCTGTCCACGAGCTCGCTGTGGAGGCTTGTGTCACTGGAGTCACGTTCTGTGCGGAGACGTGAAGTTGTCTAGCTGTGGAGTCTTTCATCGCTTTCTGTAAGGAGGCTGGGACCCTTCGTGGTGTGTGGACCACTCTCTGTGTGGAGTCGGGGACTCTTCGCGGTGCGTGGACCACTCCCTGTGTGGAGTCGGGACTCTTCGTGGTGTGTGGACCACTCCCTGTGTGGAGTCAGGGACTCTTCGCGGTGCATGGACCACTCCCTGTGTGGAGTCGGGACTCTTCGCGGTGCGTGGACCACTCCCTGTGTGGAGTCGGGGACCCTTCGTGGTGTGTGCACCACTCCCTGTGTGGAGTCGGGGACTCTTCGTGGTGTGTGGACCACTCCCTGTGTGGAGTCGGGGACTCTTCGTGGTGTGTGGACCACTCCCTGTGTGGAGTCGGGGACTCTTTGCGGTGCATGGACCACTCCCTGTGTGGCAGCAGGCCGCTGTCTGTGGGCTTGTGCCGCTCTATGTCTCTTGGCCGCAGCATAATCTTGCACTCATGAGTCGGGATGTCGTATATGCTGGGCTGAAGATTACCCAATCTGAAGAACTCATCGTTGGGATCTTCAAAGTTCAACACTTCTAGTTGCGTTTCGGATTTGGCACTGGGGTAGTCATCTCCCAAGATGAAACCTTTGTCTGAGTCGTTGTCTACAAAAAACATATCATCTTCTGGGGCGGTGCTAACTGCTTGTTGCTGGGTTCTGCGGAGGTTACTTTCAGCTACTGGGCGAATTTCAGGCATTGTGCTGTCGTTCCAGATGAAAGAATCTTGTTTTGAGGCTTAAAATTTTTTTTTCTTGTTTTGGGATATTTCTACTTTAAGTGGGCGTGATCCGGGGCCTCTGACGTCACAAATTTTGTGATGTAGAGTGTAGGAAGCAATTGCGCATGCGCAGATCGCTGTTCCTTTACTTGGGGCCTTTTTTGCAATTGCGCATGCGCGGCTTCTCGTGCATGTGCAAACGGACCTTCCCATTCTGTGCGCTCTTCGCGCAAATGCGCATGTGCGGCTCCTTTTCCAAGATGGCTGCAAATTAAAACTGCCGTTTTCTGCAATGGAATGCCCACCTTCGCCTCGTGGTTAGTATTGGCACCTCTTTTGCTGTTTTTTCTTGTTATTTATTAAATTGTTAACGATTCTTCTACTTGGATTCGACTCTCCTGCTAATCCTGCTATAGCTACTCAGACTAACTAACCAATCTGCTACAATCCACGTGGTGAGTGTGATATGTTTCAATCAAACCTGTCTGTACTCACTAAGTGTCTCCACTGGAAAGAGAAAGACCATGTGTGCCCTGTCAGGGTAGAGTGCAGGGTGAAGTTAAAAACTCACCATTATTTTTAGAATTCCCGCTATACCAAAAAGGTCAATATTCTAAATGGTGTACATGGATTATCACTCCCTGACTCCTGTGCAGGCTTAGGTGGGTGCTATTCATATCAAACTATGTTTTCATGTTATCCCCCGGTATAACCCATATCTTCACAGAATAATTTTACCTACTTACCCCTTAGTGGCATCAATATCCTGGGTCCTGCGTTGCTAAGTAAGTAAAGTAGGCTTTGTAATAACCACTGTTTCAGGTTAAAACTTTAAAGTTATTTTATTATTATATTTTTTCTTTTAAAAGATGCAATCACTGTCTTTGCAGAAAAGTAAAAAGATCTTGCTTCTGGATTCTCCTGATTGGTTGAAGAGACCTTCACGTCCACCTTGACAATCACTCTTCTTTAGCTTTTTGTCTTCCTCAGATGTATTAGCTGTTTTAGCTCGGCTGCTTTGCTCTGTCCCTTTCCCATGACCGAGCTATGAGAGCTGACTCTGAGCTGACTCTTGTTCCTTCTCTGCTTCTCTGCCTACTGCCCCCTTTCTCAGGATTTATATATCTTTCTAAGTTATTACGTTTTTATGACTTTATTGTAAAGTAACTTTTATTTCACTTGGATTGTAAAAGGTACCTTTAATCTGTATTTTTCTAACACGACTAAGTATTCATTTTGAGCATGACCTCATCTTATAGATCTCTGATTGCACTGTTTCCTTTGTGATGTTCAAAAATGCTTTGATTTCAACGTGGTATGACTTTTGATTCCTGTCATTTCTATAGTTTTATTATTATCAAATTGTGTCCCCAGCTCATAATTCTGACTTTGATGTGGGTCTAATTTGTGTCCTTGTAGACTTTCTTTAATTTACCTGATGTCAAGCAAAATTTCACACCTAGAACTGTCACCTAATACAGCTGCTTACTTAACTTCAATGAAGGTGTGAAATATTGCTTTTAGCTTTATACTAAAGATTCAATTGGTGGTGAGTTTAAAAGACTTGCCTCACATTTAAACAGTCACCTAATTCAGTTGAACCTCATCCATCCTTTTCCACCTGCTTACCTAACTTCAAAGGGAGGTGTGAAACATTGCTTTTAGCTGTAAACTAAAATTCACTGATTGTGTCTTGAAAGACCTGCTTGGTTTGTTTGCTAAGCCTGCTTGACCAAGGCTATCTGCATTTTACAATCCTCTCCTGGCAGCTGCTGTTAACCCTTCGTGGGATTTTCCCCGACATTCTCTCATGTTTTTTAAATCAGGTATTACCAGGCTTCCATGTTTCAAATGATGTATCTTTCCATATTTTCAATTACAAGGGCCATGGAGGTGGTGTGTGCTGTGGACCTGTTGCAGCGATAGGCGAACTGTAGTGGATCAAGACAATCCAGGAGGCTGGAGTTGATTCGTGCCATGACTAACCTTTCGAAGCACTTCATGATGATGGATGTCAGAGCCACTGGCAGCAGGGGCAGCAGGGTAGCATGGTGGTTAGCATAAATGCTTCACAGCTCCAGGGTCCCAGGTTCGATTCCCGGCTGGGTCACTGTCTGTGTGGAGTCTGCACGTCCTCCCCCTGTGTGCGTGGGTTTCCTCCGGGTGCTCCGGTTTCCTCCCACAGTCCAAAGATGTGCGGGTTAGGTGGATTGGCCATGCTAAATTGCCCGTAGTGTCCTAATAAAAGTAATGTTAAGGGGGGGGGTTGTTGGGTTATGGGTATAGGGTGGATATGTGGGTTTGAGTAGGGTGATCATGGCTCGGCACAACATTGAGGGCTGAAGGGCCTGTTCTGTGCTGTACTGTTCTATGTTCTATGTTCTATGGACGATAGTCATTAAGGCACGCTGCCTGGCGTTCTTTTGGTACAGGAGTGATGGTCGTCTTCTTGAAGCAGATAGAGACCTCAGATTGTTGTAAAGAGAGGGTCCCCCTTCCAGGCCAGTGGCTTTCCGGGGGTTGACCTTCGAGAAGGCTGCTCTGATATCTGCAATGGTGTTCTCTGAGAAAAGTCTGAGAACACGTGCTAACAGATTCAAAAACAGCTCCATTTCTGCTGTAACCAGACTCCTTATGGCCCTCTTATGGACTGAACTGATCTCTTCACACATCTTCAATTATTCAACACATGTTCGATTAATTATATTCAAATATAATTATCATTGCTCGAATGAGGGGAGTATTTGAAGGTGTTGCTAATAAATTCCACCAGATCCCTATTTTAAAAAAAGCTTTGAATTTGCAAATTCAGAGTTGTAAAAGTAGTTGCTAAGAGGGAACTGGGATAACTCTTGACGACGACTATTGATAGGCGGCACAGTAGCACAGTGGTTAGCACTGTAGCTTCACAGCACCAGGGACCTGGGTTTGATTCCCGGCTTGGGTCACTGTCTGTGCAGAGTCTGCACGTTCTCCCCGTGTCTGCATGGGCTTCCTCCTGGTGCTCCGGATTCCTCCCACAAGTCCCGAAAGACGTGCTGTTAGGTGAATTGAACATTCTGAATTCTTCCTCAGTGTACCCGAACAGGCGCCGGAGTGTGGCGACTAGGGGATTTTCACAATAACTTCATTGCAGTGTTAATGTCAGCCTACTTGTGACACAAATAAAGATTATTATTGTTATTGTCTGATTTATATCGCCATAGTGCATTATGAACAATGTGAGGATGAAATAATTCACCATCTGCTTGCATCTTTGAATGGCAACATAACCTATCTTTGATTTGGAAATCCTTCAGAATAACGCTAACTGTTAAACACTACATGAGATTGATCAAGAGTTCATAAAACTGTATGGTTTAAAGCAAGAGCCAAGTGCTAGTCGTTCATTCAATTTGCCCATTGCCCATAAAGATAGATTGAACACCTCATTTCACAAGCTTAAACAATTTAATTATGGGTGGCACAGTCGCATAGTGGTTAGCACTGTTACATCACAGCTCCAGGGTCCTCAATTCAATTCCAGGCTTGTGTCACTGACTGTGCGGAGTCTGCACGTTCTCCCTGTGTCTGTGTGGGTTTCCTCTGAGTGCTCCGGTTTCCTCTCACAGTCCAAAGATGTGCAGGTTAGGTGGATTGGGCATGCTAAATTGCCCTTAGTGTTAGGTGGGGTTACTGGGTTACGGGGATAGGGTGGAGGTGTGGGCTTAAGTAGGGTGCTCTTTCCAAGGGCCGGTTCACACTCGATGGGCCCAATGGCCTCCTGCACTGTAAATCGTATTATTCTCAACTGAGAAGTACTACATTCCGTATGCTTCGCCCGATGCCTGTAGCTATGTATTTACATTGTGTATTTATGTATGTCCTATGTTTTTCATGTGTGGAACGATCTGTTTGGACGATACACTGAACAATACTTTTCACTGTACCTCGGTACAAGTGACAATAAATCAAATCCAATCCAATCAGGAGTGTGATGGAATGCTCCCCACTTGCCTGGCTGAGTGCAACTCCAACGGCACTCAAGAAACCTGACACCAACCAGAACAAAGCAACCCGCTTGATTGGCATTCTACCCAAAAAAATCACTTCCTCCACCTCTGACACACAGGGGCAACAGTGCCTACCGTCAACAAGATGCACAGCAAGATTTCCAAGTGTCCTGAGACAGCACTTTCCAAATCCATTAGCCCTACCATCTAGAAGGACAACGGTAACTGACACATGGGAACGTTACCACCTGGAAGTTCTATTCCAAACCACCCACCATTCTGACTTTGAACTGTATCACCGTTCCTTCACAATTGCTGAGTGAAGATTCTTGATCTCCCTCCCTAACAGCACTCTGGCTGCACCTATATCACAGCGACTGCAGCAGTTCAAGAAGGCAGCTCACCAGCACCTTCAGAAGGGCAATTAGGGATGAGCACGAAATGCATTTATTGTCCATTCCTAATTGCACTTAAGGTGGTGGTGAGCTGCCTCCTTCAACCATGGTGTACCCGTAGTGCTATTAGCAAAGGAGTTCCAAGATTTTGACCCAGTGACAGTGAAGGAATGGTGATATATGTCCTGTGCCTGCATAACCAAGTTTTGTGCATTACATGCTTCAGATACTTTGGCCTTTATGATGTTGGATGGCCCAAACTAACTGCTGCTTGCCTAGCCTCACCTAATATCCTAAAATTTACCCTTAACTTGCTGATATTATGTTGGAATACTGGTTGAATCCATTCTGGACCTATCCTGGTTGGTGACCAGAGGTAAAGCAAAAAGTTGGGTCCTTGTCAGGACAGGTTGCCTTTCCCATGTGCAAGGTGACTACTGACATCATGACACAATAAACCCCTTTCTCTTGTCATGTGAGAGTACCTTTAAGAAATGGGGGTTTATAAAATAGCTGTAGTGGATGTACCTTTAAGAAATGGGTGTTTATCAGTGATGTCAGAGTGTGGGTGGAGCTGGGGTGTCTGTCTGCTTTACTATCACTTTGGGCTCCCAGCTACAGGGTGTGTTTAGTTTCATTTTAGATTTGGAGAAGCTGCAGTCACAGCAAGATGTGGATGAATCTCTGCAAACTTATGAAAGTTCATTTTGTAATTTCAAAGTAGTAACTGTTCTCAGTAGTGAAGTTAAACCTGATGTCTTTCTGTAAAAAGGGTTCTTTTTGTCTTATGGATGTTGCAAGGAAATATTAAGAGTTACTTAGAGAATACTGTATTCTTTGGGGGATTTATTGATGTTGCTAGTTGTTAAGGTGTTTACTGTGGGTTTATAAAGTGTTAACTTGTTTCATAAATAAACAGTGTTTTAATTTAAAAGTACTGTAGATTTCTTTTGCATCACACCTGCAGAGAAGGCCCGTGTGCTCCCCATAACCACAATCTATTAAAAGTTGTGGGTCAATTGAACTCCATGGATACACTTTGGGGTTCTCTAAACCTTGGCCCATAACACTCTTCAAGGGTTACCTGAGTCTCATTCGGTCCCCACTGTGAATAGCCATTTTACATAGTGAAGGGTCAGAGTTAATAGCAAAGCCACAGACTTTGTCCTGTATTTGGATTATATCACATTTACATAAATACACTCCAATTACTTCATCAAGTGTCTTCCTGATCCACGACAAATTGAGGTTGTTCAATATGTTATTCTCTTTCTAGGGTGCCTATTTATTGCACTGTGTTAAGTTAGACCCTGAAAGTGAATGAAGGCGGTCCACCCTTGGAGAACTGTGGAAAATGCAGGGATCCTTTGTGAAGTTAGAGATTTGGATTGGATTGGATTGTTTATTGTCAAATGGTACGAGTTACAGTGAAAAGTATTTTTCTGTAAGCAGCTCAACAGATCATTAAGTGCATGGGAAGAAAAGGGAAGAAAAGAAAATACATAATAGGGCAACACAAGGTACACAATGTAACCACGTAAACACTGACATCGGATGAAGCATACAGCGTGTAATGTTAATGAGGTCAGTCCATAAGATGGTCATTTAGGAGTCTGGTAACAGCGGGGAAGAAGCTGTTTTTGCGTCTGTTTGTGCGTGTTCTCAGACTTCTGTATCTCCTGCTCGATGAAAGAAGTTGGAAGAGTGAGTAAGCCGGGTGGGAGGGGTCTTTGATTATGCTGCCCACTTTCCCCAGGCAGCGGGAGGTGTAGACAGAGTCAATGGATGGGAGGCAGGTTCGTGTGATGGATTGGGCGGTGTTCACGTCTCTCTGAAGTTTCCTGCAGTCCTGGGCCGAGCAGTTGCCATACCAGGCTGTGATGCAGCCAGATAGGATGCTTTCTATGGTGCATCTGTAAAAGTTGGTAAGGGTTAATGTGGACAGGCCAAATTTTCTTAGTTTCCTGAGGAAGTATAGGCGCTGTTGTGCTTTCTTGGTGGTAGCGTTGACGTGGGTGGACCAGGACAGGTTTTTGGAGATGTGCACCCCAATGAATTTGAAACTGCTAACCATCTCCACCTCGGCCCCGTTGATGCTGACAGGGGTGTGTACAGTACTTTGCTTCCTGAAGTCAATGGCCAGCTCTTTAGTTTTGCTAGCATTGAGGGAGAGATTGTTGTCGATGCACCACTCCACTAGGTTCTCTATCTCCCTCCTGTATTCTGAATCGCTGTTATTCGAGTTCCGGCCCACTATGGTCGTATCTTCAGCAAACCTGTAGATGGAGTTGGAACCAAATTTTGTCACGCAGTCATGTGTGTACAGGGAGTAGAGTAGGGGGCTAAGTATGTAGCCTTGCGGGGCCCCGGTATTGAGGACTATTGTGGAGGAGGTGTTGTTGTTCATTCTTACTGATTGTGTTCTGTTGGTCAGAAAATCAAGGATCCAGTTGCAGAGTAGGGGGCCATGTCCTAGGTTTTGGAGCTTTGAAATGAGCTTGGCTGGGATTATGGTGTTGAAGGCGGAGCTGTAGTCGATAAATATGAAAAAATGAAATGAAAATGAAATAGGAGTCTGATGTAGGAGTCCTTGTTATCGAGATGCTCTGGGGATGAGTGTAGGGCCAGGGAAATGGCATCTGCTGTGGACCGGTTGTGACGGTATGTGAATTGCAATGGATCAAGGCGTTCTGGGAGCATGGAGGTGATACGCGTCATGATCAACCTCTCGAAGCACTTCATTATGACATTTCCTTCCTTCATCAACTGTTTGGTCCAAACACCACACAGTTTATCGATACCTTAACCTTAAACTCATCCTCACAGTGACTTTATTCCCTTCCTTGGTTGATTGTTAGTTAAAATATGATCCATCCACTGACAGGAGCGTTCCTTTGCCCTTATTTTTACATGTCCCTTCGTGGAACTGACCATTTCCATGTTTCCGAGCGGTTCATTTTCTGGTGATCACCACTGTTGTTTCTCAAAGCAACATTGTAAGCGCAACACAATTGATGCCACAGGGGTCAATGCTGGGACTTCAACTGTTTACAATTTATATACTGCAGATGACTTAGGTCAATGATTGAAGGGATGGTTGTCAAATTTTCTAAAGACGCAAAGATTGGTTCGGAATGTAAATTGTGAAGCTCCAAAAATGTATAGAAGGTTAATGAGTATCGGAGAAGCTCCATTGTTCTATATATTTAAGGCTGGAATAAACAGATTTTTGATTCCTCTGCCAATTTCCGGGGATATTGAGGGGATAACAAAAGAGGTTGAGGGGCGACCTGATAGAGGTCTACAAAATGATGAGGGGCATAGACAGAGTGGATAGTCAGAGACTTTTTCACAGGGTAGAGGGGTCAATTACTACGGGGCATAGGTTTAAGGTGCGAGGGGCAAGGATTCGAGGAGATGTACGAGGTAAGTTTTTTACACAGAGGGTAGTGGGTGCCTGGAACTCGCTGCCGGAGGAGGTGGTGGAAGTAGGGACGATAGTGACGTTTAAGGGGCATCTTGACAAATACATGAATAGGATGGGAATAGAGGGATATGGACCCAGGAAGTGTCGAAGATTTTAGTTTCGACAAGCAGCATGGTCGGCACGGGCTTGGGGGGGCCGAAGGGCCTGTTCCTGTGCTGTACTTTTCTTTGTTCTTTGTTCTTTGATATGGAAAGCAGGCAGGAAAGTGGAGTTGAAGCCATGTATTAATCGGCAGAGTCGGCGCGATGGGCCATGTGATGCACTCCTGCTCTTGCGTTCTTGTGTAGTGTGGCTCTACTTTGAAATTTATTGTCTATCTTTGCTAATCCATTTCACTGTACTTTTGCTGTGATGCACTCTTGATCATCATTATCTATTTGTTAATCCATTTGTTTTTGTTGAATAGATGCTGAAATCCAGCAGTTGTTCAAAGCAGTGGCCCAAAATGATTGGAAACCCCTCTTCTACCTCCTCAACAGAGAACACTTTAGCGAATCGGAATTCAACTCAGGAGATAAGGAGCTATGCTTGGATGCATTTGTGAGGAACGAGAATGGCTTCACCCTTCTTCACCAAGCAGCCTGTGCAAACAGACCAGAGATGATAGAATTTCTGTGGTACCTTTCTGACTCTTGGGAATGTCTAGTAGATCTGACCATTAACCCTCCATGGCAACCAAAATGGCCTATTAAGATGCTTCAACAAAAGCCAGTGGACAATGAATTAGTGGAACATATTACTGGTAAAAGTGCAATGCAGCTGGCAGAGATATTAGATTACCAAGACATTGTTGAAGCATTAAGTGCCAAAGTGAAGCTGCAGTCTTCTTTGTTGGACATCCATTGTGCTGTGAAGTTCAAAGACACTCAATGGCTGAGGAGCATCATTGTAGAATCTGAATCGATCAAGACCGTTGTCAATAGCTGCACAGAGAACATGATCACTCCGCTGTGGCTGGCTTGCACCAAAGGGTTTTTAGAGACAGTGAAGCTATTAATAGACCTTGGAGCAGACATCAATTCCACAAATGTGCAGGGACAAACTTTCCTGCACAGAGCGGTGTGCTTCGGAAACGTAGCAGTGGTTCAATATCTCATTGAGGGAAATTATCTTGGGATAGATGCCAAAGACAGGTTTGGTTGCACTCCACTGTATTATGCTTTGCACCTCAACTTTCCAAGAATGTCCAAACTTCTCCTGATGTATGGGGCTGATTTGGATTTGCAGTGTGTTAACCCCCAAACACTAACAACAGACTCAGCCAGACTGCTGATTGAACGCTTGGCGTTTCAGGACCTCAGACAGCTCCTGTTTGAGTGCCCACAGCTGGAAGTAGAGCTAGACGATCTCCCTGTAGAATTGGGTGAAAGAATTTCCTTCATTGGTGTGCCTACCAGGATCATGCCCTGGCCTTTCAGTCTTACAGGATTGGCTTCATTCTGTACCTCCTGGATGCAAGGGCTTCCCAGGGCTTCCAAAGAACACAGATCTCGGTCAAACATTAGTTATTACTTCAGTTTGCCTGATTTCTGATTGTCATTAGAAATTTTACTATTAGGAACATGGGTGTGTAGGAACTGAAATCGGGCATTCAACCTCTCAAGAAATTAGATCATGTTCAATCATTCAGTTAGACCATGGCTGATCTCAATCTAAATCTCATTTAGCTGCCTAGCTTCCCAGTCCCTCAATATTATTACCTAGCAAAAAATGTGGCAATCTCAGTTTTGACATTTTCAATTGACCCCTGAGCAGTTTTTTGGGGACAGAAGTTTCAGATTTATAGCAATAAGAATAATAATCTTTACTGTCACAAGTATGCTTACATTAACACTGCAACGAAGTTACTGTGAAAATCCCCTCATCGCCACATTCCGGCGCCTGTTCGGGTACACGGAGGGAGAATTCAGAATGTCCAAATTATCTAACAGCACGTCTTTCGGGACTTGTGGGAGGAAACCGGAGCTCCCGGAGGAAACCCACGCAGACACGGGCAGAACGTGCAGACACCTCACAGACAGTGACCCAAGCCGGGAATCAAAACTGGGACCCTGGCGCTATGAAGCGACAGTGCTAACCACTGTGCTACCGTGCCGCCCACACATTGCAGCTTCCTACAATCTTTCCGCTTTTAAATGATAATCCGCCTTCTCATTCTCTCTTCCAAAATGAACAACCTCACATTTTCTCACGTTGAATTCCATTTGCCAATTTTCTGCCTCCCTAAACCACCTTTGTTTTAATAAATTTAGAGTTCCCAATTCATCTTTTCCAATTAAGGGGCAATTTAGCTTGGCCAATTCACCTAACCTGCACATCTTTGGGTTTTGGGGGTGAAACCCACACAAACACGGGGAGAATGTGCAAACTCCACATGGACAGTGACCCAGAGCCGGGATTGAACCTGAGATCGGCGCCGTGAGACTGCAGAGCTAACCACTGCGCCAACATGCTGCTCCCCTCCTACCTAACCTGTCAATATCTCTCTAAGTTATTTATATCCCCCTTGCAACCATTCAGACTCGAAGGGCCGAATGGCCTACTCCTGTTCCTATTTCTTATGGTCTTATGCCTTCCCTCCCACCTTTGTATCATCTGCAAATTTGGCGACGGTACACTGTTCCTTCCCCTAAATCATAATATATTGTGAAGTGTTGCAGTCCCAGAACTGAACTTTGTGGCTCTCCGCTGATTACTGCCCTCCTTATCTCTACTTATTGCTTTTTGTTAGTTAGCCAACTCTTTACCCAGGCCAGAATATTCCCTGCAAATGCATGAGCTCCTATCTTGCTTGATGGCCTTGTGGCATCTTATCAAAAGCCTTTATAAAATGCAAATATGCAATATCAACTATTTCTCCTCCATCTACTCTGGCTGATATCTCCTCAAAGAATTCCAGTACCAAAGAAGTACAAGAAAGCGTGCCTCAACGACTACCGACCGGTGCCCCTTACATCTGTTATCATGAAATGCTTTGAGTGGCCAGTAATGAGACGGATCAATGCCAGCCTGCCAGACGGTCTCAATCCATCGCAGTTCGACTATCGTCGCAATCAGTCCACAGTAGATGCTATCTCCCTGGCCATACAGGCAACACTCGAACACCTCGACAACAAGGACATCTATGTCAGACTATAGTTCATGGACTACAGCTCTGCCTTCAACACCATTATCCCAACAAAACTAATTATTGGACTTGACCCCTCCCTGTGCATCTGGATCCTTGACTTCCTCACCAGCAGACAGCAATCTGTCAGGATAAGTAACAGCACCTCCTCCACAATTGTCCTCAACACCGGCCCCGCTAGGATGTGTGCTGAGTCCTCTACTGTACTCCCTATACACACACAAAGGTATGGCAAGATTTTACTCATATTCTATCTATAAGTTTGCGGATGACTGTGGTGAGTCGTATAACAAATAATGATGAGTCAGTCTACAGAAGGGAGATAGATTACTTGTTTGCATGGTGTACCGAAAACAACCTTGCTCTAAATGCCAGCAAAACCAAAGAACTGATCATTGGCTGCAGGAAGCGTAGTATGACACACACTCCAGCACGGTAGCATGGTGGTTAGCATAAATGCTTCACAGCTCCAGGGTCCCAGGTTCGATTCCCGGCTGGGTCACTGTCTGTGCGGAGTCTGCACGTTCTCCCCGGTGTGTGTGTCGGTTTCCTCCGGGTGCTCCGGTTTCCTCCCACAGTCCAAAGATGTGCAAGTTAGGTGGATTGGCCATGCTAAATTGCCCGTAGTGTCCTAAAAAGTAAGGTTAAGGGGGGGGGGGGTTGTTGGGTTAGAACATAGAACAGAACAGGCCCTTCGTCCCTCGATGTTGTGCCGAACAATGATCACCCTACTCAAACCCACGTATACACCCTATACCCGTAACCCAACAATCCCCCCTTAACCTTACTTTTTAGGACACTACGGGCAATTTATCATGGCCAAACCACCTAACCCGCACATCTTTGGACAGTGGGAGGAAACCAGAGCACCCGGAGGAAACCCACGCACACACGGGGAGGACGTGCAGACTCCACACAGACAGTGACCCAGCCGGGAATCGAACCTGGGACCCTGGAGCTGTGAAGCATTTATGCTAACCACCATGCTACCGTGCTGTACCGGGTTACAGGTATAGGGTGGATATGTGGGTTTGAGTAGGGTGATAGTTGCTCGGCACAACATCGAGGGCCGAAGGGCCTGTTCTGTGCTGTACTGTTCTATGTTCTATGTACATCGTTGGCTCCGAAGTAGAGATGGTTGATAGCTTTAAGTTCCTGGGGGTCACCATCACCAACAGTCTGTCCTGGTCGACTCACGTTGATGCAACAGCCAAGAAAGCCCAACAACGTCTCTACTTCCTACGGAAGCTAAAGAAATTCAGCATGTCTGCATCGCCTCTCTCAAACTTCTACAGATGTGCCATAGAGAGCATCCTATCCGGCTGCATCATAGCTCGGCCTAAGATTGGAAGAAACTTCAAAATGTGGGGGACTCAACCCAACGCATCACACAAGCTTGCCATCCTCCCATTGATTCTGTCTATACCTCCCGCTGCCTCAGGAAGGCAGACAGCATTGTCAGAGGCCCCTCCCACCCAGGCTTTGCCCTCTCCCAGACCCTTCCATCAGGCAGAAGGTACAGAAGTCTGAAGGCACGCACATCCAGACATAGGAACAACTTCTTCCCCACAGCTACTCGACTCCTCAACCACTCTCCCTCGGACTGAACTGTTCCCTGTAAGAACACTATTCACGACCCCTTATGCTGCTCTTGCTCATGTCGTATTTGCTTTGTTATTTTGCACTTGTTCCGTACTGTAACCAATTATTTATTTGTCAATGTACTGTGTACTTCTTCGCATTCACTGGAACTATCTACTGTTCTTTTTTGTCTCCTGTGTACGTACTGTGTACGTTTCCTTGGCCGCAGAAAAATACTTTTCACTGTACTTTGGTGTATGTGACAATAAATTAAAAACAATCAATCAATTTGTCCGACGTGATGGTTCTTCATACTTTGCATCTGTTTTCACAGAAACGTGGGAGAAGGCAAACATTGTAGTTAAGGAAGAGGAGTGTGTAGCATTGGATGTGATAAACACAGGAAGCAAGGAAGTATTAAGGGAATTAATATCCTTGAAAGGAGGCAAATAACCAGGGCTAGGTGAAATGTACGGCAGGCACATTCACAGCACACAAGTGCCAGGCAATGACCATCTCCTACAAGAGAGGATCTAACCACCAGCCCTTGACATTCAATGGCATTACCATCACTGAATCCTGCACCTGAATCTGGAGTTACCATTGACCAGAAACTGAACTGGACGAGCCATATTAATACTGCGGCTACCAGGGCAGTTCAAAGGCTAGAAATCCTACGGCGAGTAACTCACCTCCTGAACCCTTCCAAACCCACAACCACTATCATCTAGAAGGACAAGAGCAGCAGGTACCTGGGAACCCCACCACCTGGAGGTTCCCCTCCAAGTCACTCACCACCCTGACTTGGAAATATATCGCCGTTCCTTCACTGTCACTGGTGAAACATCCTGGATCTCCCTAACAGCACAGTGGGTGCACCTACACCTCAAGGACTGCAACTCACCACCACCTTCTGAAGGTCAACTTGGGATGGGCAATAAATGCTGGCCTAACCAGCGACACTCAGATCCCGTAAATTAATTTTTTAAAAAGGAGCCAGGGAGGAAATTGCTGAGGGTTTGACCATCCATTTCCAGCCCTCACTGCCAGAGAATTGGAGGTCTGCTAAAGTTGTCCCTTTGCTTAAAAAATGAGCAAACAATCGAGCAAATACTTACAGGCCAGGCAGTCTGAACTCAATCATGAGAAGATTATTGGAAGCTATTCCCTGGGACAGGACATACCAGATTAATCAAGGACAGTCACCATCTATTTCTTGAGGGAGGGCCGTGTCTGACTAGTTTGATTTATTTTTTTGAGGAAATAATTATGAAGGTTGATAAGGGATGTTGATATTACTTGGATTTTAGCAAGGCTTTTGACATGGCCCCAAATGGCAGACTGCTTCCGGTGGAAAGTAGCAGTCCGGATACAAAATTGGCTCAGTGATGGGAAGCAAAGGGCAATTGTTCCTGGATGTTTTTGTGAATGGAAGGGTGCTTTCTGCAGGGTTATGACTAGGTCCACTGATTTTTGTGGTATACATGAATGATTTGGAGGTGATGCAGTTCAGGAGGTCAAACAAGGGCAATGAATTACACAATAAATGACAGAATACTGTGAGGTCTAGAGGAAGTGAGGGACCTTGGATTAGTCCTCAGATCCCTGTAGGTAGCAAAGCAGGTTTTAAAAGCAGGGAGGTTACGGGCGGCATGCTAGCACAGTGGCTAGCACAGTTGCTTCACAGCTCCAGGGTCCCAGGTTCCTCCGGGTGCTCCGGTTTCCTCCCACAAAGATGTGCAGGTTAGGTGGATTGGCCACGGCTAAATTGCCCTTCGTGTCCATAAAAAGGATAGGTGGGGTTACGGGGATGGGGTGGAGGTGTGGGCTTAGGTGGGGTGCTCTTTCCAAGGGCTGGTGCAGGCTCGATGGGCCGAATGGCCTCCTTCTGCGCTGTAAATTCTATTCTATGGTAACTATGCAAAATTGTTAGTTAGGCCACAACATGAGCACTGTGCACAGTTCTGGTCACCTCATTGCAGAAATTATGAGCTGGATTCTCCGATTTCGCGGCTATGTCAGGAGGAAGTGTCTGGTCTTACGGCCAAAATGCCGGCGGCGCCCCTGCACCGAGGCTCTGCCCGGTGAGGGGGTGAGGGGGGGGGTTGCTAGCAGCCGTACCATGTAAAGGATAGGTGTAAATACCTGCAAATACAGCAGCCTGTGGTGGCCGTGGCGTGCAACATGACACCGGCTGTGTGCAGACCCAGCCTGCTAGATAGGGCCCCCCCCCCCCTGTAACCCCCCCCCCTTTACCCCCCGGACCACCCTCCACCAGTCCCTCAAGCTCCCGCCGAAGTCCCACCTGCCAGTGGAATGCTGGCAATGCCCCCCCCCCCCCCCCCCCACCCCCACCCCCTTGACTGTGGCAGCCCTGGACACAGTCCACAGCCGCCATGGGAGATCCCTGAATATTCTTTGAATGATGGAGCTAAAATAATGGAGTTAAATTTACTACCTTCAAATCTAATGGTACCTTCCCCAAATATGAAAATGGCTTATTGTCACGAGTAGGCTTCAAATGAAGTTACTGTGAAAAGCCCCTAGTCGCCACATTCCAGCACCTGTTCAGGGAGGCTGTTACGGGAATTCGAACCGTGCTGCTGGCTTGCCTTGGTCTGCTTTCAAAGCCAGCGATTTAGCCCTGTGAGCTAAACAGCCCCTATATAGAGTTATATAATATAGAGTATAGAGTAATATAGAGTTTTAGAGAATTAAAACCAATGCATCAACTATCTCACTCAACACCATTTAAGACCAAGGAAGATGCCCATCAGGACCCGGGCTCTTGTCAACTCACAGCTCCAACAACTTACCCAGTGCCACTTCTCCAGTGACTAATTTTTTTGGGTTCCTCCCCCACTTCCATTTCTCGCTAGAAAGCTGTTTCTGGGATGCTGCTTGTACAGCAGGCATTTTCAAAGTCGGGGTTGCGACCCGCAGGTGGGTCGCGGGCGGATGTCGGGAGGGTCGCGGTGTTCCCGATCGCGTGAATTCACACGCAACAGCCGGCTTTTAACAATGTGAGCGTCTTTGAAAATGACGGCCGCGACCAGATTATAAAAGGCGAGCACACTGCGCGTGAGTGCCCGCCCATCGGTGTGCATGCGCAGAACCAAGCGAGAAGCACTACCTCCTCCTAACGTAGGGGCGCTGACCCAGGAGAAGATTTTTTAAATAAATTTGATGCAATCTTCTACCTGAAGTGAGGCAGAGAACAGGTCACGCGCCCCAAACGCTGACATCACGTGCTTTGGGCGTGATTGTGAATCCTCCATTTTGTCAGCAGCAAACAAGTAAATGAGGATCAAGCAGGCTCACCTCTCGCATTAAAGGTAAGAGAATATCGTGGGTCCCGAAGGTCAGCCAGCATGGGTCGCTAAGGTCAGCCGGCGTGGGTCGCTAAGGTCGGCCGGCATGGGTCGCTAAGGTCAGCCAGCATGGGTCGCTAAGGTCAGCCAGCATGGGTCGCTAAGGTCAGCCGGCGTGGGTCGCTAAGGTCGGCCCGCGTGACTCGTGAAGGTCAGCCAGCATGGGTCGGTAAGGTCGGCCGGCGTGGGTCCCGAAGGTCAGCCAGCATGGGTCGCTAAGGTCGGCTGGCGTGGGTCCCGAAGGTCAGCCAGCATGGGTCGCTAAGGTCGGCCAGCATGGGTCCCGAAGGTCAGCTGGCATGGGTCCCGAAGGTCAGCCAGCATGGGTCGCTAAGGTCGGCTGGCGTGGGTCCCGAAGGTCAGCCAGCATGGGTCGCTAAGGTTGGCCGGCGTGGGTCCCGAAGGTCAGCCAGCATGGGTCGGTAAGGTCGGCCGGCATGGGTCCCGAAGGTCAGCCAGCATGGGTCGGTAAGGTCGGCCGGCGTGGGTCCCGAAGATTGGCCGGTTGGTAAGAATGGCCCTGTAACAAAAGTTTGAATAACACTGCTCTGCAGTGGAGACTGATGCAAAATACCTGTTCAATTGATCTGTCACCTCGTTGTTTTCCATTACCAATTATTTACTTACTTTCTACAAGACAAATGCTCATTTTAAAAATTGTTTTCTTTTAAAAATATTTATTAAATTTCTTTCTCTCTGTTTTTATATTTTTGGTTCGCTTTCTCTTGCACTCTAATTTTTCCCTCCTTATTCATCTTTCAGTCATCCTTCACTGTTCCTTATATTGTGCCCAGGCTTCTGACCTGACTCTGCACAATGATTTGCTTTTTCTTTCAATTTGATATTATCTTTAACTTTCTAGTTAAGCATGGATGGTGGTTTCGTTCTTTGGGCAATTCCTTGCTCATTGGAATGTATCTATTCTGTGCATTCTGAAAATTTTTTTGAATGATTACCAATGCATCTGTATTTTGTTTTAAATAAATTTAGAGTACCCAATTCATTTTTTTTCTAATTAAGGGGCAATTGAGCATGGCCATCCTGCACATCTTTGGGTTGTGGGGGTGAAACCCACTCAAACACGGGGAGAATGTGCAAACTCCACACGGACAGTGACGCAGAGCCGGAGCTGGGATCCAATGCGTCTGTATTGACCTATCCACCAAGAAACATAGAAAACAAGCAGGAGGAGGCCATTCAGCCCGTCGAGCCTGTTCCACCATTCATTATGATCATGGCTGATCATCAAGTTCAATACCCTGATCCCACCTTCCCCCCATATCCCTTGTTCACTTTAGCCCCAAGAACAATACCTAATTCCTCCTTGAAATTACACCACATTTTGGCCTCAGCTACTTTGTGTGGTAGCGAATTCCACAGATTCCCCACTCTCTCTGGATGAAGAAATTTCTCCTCACCTCAGTCCTAAAAGGTTTAACCCATATCCTCAAACTATGACCCCTAGTTTTGGGCTCCCCCACCATTGGGAACATTCTTTCTGAATCTACCCTGTCTAATCTTGTTAGAATTTTGTAAGTTTCTATCAGATCCCCTCTCACTCTTCTAAACTCCAATGAATATAATCCTAACTGATTTAGTCTCTTCTCGTATGGTAGTCCCGCCATCCCAGGAATCAGTCTGGTAAACCCTCGCAGCACTCCCTCCATAGCAAGAACATCCTTCCTCAGAGAAGGATACCAAACCTGCACACAATACTCCAGGTGTGGCCTCACCAATGCCCTATACAATTGCAGTAAAACATCTCTGTTCCTATATTCCAGAGGCTGGTTTAGCTCACCAGGCTAAATCGCTGGCTTTGAAAGCAGACCAAGGCAGGCCAGCAGCACGGTTCGATTCCCGTACCAGCCTCCCCGAACAGGTGCCGGAATGTGGTGACTAGGGGCTTTTCACAGTAACTTCATTGAAGCCTACTCGTGACAATAAGCGATTTTCATTTTCGTTTAGTTTAGTTGTAAGATCTCTTATTTTTCTTCCAAAAATAAGGTACTCAGTCCAGTTGCTATTCAAAACACACTTTATTACTAAGAATTTACTTAATACACGTGCATAAGAACTGAATCAAAACTTAGATCAAATAATACATAAACTTGTCAGAATACAGCGAAAAGTCATTAAAACATTAATATAACAAAAGTTAAAGAAAATACTTTAAAAATAGTAATGCATTTGGGCAGGGCAAACACTATCAAAAGTCATAATGTGGAGATGCCGGCGTTGGACTGGGGTGAGCACAGTAAGAAGTCTTACAACACCAGGTTAAAGTCTAACAGGTTTGTTTCAAACACTAGCTTTCGGAGCACTGCTCCTTCCTCAGGTGAATGAAGAGGTATGTTCCAGAAACATATATATGGACACAGTCAAAGATGCCAGACAGTGCTTTGAATGCGAGCATTTGCAGGTAATCAAGTCTTTACAGATCCCGAGAGAGGGGTAACCCCAGGTTAAAGAGGTGTGAATTGTCTCAAGCCAGAACAGTTGGTAGGATTTCGCAAGCCCAGGCCAGATGGTGGGGGATGAATGTAATGCGACATGAATCCAAGGTCCTGCTTGAGGCCGTACTCATGTGTGCAGAAGTTGGCTATAAGTTTCTGCTCGGCGATTCTGCATTGTCGTGCGTCCTGAAGGCCGCCTTGGAGAACGCTTACCCAAAGATCAGAGGCTGATGCCCTCGACTGCTGACGTGTTCCCCAACTGGAAGGGAACATTCCTGCCTGCCGATTGTCGCGAAATGTCCGTTCATTCGTTATCACAGCATCTCCAATTGCATTCTTCAAGGAAATTAAAGTTCTTCTCAGGAGCCAGTATTGATTCCTCAAAAAAGTCTATTGCAACTCACCAAAGTGTCATGGGAGTGTCCCTTTAAGAAAGGTTTTTGTCTTATCACAGGGCTTCAGTGATGTCATTGTATGGGTGGAGTTGGACTGTGGCTCTGTGAGCTGTATTTTTTAGTTTCACTTTCAGATTTGGCTGCTGTGACTCAGGCAGAGAATAGACGTTTTTTGGCCTATCACTCTATCTTCATTTTAAAAGCTGTTCCAGATTGCTTGGTAACTTAAAACTTTCTGGAAGGAATTCAAATTTGCTGTTTGAAAAGGGGAACAGAGTATCAATAACAACCAGTGATAATGTTGTGTGCTGGGCCTTGCCTTTGAAAAGGGGTTTCTGGTTTTACTTGGATTTTGTTATTGAATTGGAACAGTTAAGGGGGAATTCATTAAGGGTTATACATAGATGACTGTAGCTGTGTGGGGTCTTTTGTTCGTAATTGATAAAAATTCTTGTGTGTGTTTATACAAATGTTAACTAAATTCTTAGAATAAAGCTTGTTCTTTTGATTAAATGCGCCTAAGATGTCTGTTGAATAACACCTGAAGTGAAGGCTCTTGTGCTCATCCTCGCCAAATTCTATTTTTTTTTACTTTATCTGAGTTACAAAGCCAGGGCTCAGAGTGTGGATCAGAGGTGAACCCCTAATCCAGCTCCTTGCCTGCTCCAAAAAGCAATTCAAATTGAATCCAATTCATGGTCCCCACAAGAGAGATGCACCAGATCTGAGCCAAAAGGCTCAATCTACGCTCGATCTTAGCCAAAAGGCCAAGAAGCGATCCTAGCCAAATTCAACATTAAAGTTGTAGGTCAGGTGAACTCCATAATATACTTCGGAGTTTTTAAACCTTGGCCCATAACAAAAGCAAAATGTTGCATTGTACTTTCAAATCCTGAGCTGTAAGGGCTGGCGCTGAAAGGATATTCAATTTGTTTCTAATAAACTGTCTATTCAAGAATCATACTGTGACCTATATCCGGTAGGCGATGAGCAATTGGAATAATCTACCAGTTGCTATAACGGAATCAACGACGTTGGAAGGGTTCAAGATGCAATTGAATATTCAACTGAGTAAATGAAATGAAAATCGCTTATTGTTACGAGTAGGCTTCAATGAAGTTACTGTGAAAAGCCCCTAGTCGCCACATTCCGGCGCCTGTCCGGGGAGGCTGGTACGGGAATCGAACCGTGCTGCTGGCCTGCTTGGTCTGCTTTAAAAGCCAGCGATTTATCCCAGTGAGCTAAACCAGCCCCTAAATTGGAATATGAGTGGAATTAAAAAAAGATTGTTTGGTCATTATCCTGTTGTTTTTTGAGTGAAAATTGTCTGCCATGTTTCCTACATTAAAACAGTGATTACACTTCAAAAGTACCACAGTGACCGTGAAATCAGCTGGATCAGTGCGAGATAAATTGAGAGGTTTTTATTTTGGAAAACAGTTTTGTTTTTTATGTCTGTATTGGGTTGCAAGGTATCAGGCATCTATGTTGGCAAAAATGTGAAGAGAGATGTGTCCAGACGGTGGCAGCAAAGTGACAGCAGAGGAACTGTTGGTGAATATATTGAGATACGTCCTCACATTTGTTTTTGTCTGCAAGCTCTTCATTTTGCAAACCTGACTTGCTCCTGGACAGATGTTGGGAAAAGAATGTACAGCACTTATCCCTTCGAACTTCCAACTCGCCATTTCTTTTCGTTTCCATGGATTGTTTTAAATTTATGATGTGAACTGGCGTTGCTGCGAGGTATTTATATATGCTGTACACAACATGGCAACAAAATGGGAATGTGATATTAAAAGTATTTGCTCAAATTATCACTATGACTACAAGATTTGATTAAAGGGATATGTCAGCGAATAGTGTTTTATTTCACTCAGCATTGTCTGTGGGCATGCGTGAGAGCTGTTTAGAAATATTTATGGTTCAAGGTGAATTGAACAGGTGTTGGAGATATAGAAATAATAATAATAGCTTATTGTCACAAGTAGGCTTCAATGAAGTTACTGTGAAAAGCCCCTAGTCGCCATATTCCGGCACCTGTTCGGGGAGGCTGGTACGGAAATTGAACTGTGCTGCTGCCATTATTCTGCATTACAAGCCAGTGATTTAGCCCACTGTGCTAAATCACTGTTGTGGATTGTGTACTTGGTGTTGGTGCCTATGGCCAAACAGCTGTAGCCATGGTGTCACATGACAGCCCACAGTTGATCCCTCCATTTCCCTCTGTTATCGACCAGTTTTAAAAAATATTCATTCAGAGGATGTGGGCATCGCTGACTATACTGGCATTTATTACCCATTCCTGGGAAGGTGGTTGTGTGCCGCCTTCTTGAACTGTTGCTATCTATGTGCAGTATCCATGTGGGCAGCGTCCATGCGGGTAGCATGGTAGCACAGTGGTTAGCACTGTCGCTTCACAGTGCCAGGGTCCCAGGTTCGATTCCCGGCTTGGATCACTGTCTGTGCGCAGTCTATACATGCTGTCCGTGTCTGCGTGGGATTTCTCCGGGTGCTCCGGCTTCCTCCCACAAGTCCAGAAAGACATGCTGTTAGGTGAATTGGCCATTCTGAATTCCCCCTCAGGTGCTGGAGTGTGGCGACTAGGAGCTTTTCACAGTAAGTGTTAATGTAAGCCTACTTGCGACAATAAAGATTATTATTAATTAGTAGGAATTCCTACAAAGCGAGTTCCATGATTTTTGGCCCAGCAACAGTGAAGGATATACATCTGAAATCCCCGACCCTCAAATGGACGTATCTTTGTTGTAAAGTTCTTTCTCTAATAGATGCCCCAAATTGCACAAATGGCCTAACCATTGCTTTGTAAAATTTATCGAGCACACATTACTGGCCTCGTCGTACCCCGACTTGGTGATGTGACAAGGCCGTTGAATCTCGCGAGAGCCTTTCGCAGGATTCACGACGCTTGAGATGTCTCGCAAGATTTAGCCAAATCCCGTCAGACATGGGCGAGATCCAGATTTACATGTTTAAATCAACCACTCGGCTTATTCAAATATGCATGCGCCGGATTCTCCCAGCGCCCAGGAAGTAACGGCCTCCCCAGCAAGGCCTGGACCAGGAGCCATTTAGTACGTCCAAACAAACGTGGACCAGGCCTAATGTCACCTGGAGGGGTTTCCCAGGCCTTTGGAGATCCCTGGGTAGTCGGAGATAAAGTAGGGTGGCCCCCTGGCTCTCCCTCTGGCACTCAGGCACTGCCAGGGTTCTCAGGTAGCATTGCCACGCTGGCAGGGGTGACAGTGTGCCAGCCTGGCAGTGCCATTGTGTCAGGATGGCAATGCAAAGGGTCTGTGCCTGGCCGGGGAGGGGCGGCATGTCCATGAAAGTGAGGATGAGAGGAGTGAAGGGCGGCTATTAAGAGGCTTCATGAAGGTGCGGGGGGTGGGGGGGGGGGGGGGAGGATTAGGGTGCAGGGCATGAAGAGCCCTGAAAAGGGGGACCCAAGGGCGTTGTCACTTGGATGAGTGTGGGATAAGGCCCATGTCTGCGGAGGGGGGTGGGGAGGGGGGTGACATTGCCTGGGTTGGTGGGTCACTTAGAGATCGGGGCACTCTTTCAAAATGATAGCCTGATCTCTGAGGAGCTGGTCTCACTGTGGGGTTCAGCTGGTCGCTGTTGAAAACATTTGTCAGGGTGCCAATGGGAACATAGTAGTGAACATGACTAGCCGGGCGTTTCCTGGTACTCAGAGCCATGTGAAACAACATGCTATAGAACGGCCGCTTGAGTAGATCGAGGGCCTCAGCGGGGAATGTGCGACCACGGCTGCACCTAGTCCCACTTTCTTCACTGAAGACCTCCGCTCTCCACCCCCGAACGCCCCACCCCCCTCAACGCCCAACTCACCTATATGTGGACATTGCTGTGGAGCTGGAGTCACATGTAGGCTGGACCAGGTAAGGACGGCAGATTTCTCTCCCTGAAGGACATTAGTGACCAGATGGATTTTTATGACAATGGTTTCATGGTCATCATTAGACTTTTAATTCTGGATTTTTTATTGAATTCACATTTCACCATCGGCAGTGGCGGGATTCGAATCAGGGTTCCGAGAGCATTACCCGAGATTATTACTGTAGTCCAGTGACAATATCACCACGCCACCAGGTGGTGAAAAAAGCACATTGGACACTTGCCTTTATCAATCGAGGCACAGGTTCCAAAAGCAAGGAGTTCATGTTGGAGTTATGTAGACCTTGGGTGAGGCCACAGCTGGAGCACTGTGTGCAATTCTGGTCGCCACATTGTAGGAATGGTGTGATTGCACTGGAGGGGGTGCAGAGAGGATTCACCAGGATGTTTCCTGGGATGGAGCGTTTAAGTTATGAGGAGAGGTTGGATAGGCTTGGGTTGTTTTCAGTGGAGCAAAGACGACTGAGGGGCGACCTGATTGAGGTGGACAAGATTATGAGGGGCATGGGCAGGGTGGATAGGGAGCAGCTGTTCCCCTTAGTTGAAGGGTCAGTTACGAGGGGGACACAAGTTCAAGGTGAGGGGCACAGGAGGTTTAGGGGGAATGTGAAGAAAACCTTTTTTACCCAGAGGGTGGTGACGGTCTGGAATGCACTACCTGGGACGGAGGTAGAGGCGACTTGTCTCACATCCTTTAAAAAGTACCTGGATGTGTACTTGGCCCATCATAACATTCAAGGCTATGGGCCGGGTGCTGGAAAAGTGGGATTAGGTGGGCAGGTCAGGTGCTTTTCATGCGGCGGTGCAGACTCGATGGGCCGAAGGGCCTCTTCTGCATTGATTCTGTGACTCCTTTAAAAGGATCCTCCAACCCAGTGACCTCTACCACCCAGCGCAGCAAACCAGAGAAACACCACCACCTGTAAGTTCTTTCCAAGTCATGCGCCATCACAATTCTCAGTTTCTTTACTATTGTTGGATCAAAATCTTGGAACTTCCAACAGCACGGTGGGTGTACCTACACCAGATAAACTGCAGCGATTGAAGTATAGAATCATAGAATTTACAGTGCAGAAGGAGGCCATTCGGCCCATCGAGTCTGCACCGGCTCCTGGAAAGAGCACCCTACCCAAGCCCACACCTCCACCCTATCCCCATAACCCAGTAATCCCACCCAACATTAAGGGCAATTTTGGACACTAAGGGCAATTTATCATGGCCAATCTACCTAACCTGCACATCTTTGGACTGTGGGAGGAAACCGGAGCACCCGGAGGAAACCCACGCACACACGGGGAGGATGTGCAGACTCCGCACAGACAGTAACCCAAGCCGGAATCGAACCTGGGACCCTGGAGCTGTGAAGCGATTGTGCTATCCACAATGCTACCGTGCTTCCCCAAGTAGGCAGCTCACCCCCAGTTTTTCGAGGGCAATTAGGGATCAGCAACAAATGCTGGCCTTGCATTTGGGAACTTGGGAAGTTTTTTACGCAGAGGGTGGTGGGTGCCTGGAACGCTTTGCCAGCGGAGGTGGTAGAGGCGGGCACGATAGCATCATTTAAGATGCATCTAGACAGATATATGAACGGGCGGGGAACAGAGGGAAGTAGATCCTTGGAAAATAGGCATCAGGTTTAGATAAAGGATCTGGATCGGAGCAGGCTGGGAGGGCCGGAGGGCCTGTTCCTGTGCTGTAATTTTCTTTGTTCTCTTTGTTCTTTGCCTTCTGATGGTCAATACCAAGAGCAAATACAAAAATCATGCTTGCTCCTTGCAGGGTTACTGAAAGTGCTAAACCTCAAAGGGTATCTAAAAATCTGGCTACTACAAGAAAGTGCCACAGTGCTGGGCGCCTGATAAAATAAATGCTATGTGATTCAATTTCTAGGCCACTGAGTTGAAATGAAACGCATTACACCGTGAAAATTAATCATTGCTTCTTTATTTGAATACCTTTTTCAGATTAATCATTTTACAATCACATATCTTCAATAATCAAATCCTATTCCAACTGCAGGGTTATTCATAGATCTGAAATCCACTAAATTGAGAAGGTGTGCTAGATTAGCCTTCCAACTGCACACCCTCTATTGTAACATTATTGATATTGAGATTTAGATTAAGCACCGAGATCCCAAAGTCAGACCCAATTAAACATGGAATAAACTGGTTGATCACAACTTCTGATTAGAACGTTGAAGAAGATAAGTTCCTGAGCCTTAGCAAAGACTCCTCCCTACTGGAGAATCCAATAAGAGCTGGAATTGACCATATTAACAGCGATATTTTTAATGAGCTCTAGCCCGAAGGTAAGCGGGGTTAGGCTGTGGTGTGTGTGATTGCCAAAAAATCAAAGTCATGGGGCAGAATCCTAAAAGACAAGCACAATATTAGCAACCTGCAGTCAGAAAATCCAGGAAACAAGCATGTATATAACCATGTATTCCCAATTTTGTTTTCTCCTCCTACATTATTAATCCACTATGTTTTCTCAGAAGATTTCCTCCTTCACAAAGACTGATTATTTTGCCTCCATACCAGCACCTGACCCTACCTTTGGGGTCTGTATAACTACTCGGGAAGGAATAATAATAATAATAATCTTTATTGACACAAGTAGGCTTACACTAACACTGCAATCAAGTTACTGTGAAAAGACCCTTGTTGCCACATTCCGGCGCCTGTTCGGGTACACAGAGGGATAATTTGGAATGTCCAATTCACCTAACAGCACGTCTTTCAGGAGGAAACCGGAGAACACGGAGGAAACCGAAGTAGACACAGGGAGAAGGCGCAGACTCCGCAGTGACCCAAGCCAGGAATTGAAGCTGGGACCCTGGAGCTGTGAAGCAACAGTGCCAACCACTGTGCTACCGTGCTGCCCAGATTGGTTTGATTTTTCATCTGAAACACATCTCCAACAATACAGAGATCCCTCAGTAATGCACTGAATGTCAGCATCAACTTTGTGCTCAATTTCCTGAAGTATAACTTGAACATAAAAACATAAGAACATAAGAACTAGGAGCAGGAATAGGCCGTCTGGCCCCTTGAGCCTGCTTTGCCATTCAATGAGATCATGGCCCATCTTTTGTGGACTCAGCTCCACTTTCCGGCCCGAATCCCTTAGTCCCTTTATTCTTCAAAAAACTATCTATCTTTATCTTAAAAACATTTAATGAAGGAGCCTCTACTGCTTCACTGGGCAAGGAATTCCATAGATTCACAACCCTTTGGGTGAAGAAGTTCCTCCTCAACTCAGTCCTAAATCTACTTCCCCTTATTTTGAGGCTCTGTCCCCTAGTTCTGCTGTCACCCGCCAGTGGAAACAACCTGCCCGCATCTATCCTATCTATTCCCTTCAGAATTTTAAATGTTTCTATAAGATCCCCCCTCATCCTTCTAAATTCCAACGAGTACAGTCCCAGTCTACTCAACCTCTCCTCATAATCCAACCCCTTCAACTCTGGGATTAACCTAGTGAATCTCCTCTGCATACCCTCCAGTGCCAGTACGTCCTTTCTCAGGTAAGGAGACCAAAACTGAACACAATACTCCAGGTGTGGCCTCACAAACACCTTATACAATTGCAGCATAACCTCCCTAGTCTTAAACTCCATCCCTCGAGTAATGAAGGTCAAAATTCCATTTGCCTTCTTAATCACCTGTTGCACCTGTAAACCAACTTTTTGCAACTCATGCATGAGCACACCCAGGTCTCTCTGCACAGCGGCATGCTTTAATATTTTATCATTTAAATAATAATCCCATTTGCTGTTATGTCTACCAAAATGGATAACCTCACATTTGTCAACATTGTATTCCATCTGCCAGACCCTAGCCCATTCACTTAACCTATCCAAATCCCTCTGCAGACTTCCAGTATCCTCTGCATTTTTCGCTTTACCACTCATCTTAGTGTTGTGTGCAAACTTAGACACATTGCCCTTGGTCCCCAACTCCAAATCATCTATGTAAATTGTGAACAATTGTGGGCCCAACACGGATCCCTGAGGGACACCACTAGCTACTGATTGCCAACCAGAGAAACACCCATTAATCCCCACTCTTTGCTTTCTATTAATTAACCAATCCTCTATCCATGCTACTACTTTACCCTTAATGCCATGCATCTTTATCTTATGCAGCAACCTTTTGTGTGGCACCTTGTCAAAGGCTTTCTGGAAATCCAGATATACCACATCCATTGGCTCCCCGTTATCTACTGCACTGGTAATGTCCTCAAAAAATTCCACTAAATTAGTTAGGCCCGACCTGCCTTTATGAACCCATGCTGCGTCTGCCCAATGGGACAATTTCTATCCAGATGCCTCACTATTTCTTCCTTGATGATAGATTCCAGCATGTTCCCTACTACCAAAGTTAAGCTCACTGGCCTATAATTACCCACTCTCTGCCTACTTCCTTTTTTAAACAGTGGTGTCACGTTTGCTAATTTCCAATCCGCCGGGACCACCCCAGAGTCTAGTGAATTTTGGTAAATTATCACTACTGCATTTGCAATTTCCCTAGCCATCTCTTTTAGCACTCTGGGATGCATTCCATCAGGGCCAGGAGACTTGTCTACCTTTAGCCCCATTAGCTTGCCCATCACTACCTCCTTAGTGATAACAATCCTCTCAAGGTCCTCACCTGTCATAGCCTCATTTCTATCAGTCGCTGGCATGTTATTTGTGTCTTCCACTGTGAAGATCGACCCAAAAAACCTGTTCAGTTCCTCAGCCATTTCCTCATCTCCCATTATTAAAACTCCCTTCTCATCATCTAAAGGACCAATATTTACCTCAGCCACTCTTTTTTGTTTTATATATTTGTAGAAACATTTACTATCTGTTTTTATATTCTGGGCAAGTTTACTCTCGTAATCTATCTTACTCTTCTTTATAGCTTTTTTAGTATCTTTCTGTTGCCCCCTAAAGATTTCCCAGTCCTCTAGTCTCCCACTAATCTTTGCCACTTTGCATGCTTAAATAATAATCACTTATTGTCACAAGTAGGCTTCAATGAAGTTACTGTGAAAAGCCCCTAGTCGCCACATTCCGGCGCCTGTTCGGGGAGGCCGGTACGGGAATTGAACCCGCGCTGCTGGCCTTGTTCTGCATTACAAGCCAGCTGTTTAGCCCGCTGTGCTAAATCAGCCCCTTGAACCCAACCTTCTCACTTAGATTTGACAATGATACGCCCTACGGATCTCAAGTGAGCATAGATGAAACATTAGAAACAGCATTGCTTGTACTGCCCAGTGCATCTAGCGACAGAGCTCTGGATTGCTGTTTCAAATTCAGGACCGTCATTTAAATTACTGCCTAATTTAAACCAAAGAAAAAAATTGCATGCAAGAATTTAATTAGTGAAACATGAAATTGAAAAATTAGCCATTACAATCTCAATGAACTTACTATGGAGGACCGAGGTATTCTGTGCCACTGCTGCTATGGAATAGGCCAATCGCACACTTTATTTCGTGGGTTGAAAACCAACTCAGCAGGGCATAGTTGATAGAAAGGTATTTCTGATGCGCACTGGAGAAAACTAGACGTATCAGTTGGGTGCGGATATAACCCATCATCCTTCCCACAGCAGAGGTTTGGTTTCCTAATAGTGGTGGTACCTACAAGAGAATCACATCACAAACATATAGAGGGAACAACTGAACACAGTCAACACTTGTATTCACATCAGGAAAGCGAAATGATCAGAAAGTGATAATGTAGGTTCCTGGCCTTCCCCGGCAGATTGTTCATCAGCCCCCTTTGGCCGGCCTTGTGTACCCGGACCACCCCCTGTGCCCCCAGCCCCTGATCAGAAAGTGCGTCCCCATTGTTCTACATTCCCAGACAAATTTAGAAACTTGGAGATTTTGATCCTGGAGTAACGATAAATCAAAACACTGAATGTTAACAGCACATTAGCGCGCCGTGCTACATGGTGGACGTCGCTTGCGGACCCGGCCCGCAATGTAGTGCCCCCCCCTTTGGCCGGCCTCGTGCACCCCAGACCACCCCCTGTGCCCCCAGCCCCTGATAAAGTCCCCCCCTGCCCGCGGACTGAGTCGGCAGCCGCCAGGCCAAGTTCCCGACGGATGGGACCATACGTGTCCCGCGCCATCGGGAACCCAGACGGTCAGGGGAGGAGCATCGTTGGGCGAGCCTCAGGCAATGTCCTGAAGCCGTCAACACATCACGCGGCGCACTCTCCGAGTATACCGCTTTGGAGGGGGCGGAGCATCGCGAAAGCGGCGCCGCCCCCGATTTGGTTGGGAACTTTGATTCTCCGGCCAATGGCCGAACGCAATTTCGGCGCCGGCAACCGGAGAATTCAGCCACGCGATTTTCAATTTTCCAGGCCCCTCAACGGCGGCTGATGAACAATCTGCCGGGGAAGGCCAGGAACCTACATTATAATATCATTAACGAGCCCTCCCTCACAGGCACACTCAGGCGACACTGTGAAACCAGAGGGCATGAGATGAGGTCATTGCTTACGGAGGCCAAGGTTCAGAGATTAGTTTCTGGGTGGCTAGCTCTTCAAGCTGGAAGGTTCATTTAATCCACAGCCCTTCAGAGCTGAGGGAATGAGGGTGCCCTCTAACGATGAAGTTGGCATGTTAATTTCAGTCTCCACACGCATCAGGTGTGCTTCTGGCAGCCGTGCACAGCTGGCAGAGTCTCGGAGGAGACACTACCAGCCATGGCTATTCCGACGTCGAACTTCCCACCTCCAGATGTGAGAGCTCCAACAGTGCCGGAGAAGACTGTGTCTGTCCCGGGGTAGTGGGCCACCTGTACCAGGTAATGAAATGAAGTGAAAATCGCTTATCGTCACGAGTAGGCTTCAAATGAAGTTACTGTTAAAAGCCCCTAGTCGCCACATTCCGGCGCCTGTTGGGGGAGGCTGGCACGAGAATTGAACCCGCGCTGCTGGCCTGCCTTGTTCTGCTTTACAAGCCAACGATTTAGCCCACTGTTCTAAACCAGCCCCCTCATTTCATTTTAATTTAGTTTCATTTGTGGTCTGCAAAAGCTGGTACTGCAGTGGGGCGAGCATCTGAACCAGGAGCAATTGGAGGAGGGAGGAGGTCGAGAGGTGGAGCTCGGTTCAATATGCGGCAGAGGCGGAGGAGGAAGGACCTCAGGCAATGACCAGGCCCACATGGGCCGAAGGGCCAGGGACACCCTCATAATGTCTCGGTTCGAGGTCGACCACGTCTAGGGAGTAAAGAACTCTCCCAGTGTGAGCTCTGGCAGGAAGTCACCAGTATGGTGCCTTCAGGAGGCCCTTTTGTGATGGTTCCTATATTCATGGGCAGGGTGCTAAAGCTGGACAATGCAGGAGAATGGTGATGACTTGCATTGAGGATAGAGCCATGCTCCCCTCATCCTTAGCGATATGTCTGACAGAGAGCTGAATGGTACCTGCCAATGAACGGGCTTATTGGAATTCGGAGATGGAGATGACAAATCTATTGCCCCCTCTGAGGTCAGGAATACTGGTCCTTTTCTTCACCTCTTGTGCGAGGTGGGCAGACTATCAACACTTTGCCCACCCAGATACCCGCATCTCTAGAGAACTGTGCCAGACATGAGAGACCTGAGTGTTGATGTTATTGGGGGGGGGGGGGGTTCACCTTCCACCCATTGAGGGTTGGAGGGGGGGGGGCAGGTCGTTGGGATGCCCTTGCCAGCAACAGCACGTCTTTACAGCGTTGTCAGTGTGGCAAGTGGAAGAGACATAGCACTGCGCTTCTGACACTCCTCTGGGATGAAGTGCCAAGTGTGCGCATGGCGTCATGAAATGACAGCGTGGAGAACCTGTATGGGTGAACAAAGTGATGTTTAATATAAGTGCGATATTACAATTGTGACTTATCGATACTAATGCCTAGATTGCCCACTAGGTGCCGATCGTTTCTTACTGTTCCTCCCCCTCTTGCTACTTCTAGGTGTTTCCCCAAGATCCACAGCTGAGGTTGACGTGGCCTGCTGCCTTCCATGGCCTGTTGCCTGAGCTGATCCTGGCTGGTGAGCCCAGTGGGGCCTGGACCTTGAGGGTCCCGGCACATTTTCAGGCTGCATGTGTTGGCAGTGCAGCCCTCTGTGTGCGGGGCTGGAGAAGTGACGCTTACAGGGAAGGGGGTGTCAGATGAGCTGGAACCCCCAGGGTCTGCTGGTGGAAGGCCCCCGGCTACGCTCCTTTCGACCCTTTTCTCTACTTGTGCCTGGGGGCCCCTGAGCTCCTCCATGGGATCGATGGGCAGCTGGAGTGAGATCCGGAAGCCCTGCCGTCCTCTGGCACGGACACTCGTGTATTCCCACTGGTGCCTGCACTGCGCAGCTGAAGTCTTGCTCGATAGGAACATAGGAATTAGAACCAAAAGCAGGCATTTCAGCCCTTCGAGCCTGCTCCACCATTCAATCAGATCATGGCTGACCTCTTCCTGGTCTCAAATCCACCTCCCTACCTGTTCTCCATATACCTTTAACCCATTTTTAAATCAGAAATATATCTAACTCCCTCTTGAAACTATTTAATGATTCGGACACCACCGCACTATGGGGCAGCGAGTTCTACAAATTCACCACCTTCTGCGAGAAGTAGTTCCTCCTCATCTCAACCGCCGCTCAACCTATCTATGACCTCTAGTTCGAGGTTTCCCCACAAGGGGGAACATTTAGTCTACATTTAGTTTATCAATCTTTTTAGTATTTTATAAACCTCGATCAGACCCACCCTCATTGTTCTAAACTCCAGGGAGTATAAACTCAAACTGTTCAATCTCTCCTCATACGTCAACACTTTGATCCCCGTAATCAATCTGATGAACCTCCTCTGAACTGCCTCCAATGCCACTACATCCTTCCTCAAATAAGGAGACCAAAACTGGCCACAATACTCCAGATGTGTCTCACCAACACCCTATACAATTGCAACAACACTTCTCTACCTTTATACTCCAGTTCTTTTGCAATAAACACTAACGTTCCATTTGCCTTTTTAATTACATGCTGTACCTGCATACTGACTTTACGCAATTCATGAATAAAGACACCCAGAACCCTCTGCCCAGACGCATTTTGAATCTACTTTCCAGTTAGATAATAATTTGCCTGACTATTTTTCGGCCAAAATGGATGATCTCGCACTTATCCACATTTAACTCCATCTGCCGAATTTTGGCCCAGTGTCCTGGTCTATCAATATCTGTCTGCAAAATCTGTGTCTCCTCCACTGCCTGCTTTCCCACCTATTTGAGGGTCATCCATAAATGTTGCTATGTTACACTCTATCCCTTCTTGCAGACCATTTGTATAGATTGTAAACAGTTGAGATCCGAGGACTGACTCCTGCAACAAGTTATTAGTTACAGTTCACAAGCCATTTAACCTAACCCTCTGCTTTCTGTCAGTCAGCCAATCCTCAGTCCAGTCTAATATTCAATCCCCAACCCCCCTGCGATCTCACCTTCTGGATCAATCTTTTGTGCAGCACCTTGTCAAACTCCTTCTGTAAGTCTAGATATACCACATCCACAGGTTCCCCATTATCCACCTTGCTGGTTACATCCTCAAAGAACTCAAGCGTGTTTGTCCAGCATTAATTAACCTTCATAAAACCATGCTGACAATGGTGGCTTGAGCTTTGTCTTTCCAAATGCCCAGTCATCTCCTGCTCAATGATTGATCACAGCAACTCCCCCACCACAGAGGCCAAGCTAATCGGCCTATAGTTTCCTACTTTTTGCCTCTCTTCCTTCTCGAATATGGGAATTACATTAGCATGTTTCCAATCCAATGGACCTTTCCAGAATCCAGGGAATTTTGAAATATCATAACCAATGCATCTATTATCTCTGCTGCCACCCTCGTTAATAAGCTAGGGTGAAGGTCACCAGATTGCAGGGACCTATCTGCCTTTAGTCCCACTTTATTTAAAACCATTTCCCTAGTGATGGTTATTGCACTAACGTCCTCTGTATTAACTGCAGTTCTTGGAACTTTTTTATTAACTCTACCATGAAGACAGAGGCAAAATATTGGTTCAGTGTCTCCGTCATCTCTATGTTCCCCATTATTACTTCACCAGTATTGTCCTCTAAAGGGTCAACATTTACTATAGCCATTCTCTTCCTCCTTGTATATGTATGGAAGCATTTGGTTTCAGTTTTATGTTTTCTGCTTGTTCCCTTTCATAGTTCATTTAAGCAATTTTGATGCTATTTTTAGTAGCTTTTTGCTGACCCCTGAAGTTAGATGTTTACAGCATGGAAACAGGCCCTTCGGCCCAGCTTGCCCATGCCTCCCAGCTTCTATCACTAAGCTAATCCCGTTTGCCGGCATTTGGCCCATATCCCTCTATACCCACCCTGCCCATGTAAGTGTCTAACTGTTTTCAAAGGAAATAATTGTACCTGCCTCTACCACTGCCTCTGGCAGCTCGTTTCAGAAGCTCACCACCCTGTGTGTGAAAACATTTCCCCTCTGGTCTCTTTATATCTCTCCCCTCGCAACTTAAACCTATGCCCTCTAGTTTTAGACTCCTCTACCTTTGGAAAAAGATGTTGACTATCTACCTTATCTATGCTCCTCATTATTTTATAGACCTCTATACGATCACCCCTAAGCCTTATAATCTCCAGGGGAAAAAAGTCCCAGCCTATCCAGCCTCTCCTTATTATAATAATAATAATAATAGCTTGTCACAAGTAGGCTTCAATGAAGTTACTGTGAAAAGCCCCTAGTCACCACATTCCGGAGCCTGTTCAGGGAGGCCGGTACGGGAATTGAACCCGCGCTGCTGGCGTTGTTCTACATTACAAGCCAGTTGTTTAGCCCTCTGTGCTAAACCAGTCCCTAATAACTCAGCCTTCCAATCCTCCAGCGTACCTCCATACTAACCTTTGCAGTATGTCAGGCCCTAGTCTTTGCCTTATGTCCTCCTTGTGCAGCCATGGAATATCTTTCTCCCGTTTACAATACTTCTTCCTCTCAGGAATATACTTTAATTGAGGGGTATTTAATATCTCCCTGAACACCCACCATTGTTCCTCAACTGTTCTACCCTCAATGATCTGTCCCCAGTCTGCTTAGGCCATCTCTTTCCTCAGGCCTGTACAATTACCTCTGCCCAACGCTAAAACTCTAGTACGACACTTTGTCCTCTCTCACGCAATCTGAATTGGAAACTCTAGCATAAAGATAAACAATTTCCAGCAATGACTGATGAGAATTTGGATAGCGTGTTGGGCAGATTCAATGGTAGACTTTAGAGGGTAATTGAAAAGATACCTGGAGTAGAAAGGCATTGCAAGGATAAAGGGAAAGAGCAGAAAAAAAGGGACAAATGGATTGTTCTTTGAATTATCCAGCACAGACTGACTGAGCTAAAGGTCCTCCTTCTGTGCTGTCCTATTCTATGATTTGATTATTTTTTATTTTTTTTTATTTTTATAAATTTAGAGTACCCAATTCTTTTTCCAATTAAGGGGCAATTTAGCGTGGCCAATCCACCTACACTGCACATCTTTGGGTTGTGGGGGCGACACCCACGCAGGCACGGGGAGAATGTGCAAACTCCACATGGACAGTGACCCAGAGCCGGGATCGAACCTGGGACCTCAGCGCCGTGAGGCAGCAGTGCTAACCACTGCGCCACCATGCCGCCCATATGATTTGATTATTACGTTTCAGAAAAGGGTTCAGTTTGTTGACAGTACATTGAATATTTTCTGTATCTCCAGACCTTTCCCCATCTGCAACATCCACCACCAACCCCAACCCCACCCCACCCAGTTCGTCCTTTCCCCAGTTACCTTGGGTACGTGTCTGCACCGGTTGTGGTGTTGTGGTGCTGTATGGCCAGATGCAAGAGTCTGATATTGGATCATAGATCAAATTCATCTGGCATGCCTGGTGGAATGCTCTCCCAGCGGAACACTGATAGAACTTATTGGGGTCCTTAGGGTCAGGATGGTTCCCATCTGCCTTCTCTGTGCAGAAAGTGTCATCAGCTGCAAAAGAATCACAATATCAGAAATGAACTCAAGTTGTAGACAGGTTCAACACAGTGCTGGACCCCGTGCTGGACAGATCGAGTTCAAGGACGAGTAGGAGGCCGGCAGCGGCAGAAGTGTTAAAGGGGTTTATGGAGCAGATGGGAGGGGTAGATCCCTGGAGGTTTGGGAGGCCGAGGGCGAGGGAGTATTCCTTTTTCTCCCATGTCCACAGTGTCCACAGAGTCTATTCTAGAATTGACTTTTTTGTATTGAGCAGGGGACTGATCCCGAAAGTACGGGAAGTGGAGTACTCGGCCATAGCGGTCTCAGACCATGCGCCACACTGGGTAGATTTGGAAATGGGGGAGGCGCGAGACCAGCGTCCGCTGTGGCGCCTGGATGTGGGGTTGCTGGCGGATGAGGAGGTGTGTAAGAGGGTCCGGAAGAGCATTGAAAGATATCTGGCCACTAATGACACGGGGGAGGTGCAGGTGGGGATGGTCTGGGAGGCCCTGAAGGCGGTGATCCGGGGGGAGCTGATCTCCATACGGGCACATAGGGAAAGGAGGGAGAGACAGGAGAGGGAGAGGCTGGTGGGGGAGCTTTTGGACGTGGATAGGAGATATGCGAAGGCACCAGAGGAGGGGCTGTTGGGGGAACGGCGCAGTTTGCAGGCTAAGTTCGACCTGTTGACCACCAGAAAGGCGGAGACACAGTGGAGAAGGGCGCAGGGCGCGATTTATGAGTATGGGGAGAAGGCGAGTAGGATGTTGGCGCATCAGCTCCGCAAGCGGGATGCGGCTAGGGAAATTGGGGGAGTGAGGGAGAGGGGTGGGAACGTAGTGCAGAAGGGGCCAGAAGTAAATGGGGTCTTCAGAGACTTCTACAAGGAGCTGTATCGGTCAGAGCCGCCGACGAGGGGAGGGGGGATGGAGGGCTTCTTGAACAAATTGAGGTTCCCCAAGGTCCAAGAGGAGCTGGTAGAGGGGCTGGGGGCGCCGATAGGGTTAGAGGAGCTAGTCAAGGGGATTGGGCATATGCAGACGGGGAAGGCGCCGGGGCCAGACGGGTTCCCGGTGGAATTTTACAAAAAATATGCGGATTTGGTGGGCCCTGTGCTGGTACGAGCCTTCAACGAGGCATGGGAGGGGGAGGCTCTGCCCCCGACAATGTCGCAGGCACTGATCTCTCTGATCTTGAAGCGGGACAAGGACCCCGTGCAGTGTGGGTCATATAGGCCTATCTCGCTCCTGAATGTGGACGCCAAGTTGCTGGCAAAGATCCTGGCTACCAGGATAGAGGATTGTGTGCCAGGGGTGCTACACGAGGACCAGACGGGTTTTGTGAAAGGGCAGCAGCTTAATACGAACGTGCGGAGACTGCTAAACGTCATCATGATGCCGGCAGTGGAGGGTGAGGCGGAGATAGTGGTGGCATTGGACGCGGAGAAAGCATTTGATAGGGTTGAGTGGAAGTACCTGTGGGAGACGCTGGAACGGTTTGGATTTGGGGAGGGATTTATTAAATGGGTGAAGCTGCTCTACTCGGCCCCGATGGCAAGTGTAGTGACGAATGGTAGGAGGTCGGAATATTTTGGGCTCCACCGGGGGACCAGACAGGGGTGCCCCTTGTCCCCCCTGCTCTTCGCACTGGCAATTGAACCGTTGGCGATGGCACTGAGGGGCTCAGGGGGGTGGAGAGGGCTGACAAGGGGCGGGGAGGAGCACCGGGTATCGTTATACGCGGACGACCTGCTGCTATACGTGGCAGACCCAGAAGGGGGAATGCCGGAGGTGATGGAACTGCTAGCAGAATTCGGGGACTTTTCGGGGTATAAGCTAAACTTGGGCAAGAGTGAGGTATTTGTGATACACCCAGGGGACCAGGAAGAGGGAATCGGGAGACTCCCGTTTAAGAGAGCAGGAAAGAGTTTTAGATATTTAGGGGTGCAGGTGGCAAGGAACTGGGGGACTCTCCACAAGCTGAACTTCTCCAGGCTGGTGGAACAGATGGAGGAGGAATTTAAAAGGTGGGACATGGTGCCGCTGTCGCTGGCGGGCAGAGTGCAGTCCGTTAAAATGACGGTCCTCCCGAGGTTTTTGTTTTTATTTCAGTGCTTGCCCATCTTCCTCCCTAGGGCCTTCTTCAAAAAGGTGACGAGTAGCATCATGAGCTACGTGTGGGCGCACGGCACCCCAAGGGTGAGGAGGGTCTTCTTGGAGCGGAGTAGGGATAGTGGAGGGCTGGCATTACCCAATCTTTCGGGGTATTACTGGGCGGCAAATGTATCGATGGTGCGCAAGTGGATGATGGAAGGGGAGGGGGCAGCTTGGAAACGAATGGAGAGGGCGTCCTGTGGCAACATAAGCCTGGGGGCCTTAGTAACGGCGCCATGGCCGCTCCCTCCCACAAGGTACACCACGAGCCCGGTGGTGGCGGCCACCCTCAAGATCTGGGGGCAGTGGAGGCGACAAAGGGGGGAAGTGGGAGGTCTGATGGAGGCACCGTTAAGAGGGAACCATAGATTCATCCCGGGGAACATGGACGGGGGATTTCAGAGCTGGCACAGGGTGGGCATCAGGCAGCTGAAGGATCTGTTTGTAGATGGGAGGTTTGCGAGCCTGAGAGAGCTGGAGGAGAAATTCGGGCTCCCCCCGGGAAACATGTTTAGACATTTGCAGGTGAAGACATTTGCTAGACGCCAGGTGGAAGGGTTTCCCTTGCTCCCCAGTAGGGGGGCGAGTGATAGGGTGCTCTCGGGGGTCTGGGTCGGAGGGGGGAGGATATCGGACATCTACAAAGTAATGCAGGAGGCGGAGGAGGCATCAGTAGGGGAGCTGAAAGCCAAGTGGGAGGGGGAGCTGGGAGAACAGATAGAGGATGGGACATGGGCTGATGCCCTGGAGAGGGTTAATTCTTCCTCCTCGTGTGCGAGGCTTAGCCTCATTCAATTTAAGGTGCTACATAGAGCCCATATGACGGGGACAAGGATGAGTCGGTTCTTTGGGGGTGAGGACAGATGTGTCAGGTGTTCGGGAAGTCCAGCGAACCATGTCCATATGTTTTGGGCATGTCCGGCACTGGAGGAGTTCTGGAAGGGGGTGGCAAGGACGGTGTCGAGGGTGGTGGGATCCAGGGTCAAACCAGGATGGGGGCTTGCGATCTTTGGGGTTGGGGTGGAGCCGGGGGTACAGGAGGCAAGAGAGGCCGGAGTACTGGCCTTTGCGTCCCTAGTTGCTCGAAGAAGGATACTAATACAGTGGAAGGACGCGAGGCCTCCAAGCGTGGAAACTTGGATTAATGACATGGCAAGCTTTATCCAGTTGGAAAGGGTCAAATTCGCCCTGAGAGGGTCGGTACAAGGGTTCTTCAGGCGGTGGCAGCCGTTCCTCGACTTTTTGGCTCAGAGATAGGGTACAGAGGTCGTAGCAACAGCAACCCGGGGGGGGGGGGGGGGGGGGGGGGTGGCAACAACGGTTGTGGTGGGTTATTTACGGTTGAAGCGCGGGCAAATTTGCTCGCAGTTCATGTCTGATGTTGATTGTTGCTTTGTTTGTTTTTGGGGGAGGGGGAGGGGGGGAGGGACAACGCGCGCGAGTTCGGGCGGGGGGGGGGATATTTGTTAAGAGGGAATATTTTGTAATATTTTATAGTTAGTTGGGGTAAATATCTTCATGTAAAAAATTCTTTTAATAAAAATTATTTAAAAAAAAAAAAAGTTGTAGACAGGTGCATTTCAAACCGAGAGTAGGGAAATAGACAATAGTTCATTGAGCCATCAAGCCTGTTCCCCTAATCAATAGAATCTTGGCTGATTTGTATCTCAACTCCATTGTTCTGCCCTTGATCCATATTCCTTTACATCCTTTGATTCCGCGGCCATAGTTTTGAAAGCTCCAACTGACCTCAGCATCTACAAATGTCCCAATGGTTTGGAGGTAGCTAATGTCACCCCACCATTTAAAAAGGGCCCCTTCTGAAGGGCAACTAGGGCTGGCCAATGAATGCTGGCCTAACCAGCGACACCCACATCCCGTAAATAAATTTAAAAAAGATAGAGAGGAAACGGGAAATTATAGGCCAGTCAGCCTGATGGGGAGTGGGGGAATGCTGGAGTCCGGAATACAAGCAGATAACTTGGAAAAGGATCAGACAGAATCAGCATAGATTGACGAAAGGAAAAATAATACTTGACAAATGTGCTGGAATTCTTTGAGGATGTGACAAGTAGAATTGATGAGGGGGAGCCAGTGGATGTGGTTTATTTGGACTGTCAGAAGTCTTTCATCAATGTTCCCGTAACAGCCTCCCCGAACAGGCGCCAGAATGTGGCGACTAGGGGCTTTTCACAGTAACTTCATTTGAAGCCTACTTGTGACAATAAGCGATTTTCATTTTCATTTTTTTCATTTCACATAAAAAATTAGCGTGTACAATTAAAGCGCATGGGATTAGGGATAATATGCTGAGATATTTGGCAGAAAGGAAGCAAAGCGTAAGAATAAAGGGATCATTTTCCAAGTGGCAGGCCGTGACTAGCGAGGTACTGCAGGGATCACTGGTAGGTCCCCAGTTATTCATAATGTATATGAGACGAGGGAACTAAATGTATTATCTCCAGATTTGCAGACAAAGCTGGGTGGGAGGGTGAGCTGTGAGGAACGTAGAAACATAGAAAATAGGAGCAGTAGGAGGCCATTTGGCCCTTTGGGCCTGGCTGCCATTCATTATGATCATGGCTGATCATCCAAGTTAATAGCCGCTCCCTGTCTTCCCGCCATATCCTTTGATCCCCTTCGCCTGCACCATTGGGATCACGCCTGGAATATTGTTCTGGTGTCCTTATCTGAGGAAGGGTGTTCTTGCTATGGAGGGAGTGCAGCGAAGGTTTACCAGGCTGATTCCTTTGATGGCGGGACTGATGTATGTGGGGAGATTGCGTTGGTTAGAGTTATTTTCACTGGAATTCAGAAGAATGAGGGGGATCTCAGAGAAACCTATAACAAAAATTATTTTTAATGTTTCTATTCAAGTTTTTCATTTTATACAATACAAAATAAACATGTCTGTGGCGGCCAGATACAATTTACAAAAGCCAAACATTGGATGTACCCCCGAAGGCTTTACCCCCCTTAGCTCCCCCCCCAAACTTTTGTGTTTTTCTTTAAAATATTTGGTTGAATTTTTACAACTGTACACTGTACTTTAGGTGGGCGAGGTGGTTTGTCAGTACAATTTTGTTACAGTTGCACCTATGGCTTTGTTGGGGCGGTCCTCTGGCCCCCTCTTCGGTCTCTTCCCTTGCCCCCTTCTGATGTTTCCGTGGGTTCGTCCCCTGCTTACCCCCTCCCTCCCTTGTTCCTATCCACTATGTGTGCTCCCTATCCGGCCTGTGTGGTCCTATCTGCCCTCACTGTCCTCAAACGCACCCCTCCCTTCCTATCCGCTATTGATCTCGATCAGGTCTTGGCCCCCACACTTTGTGGAAGCCCTCGTCCGACCCTCGGATATTGTAATTGATCTTCTCCAGATGGAGAAATTCCGGCAGGTGTGCCAGCCAGTCTGCAGCTGTGGGTGGTGCTGCCGATCGCCAGCCGGGCAGGATTCTCCGGCGGGCGATGAAGGAAGCAAAGGCAAGAGAATCGGCCGTTTTCCCCGTATGAAGTTCTGGCTGCTCCGATACCCCGAAAACTGCCTCCCTCACCCCACAACCTTGGCCAGCGCCTCGAAGAAGGCTGTCCAGAGCCCGTCAAGTCTGGGGCAGGCCCAGAACATGTAGGTGTGGTTGGCCGGGCCTCCCTGGCACCGCTCACATTTATCCTCCACCTCCGGGAAGAACCTGCTCATTCGGGTTCTGGTCTGGTGCGCTCTGAGCACCACTTTGAGCTGCATGAGGCTGAGCCTTGCGCAGGAGAAGGTGGAGTTGGCCCTGCTCAGTGCTTCTCTCCAGAGTCCCCCCCCCCCCCCCCCCCCCCCCCCCCAGTTCGTCCTCCCATTTCTGTCTTGCTCCGTCTCGTGGTGTCCTCGACCTTTCTAACAGTCATCTGTACATGTTCCTGCATTTCCCCTTCTCCAGTCCATCCGCCACTCGCAGTTCCTCCAGCATTGTCTCTCTCAGAGACCTGGGGTACCTCGACATCTTGCAGAGAAAGTTTTTGATCTGTAAATGTTGGAGTCCCTGTCCATTCGGTAGCTCCAGTCTTTCTGTCAGCTCGTCCAGGTTGCAAATTCTGTCTCCCGTGCAGAAGTCCCTAATCGCTAGCGTCTCTCCGTGGCTGGTGGGAATTTATGGCCACCACAGCTGGGGGCCATGGTGGACAACACGGTTAAGGCGAAGTGCTGTTTCATCTGGTTCCAGGTTTATAATGTAGCTACCACCACTGGGCTGGATGTGTACTTTGCCTGGGGGGTTGGGAGCGCTGCGGTGGCCAAGGTCGTTCCTGTGCAGGAGGACTTCTCCATTTTCACCCATTCCTTACTCGGCTTCCTCACCCAACCACTCTTTCAACTGTGGTTGCCCAATGATAGTATTGCAGGTTTGGAAGGGCCAGGCCGCCCTTGTTTCTCCTCTGCAGTGTATTTTTCGGGATTATTAGATTCCTCCCTCCCACACACACAAACGCCATAATCCAAAGAGAAAATGCTGGAAAATCTCAGCAGCATCGGTAGGGAGAGAAAATGGGGCAGCACGGTAGCATAGTGGTTAGCACAATTGCTTCACAGCTCCAGGGTCCCAGGTTCGATTCCCGGCTGGGTCACTATCTGTGCGGAGTCTGCACGTTCTCCCCGTGTGTGTGTGGGTTTCCTCCGGGTGCTCCGGTTTCCTCCCACAGTCCAAAGATGTGCAGGTTAGGTGGATTGGCCATGCTAAATTGCCCTTAGTGTCCAAAATTACCCTTAGTGTTGGGTGGGGTTACTGGGTTATTGGGATAGGGTGGAGGTGTTGACCTTGGGTCGGGTGCTCTTTCCAAGAGCCGGTGCAGACTCGATGGGCCGAATGGCCTCCTTCTGCACTGTAAATTCTATGATAAAAGAGCTAACGTTTCGAGTCCAGAATCCCCTTTGTCAAAGCCATAATCATTTTGTCTAGTCCTTGAAAAAAAGTCTTGGGGATGAAGATCAGGAAGGATCTAAACAGGAAGAGGAACCTTGGCAGTACGTTCATCTTGATCGTCTGTACCCTCTCCGCCAGGGAATGCGTCCCATCTCTGTCGGTCCTTTTTAATTTTCTCCGCAAGACCAATCAGATTCCATTTGAGGATCTGTGTCCAGTCGTGGGCTATCTGAACCCCACGACTAGGGGGCAAGTTTGAATGGCAGACCCTCCTACTCCATCCCTCCCCTGTGCGAGGTCACAGGGAATATCTCGCTCTTGCCCAGGTTGCATTTGTAGCCTGAGAAGGCCCCAAACTCTTGCAGGAGCCTCATGATTTCCTTCAAGCATTTCTGTGGGTCCGAGATGTGGAGGAGCAGGTCATCCGCATCGAGTGAGACTCTGTGCTCTCTGCCTCCCCTTCGCAATTCCTTCCAACCTCTCGCATCTCAGGGGGTGATTGCCAGTGGCTCAGTTGCCAGAGTAAACAGGAGCAGGGACAGCGGGCATCCCTGCCTCTGTGCAACAGGAAGTATTCAGAGAGCGGGTCGTGTTGGCCCGGGCACTTGCCTTGGGGTCATTCTATAGGAATTACCAGAAGGCCATAAGACATAGGAGCAGAATTAGGCCACTCGGCCCATCGAGTCTGCTCATGACTGATATTTTTCTCATCCCCATTCTCCTGCCTTCTCCCCACAACTCCTGATCCCCTTATTGATCAAGAACCTATCTATCTCTGTCTTAAAGACACTCAGTGAATTGGCCTTCACAGCCTTCTGCGGCAAAGAGTTCCACAGATTCACCACCCTCTGGCTGAAGAAATTCCTCCTCATCTCTGTTTTAAAGGTTCGTCCCTTTAGCCTGAGATGGTGTCCTCTGCTTCTAGCTTTTGCTACAAGTGGAAACATCCTCTCCACATCCACTCTAGGCCCCCAGGAAGACCCCCCCTCACCCTCCCCCCTCCACCTGGTTAGGGCCCCACGGTCCAATCGCTGGTAGTGCCAACCTAGCACCCAGGCACCTGGCACTTCCAGGCTGGCAGCCTGACCTAGCCCCCTGCCAACCTTGGATGGTAGGGTACCAGGCTATCACTGCCAAATTGCCAAGGTGCCAGAGGGAGTGCCAGAGTTCCACCGGACCCTGTCTCCAATCACTTGAGGGTTTCTAATTGCCTGGGAGACCCCCCCTCAGGTGCCATTACAACTGGTCTGCATTTGTGGAAAGCAGAACTAAATGAAAAATGAAAATGAAAATCGCTTATTGTCACGAGTAGGCTTCAATGAAGTTACTGTGAAAAGCCCCTAGTCGCCACATTCCGGCTCCTGTCCGGGGAGGCTGGTACGGGAATCGAACCGTGCTACTGGCCTGCTTGGTTTGCTTTCAAAGCCAGCGATTTAGCCGAGTGAGCTAAACCAGCGCCTTGACAAGGTCTCCCAGGCATGGCCATTGCTTGGAGAATCGCACAAACGCATATTTAACTGAGCCAGTGTGGGCGAGATCCAGATCGCAACGTCTCGCGAGATTTCGTTATATCTCACGAGGCGTTTCGAGCGTCATCAAGTCGAGTGACACCAAGTCGGGTGTGACGGGACTGCTACATTGACTCTTTGTCATACGTCAGGCCTACTGGGTTTGTCAAGCACTTTTTGTTCTTGTTTCAAATTCCAGCATTCGCAGTAATTTGCTTTTATATCAGAAAAGGATCGCACTTGAAGAAGCCCATAGTCCTAGTTGTAATGAAGACGTTAATTACACAGAGATTACAATACGGAAACAAACCATTTGGTCCGACCAGTCTGTGCCAATCTTTATTCTCCATGTGAGGAAATCAGTCAGACATATTCTGGTATTGACACCACTCTCCAGCCTGTATCGCTTAAGCATTAATGAGGGACCTAAGTTCTTCATGCAAAAATTTGTCTTGTGGACTTTGACCCCACTCAGACCTGTGGGGAGTGTGCATCCTGTGGTGTGTGGGAAGTCATGGATGCTTTTCTTTACTGTGTGGTTGACTTGGTCGGAATTTATTTTCATGCCTAATTAGCCCTGAGAAGGTAATGGTGAGCTTCCGTACTCTGCTGCATTAGTCCATATGGCGTCGCACATAGGAAGGGAGATCCAGGATTTCGGCCCAACGACGGCGAAGGATGGGATGTTGCTGGGAAGGGAACTTGCAGGTGGTGCTGTTCCCAAGTATTTGCTGCCTTTGTGCCCCTATGTAGGAGAGGCTGTGTGTATGGAAGGCACTGTCAAAGGATCCTTGTTAAGTTCCTGCAGATAGTACACACTGCTGCCACTGAGCATTGGCGGTGAAGATAGTGAATGTTGAAGGTGCTGGATGGGGTGCCCGTCAAGCAGGCAGTTTATTCCTGGAAGGCATTGAGTCTGGTGAGTGTTGTTGGAGCTGCACTCACCCAGGCAAATGGAGAGTATTCCCTCACACTCCTGACTTGTGCCTTGTAGATGGTGGGCAGGCTTTGGGGAGTCAGGAGGTGAGTTACTCTCTGCAGGATTCCCAGCCTCTGACCTGTTCTGGTCGGCACAATATTTATATGGTTGGTTCAGTTCAGTTTCTGGTCAATAGTAACCCCTAGGATGTTGAAGGGATGGATTCAATGATAATAATGCCGTTGAATGTCAGGGGGGGGGATGGCTGGATTCTCTTTTGTTGAAGGTGGACATTGCCTGGCACTGACGTGGCGCCAATCTTACCTGCCACTTATCAGCCCAAGCCAGAATGCTGCCCAAATGGTGCTAAACATTGTGCAACCTGCGAACATCCCCACTCTGACCTTCTGATAGAGGGAAGGTCATTGCTGAAGCAGTTGAAGCTGGTTGGGCCCTATGCATAACTCCTGAAATGTCCGGGAGCTGAGATGACTGATCTTCAACAACCATAACCATCTTTCTTTGTGCAGGGTGTGTCTCCAACCAGTGGAGGATTTTTCTCTTCATTCCCATTGCTGAGTAACCCCGGCAGAACCCACACTGAGCTTCATTGAGCAGGTTATTGTTGACTAAGTGCGGCTTGGTAGAACTGTTGATGACCCTTTCCATCACTTTACATGTGATTAAGAGTAGAGCGATGGGGCATAAATTGGCTGCATTGGGTTTGTCTTACTTTTCCCAGACAGGGCATAACTGGGCAGTTGCCAGTGTTGTAAGCTCCCATGATCGAGACAACCACATGCGCAGGAAGTGTGACCAGGTGCAGAAACCTGAGGCCCTGGTTTCAGAAGTTGAGCGATGGTCTGAATAACTGTGGCACATCCGTGAGGCTGAGGACTACGTGATTGGTGCATTCAAGAAGGTGCCCCCGCCGCAGGTTAAGAGCGCAGGCAGAGAGGGAATGGGTGACCACCGGACAGTCTGGAAGGACCAGACGGGCAGTGCAGGAGTCCTTTGAGTTTATTTTGCTCACCAACCGGTTTTCTGTTTTGGATACCGGAGAGAATTATTGTTCCTCAAAAGAGTGCAACTGAAGGCTAGTCTGCAGCACCACAGGTCACTTAGTTGTGCAGGAGGTTCGGAGAAAGAGTGGAGGAGTAGTAGTGGTCGAGGGGTTGAATTGTTATGAGAACAGACAGGCATTTCTGTGGGTCGAGCCATGACTTCAGGATGTTATGTTGGGCGGAATTCTCCGTTTTCCTTCACTAGATTCCGGTGTCCCGATTGGGCGGAGAGAATCCCACGTCGGCCCTAAAGCCGGATCGATGCTGGGTAGAGTCCGTCCCCAGTCTCCAGTCCGGCCCCGCTGGCCATAGCAGGCTTCCCGCCCCCCTGCTGGCGGGAACATGCACACAGCTGATATGCATTTATCTGAATGTGATTAATGGGCTGGGAGACCCAATGTCCACTCCCCTCCCCCCGCTACCCTCCACCCCTCCCATCCAGGAGGCATGCCTGTGATTTGGTGCAAGTATTTACAAATGGGGCCCTGGTGCCATACCCTTTGAGGGGGTGCAAGGAAGTAAGTATCTTTTCCATTGTCTTCTTGCTGGGCTGTGTATGCCTGGAGATCTGGGCCTAGTATGGACCAACTTGGTGGCAAGGTGTGGACTTGGGGTGTCCCTCTCGGGATCAGGGTTCCTTGGCTGAACCTTCCATTGCTGCAGTTAAAGACCAGCATCTCACCCCTCAGGTGTTACTTCCAGGTTCCTGACTGTTTAAACTGTTCACTGTTCAAACAGTATCCTTGAAATGTTATGAGGTCTCCTGATCATATAGATATCCATCTACCTCGCCTATCTGGAAACTCTCACGTACTATTACCACCAAGCCAGGTGATCAACCCTGGTTCAATGAAGAGTGCAGGAGAGCATGTCAGGAGCAGCATCAGGCAGACCTAAACATGAGGTGTCGACCTGGTGAAGCTACAACACAGGACTACCTGTGTGCCAAACAGCATAAGCAGCAAGCAACAGACACAACTGAGCGATTCCACAACAAACGCATCAGATCTAAGCCCTGCAGTCCTGCTGCATCCAGCCGTGAGGGGACAATTAAACAACTTACTGGAGGAGGAGGCTCTACAAATATCCCCATCCTCAATGATGGAGGGGCCCAGCGCCTATGTGCAAAAGCCAAGGCTGAGGCATTCGCAACAATCTTCAGCCAGAAACGCCGAGTGGATGATCCATCTCGGGCTCCTCCGGAGGTCCCCAGCATCACAGATGTCAGTCCTCAGCCAATATGGTTCACTCCACGTGATATCAAGAAACAGCTGAAGGTACTGGATACTGGAAATGCTATAGGCCCTGACAGTATTCCAGCAATAGTATTGAAGACTTGTGCTCCAGAACTTGCCGCACTCCTAGACAAGCTGTTCCAGTGCAGCTTCAATACTGGCATCTACCCGACAATGTGGAAAGTTGCCCAGGTGTGTCCTGTACACAAGAAACAGAACAAATCCAACCCAGCCAATTACCGCCCTATCAGTCTGCTCTCCATCATCAGCAAAATGATGGAAGGAGTCATCAACATTGCTATCAAGCAGCACTTACTCAGCAATAACCTGCTCTCACGGATGCTCAGTTTGGATTCCGGCAGGGTCACTCAGCTCCTGTCCTCATTACAGCCTTGGTTCAAACATGGACAAAAGAGCCGAATGCCAGAGGTGAGGTGAGAGTGACTGCCCTTGACATCAAGGCAGCATTTGACCGAGTGTCGCATCAAGGAGCCCGAGCTAAACTGGAGTCAATGGGAATCAGGGGGAAAACTCTCCGCTGGCTGGAGTCAATCCCGGCACAAAGGAAGATGGTTGTGGTGGTTGGAGGTCAATCATCTCAGCTCCAGGACATCCCTGCAGGAGTTCCTCAGGGTAGTGTCCTAGGCCCAACCATCTTTAGCTGCTTCAGCAATGACCTCCCTTCCATCACAAGGTCAGAAGTGGGGCTGTTCACTGACGACTGCACAATGTTCAGCATCATTCATGACTCCTCAGATAATGAAGCAGTTCATGTCCAAAAGCAGCAAGACCTGGAAAATATCCCAGCATGGGTTGACAAGTGGCAACTTAAATTTGCGCCACAAAAGTGCCAGGCAATGACCATAGAACATAGAACATAGAACAGTACAGCACAGAACAGGCCCTTTGGCCCTCAATGTTGTGCCGAGCCATGATCACCCTACTCAAACCCAAGTATCCACCCTATACCCGTAATCCAACAACCTCCCCCTTAACCCTTCTTTTATTAGGACACTACGGGCAATTTAGCATGGCCAATCCACCTAACCCGCACATCTTTGGACTGTGGGAGGAAACCGGAGCACCCGGAGGAAACCCACACACACAGGGGGAGGGTTTCCTCCGGGTGCTCCGGTTTCCTCCCACAGTCCAAAGATGTGCGGGTTAGGTGGATTGGCCATGCTAAATTGCCCGTAGTGTAAGGTTAATGGGGGATTGTTGGGTTACGGGTATACGGGTTACGTGGGTTTAAGTAGGGTGATCATTGCTCGGCACAACATCGAGGGCCGAAGGGCCTGTTCTGTGCTGTACTGTTCTATGTTCTATGTTCTATGGTCATTGCCTGGCACTTTTGTGGCGCAAATTTAAGTTGCCACTTGTCAACCCATGCTGGGATATTTTCTCTTACAATCTCTTACAAGAGAGGATCTAACCATCGCCCCTTGTCATTCAAGGGCATTACCATCGCTGAATCCCCCACTATCAACATCCTGGGGGTGACCATTGAACAGAAACTGAACTGGACTAGCCACATTAATACTGTGGCTACCAGGGCAGGTCAAAGGCTAGGAATCCTACGGCGAGTAACTCACCTCCTGACCCCCCCAAAGCCTGTCCACCATCTACAAGGCATAAGTCAGGAGTGTAATGGAATACTCTCCACTTGCCTGGATGAGCGCAGCTCCAACAACACTCAAGAAGCTCAACACCATCCAGGACAAAGCAGCCCCGTTTGATTGTTCCTCCTTCCGCAAACGTTCACTCCCTCCACCACCGATGAACAGTGACAGCCGTGTGCACCATCTACATGATGCACTGCAGAAACTCACCAAGATTTCTTGGGTAGCACCTTCCAAACCCACGACCACTACCATCTAGAAGGACAAGAGCAGCAGATACCTGGGAAGCCCATCACCTGGAGGTTCCCCATTCACCACCCTGGCTTGGAAATAGATCTGCCGTTCCTTCACTGTCGCTGGGTCAAAATCCTGGAACTCCCTCCCTAACAGCACAGTGGCTGTACCTACACCCGAAGGCAACTCACTTCTGAAGGGCAACTCGGGATGGACAATAAATGCTGGCCTAGCTAGCAATGCCCACATCCCATAAATGAATTTTAAAAAAAGCTTCTTGTGATTACTAAAGATAAATATGGGCTCATCAATGGCAGAGACAGGATAATTAAACATGGGGAGTAAGGAAACGGCAGAGAAATTAACAAATATTTTCTGTCTATCTTGGAAGGGATATACCTGTTTAATATTTAACCATAAGATAAGACATTCACCCCAAGAAGAAATCAAGTGAACATTCTCTGAACTGCTTCGAATGCAATTATCTATTTATTTAAATAAGGAGAGGTAAACTGCACTCAGTATTCCAAATCTGTTCTCACCAATTCTATTACACTAATAGAAAGGCTGTAATGTGTTAGCACTTATTAACAGGGGGATTGAGTTTAAGAGCCATGAGGTTATGCTGCAACTGTGCAAGACCTTGGTTAGATCACATTTGGAGTATTGTGTGCAGTTCTGGTCACCTCATTGTAGGACGGATGTGGAAGCATTGGAAAGGGTGCAAAGGAGATTTACCAGGATGCTGCCTGGTTTGGAGGGTAGGTCTTATGAGGAAAGGTTGAGGGAGCTGGGGCTTTTCTCATTGGAGCGAAGGAGGATGAGAGGCGACTTAATTGAGGTGCACAAGATGATGAGAGGGATAGATAGAGTGGATGTTCAGAGACTATTTCCTCGGGGGGGGGGGGGGGTGTAGCTGTTACAAGGGGGCATAACTATAAAGTTCATGGTGGAAGATATAGGAGGGATGTCAGAGGTAGGTTCTTTACTCAGAGAGTGGTTGGGGCGTGGAATGCACTCCCAGCTATGGTAGTGGAGTCGGACACTTTAGGAACTTTCAAGCGGTTATTGGATAGGCAAATGGAGTGCACTAGAATGATTGGGAATAGGTTGATTTGATCTTAGTTTCAGTTAGTTTGGCACAACTTTGTGGACCCAAGGGCCTGTACTGTGCTGTACAGTTCTATGTTCAATGTCCTGTACAGCTGCAGTAAAACATCCCTACTTTACTATGCCATTTTCTTTACAATAAACACCATCATTCCATTCCTAATCACAAGCTGTGCCTGCACACTAACTTCTTGTGATTCATGTGCTAGGCAGCCCAGATCCCTCTGTACCCCCCCGAGTTCTGCAAACTAGCTCCATTTAAATAACATACTTTTGTTATTCACATTTTCCCATTTTATATTCAAGGTGCTAAATATTTGCCCATTCATTTAATCTGTCGATATACCGTTTCAGACTCTCTAACTCCTCTTGTCAACTTCCGTTCCGACCTATATTGCTGCCACTGGCAAATTTAACTCCTATACATTTGGTCCCTTTATCCGAATCATTGAATCATAGACTTCCTACAGTGCAGAAGGAGGCCATTTGGCCCATTGAGTCTGTACCGACCCTCCAACAGAGCAGCCTACATAGGCCCACTGCTCAACCCCATCTCCGTAACCCCACCCAATCCGCCTGACCCGTAAATCTTTGGGCTGTGGGAGGAAACTGGATCACTCGGAGGAAACCCACGCAGACACGGGGAGAACGTGCAGACTCCACACAGACGGTTACCCAAGACGCTGTGAGGCAGCAGTGCTAACCAATGTGCCATCGTGCTAATCTACAATGTAGATTGTAAATAGTTGTGGCCCCAGCACTGATCCTAGTGGCAAACCACTAGTTATAGTTTGCTAATCCGAAAAGAGCCATTTACCCTACTCTTTGCTTCCTGTTAGCTAACCAAACCTTTACCCATATTAACCCATGTTCTCCTATCTGTGTCACCTCATCAAATGCCTTTTGAAAACCCAAGGACATGATATCTACAGTTTCCCCTTCATACACCCAACCTGTTAATTCCTCAAAAAAACTCTAAGAATTTAGTTAAACACAAATTCCATTTCACAAATCTTTTGGACACTAAGGGGCAACGTAACATGATTTATCCACCTAGTCTGCACATCTTTGGACTGTGGGAGGAAACCGGAGCACCCGGAGGAATCCCACGCAGACACGGGGAGGACGTGCAGACTCCGCACAGGCAGTGACCCAAGGCTGGAATTGATCCCGTGTCCCTGGCGCTGTGAGGCAGCAGTGCTAACCACTGTGCCGCCCATCGCCATTCCTTCACTGTCGCTGAGTCAGAGTCCTGGAACTCCCTCCCTATCAGCCCTGCGGGTATTCCTTCCCGGACTGATGCAGGTCGAGACGGCATCTCACCACCACCTTCTCCAGAGGCAATTGAGGATGGGTAATAATTCCAGCAACCCCTATATCCCATGCAGGAATTTAAAATAATTCAGTATCTCTGCTTACCTGGAAAGTCACATATCCTTGTTATCGGACTGAAAACCAGTTTATCAGGACATGACAGATGGAACGTTTGGCCAAAAGCACATTGGTAGAAGCTCGAATTGTCCAGCGGATCAGGAAAAAATCCAAACCCCTTCTTAAGGCAGAAATTTGGATCCACAATCAAATCTACAAAAGAATTCACAGTATCAGCCAAGCCCGCACTGAAAACATTCTGTCATGGGAGCGGTGTTTTCAGAACCCCAAAATGTATCATGGAGTTCAACCAACCTCTCCCTCTAATGTATTGTTGCTTTTGAAGCACACGGCTTGGTCTCCAGGTGTGGTATTACAGTTATGCACACGTGGGTTTTTAAACACAAAACAATGTTTATTCCATGAATTCAACTTAACCTTCTTAACTAAACATTGGATCACTTAACACCCCTTACTTAAAACAATACAACACTAAATAATGCCTCAAAATGTTCCTTCAAACCTCCAAAAGACTTAACCCCTTTAAACAGAAACACATCAGGTTAAAGACATTAACTATTATGAGTTTAAATCACCCAAATGATTCAGAGATATTTTTTCCTGGCAGAGATCACAGCAGAACGAGCTCACTGCAAACACAGACACACCCAAGCTCTTTTCCTCAAAACTGAAACCTAAACACTGCAAAATGGCTGAGCTAAAAACCCAGCTCCACCCACCCTCTGACATCACTTCAGTAATATGAGCTGCTCCATTTCTTAAAGGTACATTGCTTAAACATCTATTTCTTAAAGGTACTCACATGACAATTTTGAGAAACGATGAGATCAGTGATTAGACGAAATTAATAATAATAACCTTTTATTGTCACAAGTATGAAGTTACTGTGAAAAGCCCCTAGTCGCCATATCCCGGCGCCTGCTCGGGGACACAGAGGGAGAATTCAGTCGGTACGGGAATTGAACCTGCGTGTAAGTGAAATGCTGCCTCCTCTATGAGCTCTTAGCACTGGGCTCAGCGAGAGTTTTGGAATGGAATGGATGCTGAGCAGAGTAACAATGGGAATCCGGTGTGAGTAAGAATTTAAATGAAAGGGGGAAGGAAGTGCTATGTTATACCTTGAGGCAGCCATAGATTAGTAAACATCGAAATCAGGGTTCTGAAGAGGGTTTTGTGGAATGCTGGGGTATTCAACATGTGCTGGCTACTGATAGACTACTGATGGGCTGGAAATAGCACCAAACTGAATAGTAAAAGTGTGAGGCAGCAGCTTACATGGTAGAAAGTAAAGGCAGCGGCAGAGCAAAGGCAGCAGTGGGAGTGAAGGCCCAGCGATGGAGCAGAGGCAGCAGGGGGAGTGAAGGCCCAGCGGTGGAGCAGAGGCAGCAGGGGGAGTGAAGGCCCAGCGGTGGAGCAGAGGCAGCAGGGGGAGTGAAGGCCCAGCGACCGTACAAAGGCAGCAGGGGGAGTGAAGGCCCAGCGATGGAGCAGAGGCAGTAGGGGGAGTGAAGGCCCAGCGGTGGAGCAGAGGCAGCAGGGGGAGTGAAGGCCCAGCGACCCTACAAAGGCAGCAGAGGGAGTGAAGGCCCAGCGGTGGAGCAGAGGCAGCAGGGGGAGTGAAGGCCCATCGGCCGTACAGAGGCAGCAGGGGGAGTGAAGGCCCAGCGATGGAGCAGAGGCAGCAGGGGGAGTGAAGGCCCAGCGGTGGAGCAGAGGCAGCAGGGGGAGTGAAGGCCCAGCGACCCTACAAAGGCAGCAGGGGGAGTGAAGGCCCAGCGGTGGAGCAGAGGCAGCAGGGGGAGTGAAGGCCCATCGGCCGTACAGAGGCAGCAGGGGGAGTGAAGGCCCAGCGATGGAGCAGAGGCAGCAGGGGGAGTGAAGGCCCAGTGGTGGAGCAGAGGCAGCAGGGGGAGTGAAGGCCCATCGGCCGTACAGAGGCAGCAGGGGGAGTGAAGGCCCAGCGGTGGAGCAGAGGCAGCAGGGGGAGTGAAGGCCCAGCGACCGTACAAAGGCAGCAGGGGGAGTGAAGGCCCAGCGATGGAGCAGAGGCAGTAGGGGGAGTGAAGGCCCAGCGGTGGAGCAGAGGCAGCAGGGGGAGTGAAGGCCCAGCGACCCTACAAAGGCAGCAGAGGGAGTGAAGGCCCAGCGGTGGAGCAGAGGCAGCAGGGGGAGTGAAGGCCCATCGGCCGTACAGAGGCAGCAGGGGGAGTGAAGGCCCATCGGCCGTACAGAGGCAGCAGGGGGAGTGAAGGCCCAGCGGTGGAGCAGAGGCAGCAGGGGGAGTGAAGGCCCAGCGGTGGAGCAGAGGCAGCAGTGGGAGTGAAGGCCCAGCGGTGGAGCAGAGGCAGCAGGGGGAGTGAAGGCCCAGCGACCCTACAAAGGCAGCAGAGGGAGTGAAGGCCCAGCGGTGGAGCAGAGGCAGCAGGGGGAGTGAAGGCCCATCGGCCGTACAGAGGCAGCAGGGGGAGTGAAGGCCCAGCGATGGAGCAGAGGCAGCAGGGGGAGTGAAGGCCCAGCGGTGGAGCAGAGGCAGCAGGGGGAGTGAAGGCCCAGTGGTGGAGCAGAGGCAGCAGGGGGAGTGAAGGCCCATCGGCCGTACAGAGGCAGCAGGGGGAGTGAAGGCCCAGCGGTGGAGCAGAGGCAGCAGGGGGAGTGAAGGCCCAGTGGTGGAGCAGAGGCAGCAGGGGGACTGAAGGCCCATCGGCCGTACAGAGGCAGCAGGGGGAGTGAAGGCCCAGCGATGGAGCAGAGGCAGCAGTGGGAGTGAAGGCCCAGTGGTGCAGCAGAGGCAGCAGGGGGAGTGAAGGCCCAGCGACCGTACAAAGGCAGCAGGGGGAGTGAAGGCCCAGTGGTGGAGCAGAGGCAGCAGGGGGAGTGAAGGCCCAGTGGTGGAGCAGAGGCAGTAGGGGGAGTGAAGGCCCAGCGGTGGAGCAGAGGCAGCAGGGGAGTGAAGGCCCAGCGGTGGAGCAGAGGCAGCAGGGGGAGTGAAGGCCCAGCGGTGGAGCAGAGGCAGCAGGGGGAGTGAAGGCCCAGCGGTGGAGCAGAGGCAGCAGGGGGAGTGAAGGCCCAGCGGTGGAGCAGGGGCAGCAGGGGGAGTGAAGGCCCAGCGGTGGAGCAGGGGCAGCAGTGGGAGTGAAGGCCCAGCGGTGGAGCAAAGGCAGCAGGGGGAGTGAAGGCCCAGCGGTGGAGCAGAGGCAGCAGGGGGAGTGAAGGCCCAGCGGTGGAGCAGGGGCAGCAGGGGGAGTGAAGGCCCAGCGGTGGAGCAGAGGCAGCAGGGGGAGTGAAGGCCCAGCGGTGGAGCAGAGGCAGCAGGGGGAGTGAAGGCCCAGCGACCGTACAAAGGCAGCAGGGGGAGTGAAGGCCCAGCGGTGGAGCAGAGGCAGCAGAGGGAGTGAAGGCCCAGTGGTGGAGCAGAGGCAGCAGGGGGAGTGAAGGCCCAGCGGTGGAGCGGAGGCAGCAGGGGGAGTGAAGGCCCAGTGGCAGTACAAAGGAAGCAGTGGGAGTGAAGGCCCAGCGGTGGAGCAAAGGCAGCAGTGGGAGTGAAGGCCCAGCGGTGGAGCAGGGGCAGCAGTGGGAGTGAAGGCCCAGCGGTGGAGCAGAGGCAGCAGTGGGAGTGAAGGCCCAGCGGTGGAGCAGAGGCAGCAGAGGGAGTGAAGGCCCAGCGGTGGAGCAGAGGCAGCAGTGGGAGTGAAGGCCCAGCGGTGGAGCAGAGGCAGCAGTGGGAGTGAAGGCCCAGCGGTGGAGCAGGGGCAGCAGTGGGAGTGAAGGCCCAGCGGTGGAGCAGAGGCAGCAGTGGGAGTGAAGGCCCAGCGGTGGAGCAGGGGCAGCAGTGGGAGTGAAGGCCCAGCGGTGGAGCAGAGGCAGCAGGGGGAGTGAAGGCCCAGCGGTGGAGCAGAGGCAGCAGGGGGCGTGAAGGCCCAGCGGTGGAGCAGAGGCAGCAGGGGGAGTGAAGGCCCAGCGACCATACAAAGGCAGCAGGGGGAGTGAAGGCCCAGCGGTGGAGCAGAGGCAGCAGGGGGAGTGAAGGCCCAGCGGTGGAGCAGAGGCAGCAGGGGGAGTGAAGGCCCAGCGGTGGAGCAGAGGCAGCAGAGGGAGTGAAGGCCCAGTGGTGCAGCAGAGGCAGCAGGGGGAGTGAAGGCCCAGCAGCAGTACAAACGAAGCAGTGGGAGTGAAGGTCCAGCGGTGGAGCAAAGGCAGCAGTGGGAGTGAAGGCCCAGCGGTGGAGCAGAGGCAGCAGTGGGAGTGAAGGCCCAGCGGTGGAGCAGGGGCAGCAGTGGGAGTGAAGGCCCAGCGGTGGAGCAGAGGCAGCAGGGGGAGTGAAGGCCCAGCGGTGGAGCAGAGGCAGCAGGGGGCGTGAAGGCCCAGCGGTGGAGCAGAGGCAGCAGGGGGAGTGAAGGCCCAGCGACCATACAAAGGCAGCAGGGGGAGTGAAGGCCCAGCGGTGGAGCAGAGGCAGCAGGGGGAGTGAAGGCCCAGCGGTGGAGCAGAGGCAGCAGGGGGAGTGAAGGCCCAGCGGTGGAGCAGAGGCAGCAGAGGGAGTGAAGGCCCAGTGGTGCAGCAGAGGCAGCAGGGGGAGTGAAGGCCCAGCAGCAGTACAAACGAAGCAGTGGGAGTGAAGGTCCAGCGGTGGAGCAAAGGCAGCAGGGGGAGTGAAGGCCCAGCGGTGGAGCAGGGGCAGCAGTGGGAGTGAAGACCCAGCGGTGGAGCAGAGGCAGCAGGGGGAGTGAAGGCCCAGCGGTGGAGCAGAAGCAGTTGTGGGAGTGAAGGCCCAGCGGTGGAGCAAAGGCAGCAGAGGGAGTGAAGGCCCAACGGTGGAGCAGAGGCAGCAGGGGGAGTGAAGGCCCATCGGCCGTACAGAGGCAGCAGTGGGAGTGAAGGCCCAGCGGTGGAGCAGAGGCAGCAGAGGGAGTGAAGGCCCAGCGGTGGAGCAGAGGCAGTAGGGGGAGTGAAGGCCCAGCGGTGGAGCAGAGGCAGCAGGGGGAGTGAAGGCCCAGCAGTGGAGCAGAGGCAGCAGAGGGAGTGAAGGCCCATCGGCCGTACAGAGGCAGCAGGGGGAGTGAAGGCCCAGCGGTGGAGCAGGGGCAGCAGGGAGAGTGAAGGCCCAGCGACCATACAGAGGCAGCAGTGGGAGTGAAGGCCCAGCGGTGGAGCAGAGGCAGCAGTGGGAGTGAAGGCCCAGCGGTGGAGCAGAGGCAGCAGGGGGAGTGAAGGCCCAGCGGTGGAGCAGAGGCAGCAGGGGGAGTGAAGGCCCAGCGGTGGAGCAGAGGCAGCAGGGGGAGTGAAGGCCCAGCGACCATACAAAGGCAGCAGGGGGAGTGAAGGCCCAGCGGTGGAGCAGAGGCAGTAGGGGGAGTGAAGGCCCAGCTGTGGAGCAAAGGCAGCAGGGGGAGTGAAGGCCCAGCTGTGGAGCAGAGGCAGCAGTGGGAGTGAAGGCCCAGCGGTGGAGCAGAGGCAGCCGAGGGAGTGAAGGCCCAGCAGTGGAGCAGAGGCAGCAGGGGGAGTGAAGGCCCAGCGGTGGAGCAGAGGCAGCAGAGGGAGTGAAGGCCCAGCGGTGGAGCAGAGGCAGCAGGGGGAGTGAAGGCCCAGCGGTGGAGCAGAGGCAGCAGGGGGAGTGAAGCCCCAGCGGTGGAGCAGAGGCAGTAGGGGGAGTGAAGGCCCAGCGGTGGAGCAGAGGCAGCAGGGGGAGTGAAGGCCCAGCGGTGGAGCAGAGGCAGCAGGGGGAGTGAAGGCCCATCGGCCATACAGAGGCAGCAGTGGGAGTGAAGGCCCAGCGGTGGAGCAGAGGCAGTAGGGGGAGTGAAGGCCCAGCGATGGAGCAGAGGCAGTAGGGGGAGTGAAGGCCCAGTGGTGGAGCAGAGGCAGCAGGGGGAGTGAAGGCCCAGCGGTGGAGCAGAGGCAGTAGGGGGAGTGAAGGCCCAGCGATGGAGCAGAGGCAGTAGGGGGAGTGAAGGCCCAGTGGTGGAGCAGAGGCAGTAGGGGGAGTGAAGGCCCAGCGATGGAGCAGAGGCAGTAGGGGGAGTGAAGGCCCAGTGGTGGAGCAGAGGCAGTAGGGGGAGTGAAGGCCCAGCGATGGAGCAGAGGCAGTAGGGGGAGTGAAGGCCCAGTGGTGGAGCAGAGGCAGCAGGGGGAGTGAAGGCCCAGCGTACGCTAGGGCAGGCGATTGTGTTGATGGTGGAGCCGGCAGAGGAGCAAGCAGTAAACAGTAGAGTGGACGGCAGAGAGATGGCAGAGTGGATGGCTGAGAGTGGAACAGCTGGTTTAGCTCACTGGGCTAAATCGCTGGCTTTTAAAGCAGACCAAGCAGGCCAGCAGCACGGTTCAATTCCCGTAACAGCCTTCCTGAACAGGCGCTGGAATGTGGCGACTAGGGGCTTTTCACAGTAACTTCATTTGAATCCTACTTGTGACAATAAGCGATTTTCATTTTTCATTTCATTTTCAACAGGTGATGGAGGGTGGAGCCGATGGCAAAGTGTAAAGTGGGGTGAGTGATGGATAGTGGGCAGTTGAGCAAAGGGTAGCAAGTGCAGAGAAAACCATGGAGAGAGATCTTCGAAGCAGGTGGGAGTGGAGGCTGGGTGGGAGCAGAGGCTGGGTGGGGGTGGAGGCTGAGTGGGAGCGGAAGCTGGGGGGGAGCAGAGGCTGGGTGGGAGTGGAGGCTGGGGGGGGGGTGCGGAGGCTGGGGGGGGGAGCGGAGGCTGGGTGGGGGTGGAGACTGGGAGTGAGCGGGGGCTGGGAGTGAGCGGGGGCTGGGGTGGGAGCGGTGGCTGGGGTGGGAGCGGTGGCTGGGGTGGGAGCGGGGGCTGGGGTGGGAGCGGAGGCTGGGTGGGAGCGGAGGCTGGGGGGAGCGGAGGCTGGGGGGAGCGGAGGCTGGGGGGAGCAGAGGCTGGGGGGGAGCGGAGGCTGGGGGGGAGCGGAGGCTGGGGGGGAGCGGAGGCTGGGGGGAGCGGAGGCTGGGGGGGGAGCGGAGGTTGGGGGGGGAGCGGAGGCTGGGGGGGGAGCGGAGGCTGGGTGGGAGCGGGGGCTGGGGGGGGGTGGGAGCGGGGCTGGGGGGGGTGGGAGCGGGGGCTGGGGGGGTGGGAGCGGGGGCTGGGGGGTGGGAGCAGGGGCTGGGGGGGGGTGGGAGCGGGGGCTGGGGGGGTGGGAGCGGGGGCTGGGGGGGGTGGGAGCGGGGGCTAGGGGGGGTGGGAGCGGGGGCTGGGGGGGGGTGGGAGCGGGGGCTGGGGGGGGGGTGGGAGCGGGGGCTGGGTGGGGGGGAGCGGAGGCTGGGTGGGGGGGGAGCGGAGGCTGGGTGGGGGGGAGCGGGGGCTGGGTGAGGCTGGGTGGGGGAGCGGGGGCTGGGTGGGGCTGGGTGGGGGAGCAGGGGCTGGGTGGGGCTGGGTGGGGAGCGGGGGCTGGGTGGGGCTGGGTGGGAGGAGGCTGGGTGGGAGCGGAGGCTGGGGGGGAGCGGAGGCTGGGTGGGGCTGGGTGGGAGGAGGCTGGGTGGGAGCGGAGGCTGGGTGGGAGCGGAGGCTGGGAGGGAGCGGAGGCTGGGAGGGAGCGGAGGCTGGGAGGGAGCGGAGGCTGGGAGGGAGCGGAGGCTGGCTTGGAGCGGGGGCTGGGTGGGGCTGGGTGGGAGTGGAGGCTGGGTGGGGCTGGGTGGGAGCGTGGGCTGGGGGGAGCGGAGGCTGGGTGGGAGCGGAGGCTGGGGGGGGTGTGGAGGCAGGGTGGGAGCGGAGGCTGGGTGGGAGCGGAGGCTGGCTGGGAGCGGAGGCTGGGTGGGAGCGGAGGCTGGGTGGGAGCAGAGGCTGGGTGGGAGCGGAGGCTGGGTGGGAGCAGAGGCTGGGGGGGAGCGGAGGCTGGGTGGGAGCGGAGGCTGGGTGGGAGCGGAGGCTGGGTGGGAGCGGAGGCTGGGTGGGAGCGGAGGCTGGGTGGGAGCGGAGGCTGGGTGGGAGCGGAGGCTGGCTGGGAGCGGAGGCTGGGTGGGAGCGGAGGCTGGGGGGAGCGGAGGCTGGGTGGGAGCGGAGGCTGGGGGGGAGCGGAGGCTGGGTGGGAGCGGAGGCTGGGGGGGAGCAGAGGCTGGGGGGAGCGGAGGCTGGGGGGGAGAGGAGGCTGGGAGGGGGAGGGTGAGCAGGAGGGCAGGCTGAGTGAGAGGGGAGGCCGGGCAGGATAGGAAGGTACCCGGAGGAACGGAGAGAGATGCGTGCCTGCGTGTATGAGAGATAGGGAGAGTGTGAGTAGTGTGTGTTTGACAGAGATACATGAGTGTGTGAGTGAGAGAGAGGTGAGAGCATCAATGCAAGCATGTGGATGAAGGTAAAGCAGTGGATGTAGTGTACATGGATTTTAGTAAGACATTTGATAAGGTTCCCCATGGTAGGCTTATGCAGAAAGTAAGGAGGCATGGGATAGTGGGAAATTTGGCCAGTTCAATAACGAACTGGCTAACTGATAGAAGACAGAGAGTGGTGGTGGATGGCAAATATTCAGCCTGGAGCCCAGTTACCAGTGGCGTACCGCAGGAATCAGTTCTGGGTCCTCTGCTGTTTGTGATTTTCATTAATGACTTGGATGAGGGAGTTGAAGGGTGGGTCAGTAAATTTGCAGATGATACGAAGATTGGTGGAGTTGTGGATAGTGAGGAGAGCTGTTGTCGGCTGTAAAGAGACATAGATAGGATGCAGAGCTGGACTGAGAAGTGGCAGATGGAGTTTAACCCTGACAAGTGTGAGGTTGTCCATTTTGGAAGGACAAATATGAATGCGGAATACAGGGTTAACGGTAGGGTTCTTGGCAATGTAGAGGAGAAGAGAGATTTTGGGGTCTATGTTCATAGATCTTTGAAAGTTGCCACTCAAGTGGATAAAGCTATGAAGAAGGCCTATGGTGTGCTAGCGTTCATTAGCAGAGGGATTGAATTTAAGAGCCGTGAGGTGATGATGCAGCTGTACGAAACCTTGGTAAGGTCACATTTGGAGTACTGTGTGCAGTTCTGGTCACCTCATTTTAGGAAGGATGTGGAAGCTTTGGAAAAGGTGCAAAGGAGATTTACCAGGATGTTGCCTGGAATGGAGAGTAGGTCTTACGAGGAAAGGTTGAGGGTGCTAGACCTTTTCTCATTAGAACGGAGAAGGATGAGGGGCGACTTGATAGAGGTTTATAAGATGATCAGGGGAGTGGATAGAGTAGACAGTCAGAGACTTTTTCCCAGGGTGGAACAAACCATTACAAGGGAACGTAAATTTAAGGTGAATGGTGGAATATATAGGGGGGATGTCAGAGGCAGGTTCTTTACCCAGAGGGTAGTGGGCGCATGGAATGCACTGCCTATGGAAATAGTTGAGTCGGAAACCTTAGGGACCTTCAAGCGGCTATTGGATAGTTACATGGATTATGGTAGAATAATGGAGTGTAGATTAATTTGTTCTTAAGGGCAGCACGGTAGCATTGTGGATAGCACAATTGCTTCACAGCTCCAGGGTCCCAGGTTCGATTCCGGCTTGGATCCCTGTCTGGGCGGAGTCTGCACATCCACCCCGTGTGTGCGTGGGTTTCCTCCGGGTGCTCCGGATTCCTCCCACAGTCCAAAGATGTGCAGGTTAGGTGGATTGGCCGTGATAAATTGCCCTTAGTGTCCAAAATTGCCCTTATTGTTGGGTGGGGTTACTGGGTTATGGGGTTATGGGGATAGGATGGAGGTGTTGACCGTGGTTAGGGTGCTCTTGCCAAGAGCCGGTGCAGACTCGATGGGCCGAGTGGCCTCCTTCTGCACTGTAAATTCTATGAAATGATCAGAGGACTACAGAGGAGTCTGCACATCCTCCCCGTGTGTGCGTGGGTTTCCTCCGGGTGCTCTGGTTTCCTCCCACTGTCCAAAGATGTGCAGGTTGGGTGGATTGGCCATGATAAATTGCCCTTAGTGTCCAAAATTCTATGATCTATAATTAACCTAGGACAAAAGATCGGCACAACATCGTGGGCCGAAGGGCCTGTTCTGTGCTGTATTTCTCTATGTTCTATGTTCTTCTGCACTGTATGTTCTATATTCTCAAATAGCCGCTCCCGATCCACATTCCCCAGTTCCTGGCTAATTTGGATGTCATTGGCCCCGGCCCAATTAAGCACCCTCACCCCCGGGCTACTCTTGTCCTTCTCCATGACTACCCGAAATCTTATGGAATTATGGTTGCTCAGCCCAAAATGCTCCCCCACTGAAACATCAATCCCCTGGTCTGGCTCATTCCCCAGGAGATAGGAGTGTGAGTATGTACATGTGTGAGAGAGAGTGAGATGTGCAGCACTCCTCATATTAGAGGACTATGAACAATAGAAGCAGCATCGCCCCTCACATTAAAAATGACAAAATAAGGTATTTGTTGAATAAGAGATGTTAAAATTATAATAAATGCATACACCCAAGAAATAGAAAATATTCTTATCAATTTGATTTTGCATGTTTGTCCCTGTTGCGCAAAAATAATATTTTGTTGAAAGTAAAACGGGAAAGGTGGCCAATCCATGGCATACAAGGGAAATTAGAGATAATATTTGATGCAATGAAGAAGCAGGCAAATTGGCCACCTTTCCTGTTTTACTTTTGCGCCAGATAGGAATAAACACATGCAATTCACCCATGCACTCCTTGAATACCTGCCATTGCCTATCCACTGACATCCCTTTAAGTAACGTTTCCCAATCCATCATGGCCAACTCGTGCCTCATATCATCGTAGTTTCCTTTATTTAGATTCAGGACTCGAGTGTCAGAATCAACTACGTCACCCTCCATCTTGAAGAACCCAGCATATTATGATCGCTCATCCCCAAGGGGTCTCATACAACTAGATTGCAATTATTTTTTTCTCATTACACAATACCCAGTCTGGGATTGGCGGTTCAGAAAACCATACCTTATACATTCCAGGAATTCCTTCTCTAGAGCATTGTGACCTATAGAACGATACAGCGCAGTACAGGCCCTTCGGCCCTCGATGTTGCACCGACATGGAAAAAAAACTAAAGGCCATCTAACCTACACTATGCCCTTATCATCCATATGCTTATCCAATTAATTTTTAAATGCCCTCAATGTTGGCGAGTTCACTACTGTTGCAGGTAGGGCATTCCACGGCCTCACCACTCTTTGCGTAAAAAACCCACCTCTGACCTCTGTCCTATATCTATTACCCCTCAATTTAAGGCTATGTCCCCTCGTGCTAGCCACCTCCATCCGCGGGAGAAGGCTCTCGCTGTCCACCCTATCTAACCCTCTGATCATTTTGTATGCCTCTATTAAGTCACCTCTTAACCTTCTCTCTAACGAAAACAACCTCAAGTCCATCAGCCTTTCCTCATAAGATTTTCCCTCCATACCAGGCAACATCCTGGTAAATCTCCTCTGCACCCGTTCCAAAGCTTCCACGTCCTTCCTATAATGAGGCGACCAGAACTGTACGCAATACTCCAAATGCGGCCGTACTAGAGTTTTGTACAACTGCAACATGACCTCATGGCTCCGGAACTCAATCCCTCTACCAATAAAGGCCAACACACCATAGGCCTTCTTCACAACCCTATCAACCTGGGTGGCAACTTTCAGGGATCTATGTACATGGACACCGAGATCCCTCTGCTCATCCACACTACCAAGAATTTTACCATTAGCCAAATATTCCGCATTCCTGTTATTCTTTCCAAAGTGAATCACCTCACACTTCTCCACATTAAACTCCATTTGCCACCTCTCAGCCCAGGTCTGCAGCTTATCTATGTCCCTCTGTAACCTGCAACATCCTTCCGCACTGTCTACAACTCCACCGACTTTAGTGTCGTCTGCAAATTTACTCACCCATCCTTCTGCTCCCTCCTCTAGGTCATTTATAAAAATGACAAACAGCAACGGCCCCAGAACAGATCCTTGTGGTACGCCACTCGTAACTGAACTCCATTCTGAACATTTCCCATCAACTACCACTCTCTGTCTTCTTTCAACTAGCCAATTTCTGATCCACATCTCTAAATCACCCTCAATCCCCAGCCTCCGTATTTTCTGCAATAGCCGACCGTGGGGAACCTTATCAAACGCTTTACTGAAATCCATATACACCACATCAACTGCTCTACCCTCGTCTACCTGTTCAGTCACCTTCTCAAAGAACTCGATAAGGTTTGTGAGGCATGACCTACCCTTCACAAAACCATGCTGACTATCCCTAATCATATTATTCCTATCTAGATGATTATAAATCGTATCTTTTATAATCCTCTCCAAGACTTTACCCACCACAGACGTTAGGCTCACCGGCCTATAGTTACCGGGGTTATCTCTACTCCCCTTCTTGAACAAAGGGACCACATTTGCTATCCTCCAGTCCTCTGGCACTATTCCTGTAGCCAATGATGACCTAAAAATCAAAGCCAAAGGCTCAACAATCTCTTCCCTGGCTTCCCAGAGAATCCTAGGATAAATCCCATCCGGCCCCGGGGACTTATCTATTTTCACCTTGTCCAGAATTGCCAACACTTCTTCCCTACGCACCTCAATGCCATCTATTCTAATAGCCTGGGTCTCAGCATTCTCCTCCACAATATTATCTTTTTCTTGAGTGAATACTGACGAAAAGTATTCATTTAGTATCTCGCTTATCTCCTCAGCCTCCACACACAACTTCCCACCACTGTCCTTGACTGGCCCTACTCTTACCCTAGTCATTCTTTTATTCCTGACATACCTATAGAAAGCTTTTGGGTTTTCCTTGATCCTACCTGCCAATTTGATTTGCCCAATCTATATGCAGATTAAAATCACCTATAATTACAGATGCTCCCTTATTGCATGCATCTCGAATTTCCTGTTTAATGCCATTTCCAACATCACCACTACAATTTGGGAACCTATATACGACCCCCACTAACGTTTTTTGCCCTTGGTGTTTCTCAGCTCTACCAACACAGATTCCACATTGACGGAGCTAATATATTTCCTCCCTCTTACGTTAATCTCCTCTTTAACCTGCGATGCAACCCTGCCATCTTTTCCTTTTTGTCTGTCCTTCCTAAAGACTGAATACCCCAGAATGTGCAATTCTCATCCCTGGTCACCCTGCAGCCATATCTTCTTAATCCTAACCAGATCATACCTATCTACATCTATTTGCATGATTACTTCATCCACTTTATTGTGAATGCTCCGCGCATTAAAGAACAAAGCCTAAACATAGAACATTACAGCGCAGTACAGGCCCTTCGACCCTCGATGTTGCGCCGACCTGTGAAACCCCTCTAAAGCCCATCTACACTATTCCCTTATCGTCCATATGCCTATCCAATGACCATTTAAATGCCCTTAGTGTTGGCGAGTCCACTACTGTTGCAGGCAGGGCATTCCACCCCTTACTACTCTCTGAGTAAAGAACCTACTTCTGACATCTGTCCTATATCTATCTCCCCTCAATTTAAAGCTATGTCCCCCTCGGGCTGAACATCACCATCCGAGGAAAAAGGCTCTCAATGTCCGCCCTATGTAATCCTCTGATCATTTCATAGAATTTACAGTGCAGAAGGAGGCCACTCGGCCCATCGACTCTGCACCGGCTCTTGGCAAGAGCACCCTAACCACGGTCAACACCTCCATCCTATCCCCATAACCCCATAACCCAGTAACCCCACCCAACACTAAGGGCAATTTTAGACACTAAGGGCAATTTATCACGGCCAATCCACCTAACCTGCACATCTTTGGACTGTGGGATGAAACCGGAGTACCCGGAGGAAACCCACGCAGACACGGGGAGGATGTGCAGACTCCGCACAGACAGTGACCCAAGCCGGGAATCGAACCTGGGACACTGGAGCTGTGAAGCGATTGTGCTCTCCACAATGCTACCGTGCTGCCCCTTATCTTGTATGCCTCAATTAAATCACCTCTTAACCTTCTTCTCTCTAACGAAAACAGCCTCAAGTCCCTCAGCCTTCCCTCATAAGATCTTTAAAGGCTTGTCTTTTTAGTGTCTCTTGCCTGGTTCCCACTATTTTTCACTGTTTGAATATGGCCCTTGATTTGTCTGCCTATCACTTTACTTATTCTCCTTTTTGTCTATTGGTTTTGCCCTTGTTCCCCCCTCCTTTGACTCCTTGCATAGGTTCCCGCCTCCCTGCCATTTTAGTTTAAATGCTCCCCAACCACTCCAGCAACTACTCCCCTTAGGACATCGGTCTAAGTCCTGCCTAGGTGTAACCTGTCCAGTTTGTACCGGTCCCACAAACCCCAGAACCAGTCCAACTGCCCCAGAAATCTTTGAAGCCCAAAGCAACCTGGAAGGGCAACAGCCCATCTTCCGATTAGACAGGTTACTGCCTTCTCGAATCAAAACTGAGTTGAACAACTTTAGATTGCGAGCTTTCTCCTCCATCTTGACCCTTTATTTAGTTAAGAAAACCTCGTATTTTGTCCCAGTACAACCCACACGTGGCCATCTGTCACTTGTTGTTTAATTTTGCTTTCACTGAGCACTGGCTTATAGTTCTCTCGGTAAAACATTCTGCTATCTTCCCTTTACGCCACTATCAGCACCTTCTTTAGTTCTTCACACTATCATTAATACTTCCTCTGTCTCGTGACCTAAACACTTTTGTTGCAATCTCTCCTCGCTCAAACCCATCACTGATCCCATTTTGCTCCACTTCAATAATATAAAACCCATCCCGTTTTTCCCTCTCTGTAGCTCTGAAGAAGGATTATTTGGACGTTGAATGTTAACTTTGTTTCTCCCTCCACAGACCTGCTGAAATGTTCTTTGTACTTTCTGTTTTTATTTAAATACTTTACTTTGCATGAATCTATGAATGAACTTATTTCTATCAGTAGGATTTCAAGCTGTCCAGTGATTTACTCCCATGTGATAAATTGTGCATTTCCTTCTGAGAAAATAGAGCAATATTCTCAACATAAATTCATCACTAAGCTTCTTTCGCTTCTTACCTGGAGTGACGGCTATTGTTGACGTCTTTATCGCTATGGTGGTTTCCTTTGCTTTGGAAGGGGTCATCTTTATTGTTGTTGGGATCACCTTTGTTGTTGTTGTTGTCTCCAATGTTGTTGGGATCTCCGTTGTTGTTGTTGTTGTCTCCATTGTTGTTGTTGGGCTCTCTGTTGTTGTTGGGATCTCCGTTGTTGTTGTTGTTGTTGGGATCTCCGTTGTTGTTGTTGTTGTCTCCATTGTTGTTGTTGGGATCTCTGTTGTTGGGATCTCCGTTGTTGTTGTTGTTGTCTCCATTGTTGTTGTTGGGATCTCTGTTGTTGGGATCTCCGTTGTTGTTGTTGTTGGGCTCTCTGTTGTTGTTGGGATCTCCGTTGTTGTTGTTGTTGTTGTTGGGCTCTCTGTTGTTGGGATCTCTGTTGTTGTTGTTGTCTCCATTGTTGTTGTTGTTGTTGTTGGGATCTCAGTTGTTGTTGGGATCTCCGTTGTTGTTGTTGTTGTTGGGCTCTCTGTTGTTGTTGTTGGGCTCTCTGTTGTTGTTGGGATCTCAGTTGTTGTTGTCTCCATTGTTGTTGGAATCTCTGTTGTTGTTGGGATCTCCGTTGTTGTTGTTGTTGTCTCCATTGTTGTTGTTGTCTCCATTGTTGTTGTTGGGCTCTCCGTTGTTGTTGTTGTTGTCTCCATTGTTGTTGTTGTCTCCATTGTTGTTGTTGGGATCTCTGTTGTTGTTGTCTCCAATGTTGTTGGGATCTCCGTTGTTGTTGTTGTTTCTGTTGTTGTTGTTGTTGTCTCCAATGTTGTTGGGATCTCCGTTGTTGTTGTTGTTGTTTCCGTTGTTGTTGTTGTTGTCTCCAATGTTGTTGGGATCTCCTTTGTTGTTGTTGTTGTCACTAATGTTGTTGGGACCTCCATTGTAGTTGGTATCAATATTGGATACACACATGCAACAATTGCTGGGTTGAAGACTAAATTTGGTCCACAAGGAACGTGACGTGTTTGGCCAGATGAGCAGAAATAATAACTGATGTTGTCCTGTGGATCTTCATGGACTCCATCTGGTCTCCCTGTGCAGAAGGAGACAGTCCCTACAAGAGAATTATATAGTGTTAGAAAATACAGAAGGCGGGTCATGCCTTTGACATTCAGCAACATTCTCATGGTTGAATCCTCCACCATCAACACCCAGGTGGTTACCACTGAGCCGAAACTGAACTAAAGCAATGATTCAAATACTGTTGCCATAAGATATCAGAAGCTGGGAATACTGCAGGGGGTAACTCCCCTCCTGACATCCCAAATCATGTCCACCATCTACAAGGCACACCATCTACAAGGCACAAGTCAGGAGTGTGGAGGAACACTCTGCACTTGGCTAGATGACAAGAGGTCCAACAAAACTCAAGAAGCTTGACATCAACCAGGACAAGCAGCCTGCCTGATCGTCACCCCAGTGTAACCAATGCACAGTAACGTAGTATATATCTTGAGCAAGATGAACTGTGGCAACTGGCCAATGCCTGCCCTGTCAGCAGTTTCCCAACCTACGACCTCTACTAACTAGAAGACGAGGGAAGCAGGCACATGGGAACGTCACCACCACCTGAAAGTTCCCACTGTAGTATCCCGCATGGGACTTACCGGGTGGGAATGATTGCCTTCCCAGTGGTTCTTGCAGAGTACGAGCTCTCCCGCTGTGGGGCGGGGCTGCTCTATTTAGTAATGATTAAACGGACAACCAGTAAGGCATCGATCAGCAAGAGACCACGGTGGAAGACACCAGTGGGCAGTGAAGTGGCAAATGAATGAAATGAAAATCGCTTATTGTCACGAGTAGGCTTCAATGAAGTTACTGTGGAAAGCCCCTAGCCGCCACATTCCGGCACCTGTTCGGGGAGGCTGGTACGGGAATTGAACCGTGCTGCTGGCCTGCCTTGGTCTGCTTTCAAAGCCAGCAATTTAGCCCAGTGTGCTAAACCAGCCCCTGGTGACAATGTGGAAAAGTGTGATGTTATGCACTTTAGAAAGAGGAATTTATGCATAGACTATTTTCTAAATGGGAAATGCTTTGGAAATCAGAACTGCAAAGGGACTTGGGAGTCCTTATTCACAATTCTATTAATGTTAACGTACAAGTTCAGTCGGCAGTTAAGAAGGCAAATGCAATGTTAGCATTCATGTCAAGAGGGCTAGAATACAAGACCAGGGATGTACTTCTGAGGCTGTATAAGGCTCTGGTCAGACCCCATTTGGAGTACTGTGAGCAGTTTTGGACCCCATATCTAAGGAAGGATGTGCTGGCCTTGGAAAGGGTCCAAGAATGAAGAACCTGGAATGAAGAACCTGTTGTATGAGGAACGGTTGAGGACTCTGTGTCTGTACTCGTTGGAGTTTAGAAGGATGAGAGGGGATCTTATTAAAACTTACAGGATACTGCGAGGCCTGGATAGAGTGGACATGGAGAGGATGTTTCCACTGGTAGGAAAAGCTAGAAGCCGAGGACACCATCTCAGACTAAAGGGGCAAAAGAACAAAGAACAAAGAAAATTACAGTACAGGAACAGGCCCTTCGGCCCTCCCAGCCTGCGCCGATCCAGATCCTTTATCTAAACCTGTCTCCTATTTTCCAGGTCTACTTCCCTCTGTTCCCGCCCATTCATATATCTGTCTAGATGCATCTTAAATGATGCTATCGTGCCCGCCTCTACCACCTCCGCTGGCAAAGCGTTCCAGGCACCCACCACCCTCTGCATAAAAAACTTTCCACACACATCTCCCTTAAACATTCCCCCTCTCACCTTGAAATTGTGACCCCTTGTAACTGACACCTCCACTCTTGGGAAAAGCTTGTTGCTATCCACCCTGTCCATACATCTCATAATTTTGTAGACCTCAATCAGGTCCCCCCTCAACCTCCGTCTTTCCAACAAAAACAATCCTAATCTACTCAACCTTTCTTCATAGCTAGCACCCTCCATACCAGGCAACATCCTGGTGAACCTCCTCTGCACCCTCTCTAAAGCATCCACATCCTTCTGGTAATGTGGCGACCAGAACTGCAGTATTCCAAATGTGGCCTAACCAAAGTCCTATACAACTGTAACATGACCTGCCAACTCTTGTACTCAATACCCTGTCCGATGAAGGCAAGCATGCTGTATGCCTTCTTGACCACTCTATCAACCTGCGTTGCCACCTTCAGGGTACAATGGACCTGAACTCCCAGATCTCTCTGTATATCAATTTTCCCCAGGACCCTTCCATTGACCATATAGTCCGCTCTTGTATTTGATCTTCCAAAATGCATCACCTCGCATTTGCCTGGATTGAACTCCATCTGCCATTTCTCTGCCCAACTCTCCAATCTATCTGTATTTTGTTGTATTCTCTGACAGTCCTCCTCGCTATCTGCAACTCCACCAATCTTAGTATCATCTGAAAACTTGCTAATCAGACCACCTATACCTTCCTCCAGGTCATTTATGTATATCACAAACAACAGTGGTCCGAGCACGGATCCCTGTGGAACACCACTAGTCACCCTTCTCCATTTTGAGACACTCCCTTCCACCACTACTCTCTGTCTCCTGTTGCCCAGCCAGTTCTTTATCCATCTAGCTTGTACACCCTGAACCCCATACGACTTCACTTTTTCCATCAACCTGCCATGGGAAACCTTATCAAACGCCTTACTAAAGTCCATGTATATGACATCTACAGCCCTTCCCTCATCAATCAACTTTGTCACTTCCTCAAAGAATTCTATTAGGTTTGTAAGTCATGACCTTCCCTGCACAAAACCATGCTGCCTATCACTGATAAGTCTATTTTCTTCCAGAAGTGAATAGATCCTATCCCTCAGTATCTTCTCCAACAGTTTGCCTACCACTGACGTCAAGCTCACAGGTCTATAATTCCCTGGATTATCCCTGCTACCCTTCTTAAACAAAGGGACAACATTAGCAATTCTCCAGTACTCCGGGACCTCACCCATGCTCAAGGATGCTACAAAGATATCTGTTAAGGCCCCAGCTATTTCGACCCTCGCTTCCCTCAGTAACCTGGGATAGATCCCATCCGGTCCTGGGGACTTGTCCACCTTAATGTCTTTTAGAATACCCAAAACTTCCCCCTTCCATTTGACAACTTGACCGAGAGTATTTAAACATCCATCCCTAGCCTCAACATCCGTCTTGTCCCTCTCCTTTGTGGAAACCAATGCAAAGTACTCATTAAGAATCTCACCCATTTCCTTTGAGTCCACACATAAATTCCCTCTTTTGTCTTTAAGTGGGCCCATCCTTTCTCTAGTTACCCTCTTGCTCCTTACATACGAATAAAATGCTTTGGGATTTTCCTTAACCCTGTTAGCCAAAGATATTTCATGACCCCTTTTAGCCCTCTTTATTGCGCGTTTGAGATTCGTCCTACTTTCCCGATATTCCTCCAAAGCTTCATCAGTTTTGAGTTGCCTCGATCTAATGTATGCTTCCTTTTTCATCTTAGCTAGTCTCACAATTTCACCCGTCATCCATGGTTCCCTAATCTTGCCATTTCTATCCCTCATTTTCACAGGAACATGTCTGTCCTGCACTCTAATCAACCTTTCCTTAAAAGACTCCCACATTTCAAATGTGGATTTACCCTTAAACAGCTGCTCCCAATCCACATTCCCTAGCTCCTGCCGAGTTTTGTTATACTCTGCCTTTCCCCAATTTAGCATTCTTCCTTTCGGACCCCTCCTGTCCTTGTCCATGAGTATTCTAAAACTTACGGAATTGTGATCGCTATTCCCAAAGTAATCACCGACTGAAACATCAACCACCTGGCTGGGATCATTCCCCAATACCAGGTCCAGTATGGCCCCTTCCCGAGTTGGTCTATTTACATACTGCTCTAAAAAACTCTCCTGGAATCTCCTTACAAACTCTGCTCCATCTACGCCTCCAACACTACACGAATCCCACTCAATGTTGGGGAAGTTAAAATCTCCCATCACGACCACCCTATTGCTCCTACATTTTTCTATAATCTGTCTGCATATTTTTACCTCTACTTCACGCTCGCTTATGGGAGGCCTGTAGTAAAGTCCCAACAATGTTACTGCACCCTTCCTATTTCTTAGCTCTACCCATATTGCCTCAGTGCTCGAATCCTCCATCGTGCCCTCCTTAATCACAGCTGTGATATCATCTCTGACGAGTAATGCCACTCCTCCACCCCTTCTACCTCCCTCTCTATCCCTCCTGAAGCATCTATACCCTGGGATATTCAGTTGCCAGTCCTGCCCTTCCCTCAACCAAGTCTCAGTAATACCAATATTCCCAGGTACTGATCCAAGCCCTAAATTCATCTGCCTTACCTGCTACACTTCTCGCATTAAAACAAATGCACCTCAGACCACCTGTCCCTTTGCGTTCATCATCTCTTCCCTGTCTACTCTTCCCCTTAGTCACAATGAGTGTATTGTCTCGTACCTTACTGGCTTTAGTTGCTGCTTCTTTACTGACCTCTAACTTCCTAATCTGGTTCCCACCCCCCTGCCACATTAGTTTAAAACCTCCCCAACAATGTTAGCAAAAGCACCCCCTAGGACATTGGTTCCAGTCCTGCCCAGGTGTAGACCATCCGGTTTGTAATGGTCCCACCGCCCCCAGAACCGGTTCCAATGTCCCAAAAATCTGAACCCCTCCCTCCTGCACCATCTCTCAAGCCACGTATTCATTCTGACTATTCTTGAATTTCTACTCTGACTGTCTCATGGCACTGGTAGCAATCCTGAGATTACTACCTTTGAGGTCCTACTTTTTAACTTATCTCCTAACTCCCTAAATTCTGATTGTAGGACCTCATCCCTTTTTTTACCTATATCGTTGGTGCCTATATGCACCACGACAACTGGCTGTTCACCCTCCTCCTTCAGTATGTCCTGCAGCCGATCGGAGACATTCCTGACGATCCTTTAAAACATAGATGAGCAGGAATTTCTGCAACCAGAGGGTGGTGAATCTGTGGAACTCTTTGCCGCAGAAGGCTGTGGAGGCCAAATCACTGAGTGTCTTTAAGACAGAGATAGATAGGTTCTTGATCAATAAGTTCTTGATCAGGCGTTATGGGGAGAAGGCAGGAGAATGAGGATGAGAAAATATCAGCCATGATTGAATGGCGGAGCAGACTCGATGGGTCAACTGGCCTAATTCTGCTCCTATATCTTATGGTCTTATGATTTTTACTTCCATTTGGAAAGAAATGGGCTTATTGGCGATAGGCAGCATGGTTTTGTGGAGGGGAAGTCATGTCTCACTAACTTGGTCGGGGTTTTGGAGGAAGTGACGAAGATGATTGTTGAAGGAAGGGGGGTGGAGGTTTTTGCATGGACGGCAGTAAAACTGGTACAAAAGGTGAAGTCACAGAGGATCAGAGGTAAGCTGGCAAGATGGATAATACAGAACTGGCTAGGTCACAGAAAGCAAAGGGTAGCAGTAGAAGGGGCAGCAGGGTAGCATGGTGGTTAGCATAAATGCTTCACAGCTCCAGGGTCCCAGGTTCGATTCCCGGCTGGGTCACTGTCTGTGTGGAGTCTGCACGTCCTCCCCCTGTGTGCGTGGGTTTCCTCCGGGTGCTCCGGTTTCCTCCCACAGTCCAAAGATGTGCGGGTTAGGTGGATTGGCCATGCTAAATTGCCCGTAGTGTCCTAATAAAAGTAAGGTTAGGGGGGGGGGGGTTGTTGAGTTACGGGTATAGGGTGGATACATGGGTTTGAGTAGGGTGTTCATGGCTCGGCACAACATTGAGGGCCGAAGGGCCTGTTCTGTGCTGTACTGTTCTGTGTTCTATGTTCTAAGGGTGTTTTTCTGAATGGAAGATTGTGACAAATGGTGTTCCACAGGGATCTGTGCTGAGGCCTCTGCTGTTTGTAGTACACATAAACGATTTGGAGGAAAATATAGCTGGTCTGATTAGTAACTTTGAGGATGACATAAAGTTGGAGTTGCGGATAATGAAGAGGACGTCAGAGGATACAGCAGGACATAGATAGGTTGGAGACTTGTGCGGAAAAATGGCAGACGGAGTTTAATCTGAACAAATGGGAAGTAATGTATTTTGGAAGATCTAATACAGCTGGAACATATACAGTAAATGGCAGAACTCTCAGGCATATTGACAGGCAGAGAGATCTAGGTGTACAGGTCCACAGTTACTGAAAGGGGCAACACAGGTGGAAAAGATAGTCAAGAAGGCATACGGCATGCTTGCCTTCATTGGCCATGGCATTGAGTATAAAAATTGGCAAATCATGTTGCAGCTGTATAGAACCTTAGTTAGGCCACACTTGGAGTATCGTGTTCAATTCTGGTCGCCACACTACCAGAAGGATGTGGAGGCTTTAGAGAGGGTGCAGAAGAGATTTACCAGGATGTTGCCTGGTATGGAGAGCGGTTGAATAAACTCGGTTTGTTCTCACTGGAACGACGGAGGTTGAGGGATGACCTGATAGAGGTTTACAAAATTACGAGGAGCATAGACAGAGTGAATAGTCAGAGAATTGTTGCCAGGGTGGCAAAGTCAATTACTAGGGGGCATAGGTTTAAGGTGCGGGGAAAGTTTTTTACACAGTTTAGAGGAGATGTACGAGGCAAGTTATTTACACAGAGAGTAGTGGGTGCCTGGAACTCACTGCCGGAGGAGGTGCTGGTAGCAGATACAATAGCGATGTTTACGGGGCATCTTGACGAATAGATGAAAAGGATGGGAATAGAGGGTTACGGACCCCGGAAGTGCAGAAGGATTTAGTTTAGACGGGCATCATGATCGGCGCAGGCTTGGAGGGCTGAAGGGCCTGTTCCTGTGCTGTACTGTTCTTTATTCTTTTGTTCTTTGAAGTGTATATATCATAATCGCAAGTAAATCAGTGTTCTTTCTTTTACTTGGTATGGACTCCCTGTGTCCTTAATAAACCCATTAAATCAGATTCTATTCCGACTTCCAGCTAAATCAGCATTCCCTCACTGTTGCTGGGTCAAAAATCTGGAATTGACATCCTCACAGCATTGCGGGTGTGCCCACACCACATGGACTGCCGCAGTTAAAGATGACGACTCATCACCGCCACGTTCACAAGGGCGATTAGGGGCAGGCCTCACCTGCCAACCTTGCCTGAGGTGCACACATTTCCATGAAAGGGACTTATGTCAGGTTATCTAAAGATGGAGTCTCCCCGTGTCTGCGTAGGTTTCCTCCGGGTGTTCCGGTTTCCTTCCACAAGCCCTGAAAGACGTGCTTGTGGGAGGAATTCTCCCTCTGTGTACCCGAACAAGCGCCCGAGTGTGGCGACTAGGGGATTTTCACAGTAACTTCATTGGTGTTAATGTAAGCCTACTTGTGACACTAAGAAAGAAGACATAAAATGATGAAGGATGTTGTGTAGTACTCTCCCATTGCCAGTATTTATCACTGACAAGAAAACACTTCCAAGCAATTAGAAATCATTCATGATTCAATGGGTTGCCTTGCATCTCTGCCCTGGAAAGGTTATGGGCAGAATTCTCGGCAAGGCCCGACGCCGTTGTGAAACCTGGAGAGGTTCACTACGGCGTCGGAAGCCTCTCCCGGCCCCCTATTCTCCCCTACCCGGGGGGATAGGAGGGCCGTACCGGGAAACTCGGCCGCCGGGCCTGGTCCCTGGCTTCAAGGCCCGGCGCGCCAAGAATGACACCGCGGCGGAGCCTAATGACATCAGCCGCGCATGCGTGGGTTGGACAGCTCAAACCCGCGTATGCGCGGTTGCCGTCTTTCCCCTCAGTCACCCCGCAAGACGTGGCGGCTTGATCTTGCGGGGCGGCGAAGGGGAAAGAGTGCGTCCCCTTGAGACGCCGGCCCGACGATCGGTGGGCACCGACCGTGGGCCCTTCCCCTCCCGAACACGGTCGTGGTGCTCGATCCCCGATCCGCCCCCCCTAGGCCCCACACTTACCTGGCGCGCCATGTTCACGACGGCAGCGACCAGGTGTGGTTGTTGGCGTCGTGAACAGGTCGGGAACAGCAGGCCACTCGGCCCATCCGGGTCGGAGAATCGCGGGCTGCCGTGAAAAACGGCGGCCTGCGTTTCTCCGAGCGGCGTGTCGGAAAACTGGACACGCCATTTTGTGGGGGGTGGGAGAATAGCGGGAGGTGCGGGAGCGGACCTCTCGCTATTCTCCCACCCAGCGTGGTTGCGGAGAATCACGGCCACAGGCTTCAAGTTGAACTCCAGAGATTTGAGCACATAATTCTAAGACTGACCTTCCAATCCTGTATTGCGAGGCTGCTGCACTCTCTAGAGGTGCTACCTTTCATGCTCGGCATTTAATGAAGGTCCTGGCTGCTTTCTCAGGTGTGGAGGTAAAAGAGCAGGAAAGTTTCCCCTAATGTGTTGGTCAACATTTAGTCCTTAAGACAAATTCAGCAAAAGTAGATTATCTGACCGTTATCGCATTATTGTTTATGGGATTTGCGGTGCAAAACGTGGCTGCAATGTTTCCTATGTTACAACAGTCAGTACACAGTACAATGCTGTGAAGCATTTCAGGACATGATGTACCATCAATTGAACGCGAGACGAGTTGCTGGACAAAAGTATGGCTTTGATCAGCTAGATGTTAGCCCTGCGGTCGATTACAGTATAAGGACGACCGCCGGGAATACTGGGTATTTATACCCCACCCTGGAGGAGGGGTTAACTCAGCCTCTCGACCAATCGGGGAGCCGTCACATGACTGGTCTCAACCAACCGGTCGAGAGGCACATGACCGACCAGGGCCAATGGAAAGCTGGTGTTCTGCACCAATGGCAGGCAGCTATGCTAATCATACCACCACAGGACATTAGGGAAAGGAATGACATTGTTGCATTATTGCTGGACCGAGCAATTCAGAGAGCCAATCCCATTACAGCAGGTGGTTGAATCTGAATTCAATAAAAAAAATCTAATGATGACTGTAAGGGTCCGTTCCTGTTTATTTCCTGATTTCCACTTTATTTTATTTTGCCATTATTATTTTTAATCCATGGATGATTAATGGACATGTATCTTTAGGTCTAGCAGCAGAATTAAGAAGTTACAGGACACAGTCCTTCCGACTTGTCGGCCCCAGAGGGCGATGAGTGCCTGGATTAACATAGAACATACAACATGGAACATTACAGCGCAGACAGGCCCTTCAGCCCTCGATGTTGCGCCGACCTGTGAAACCACTCTAAAGCCCATCTACACTATTCCCTTATCGTCCATATGCCTATCCAATGACCATTTGAATGCGTTTAGTTTTGGCGAGTCCACTACTGTTGCAGGCAGGGCATTCCACGCCCTTACTACTCTCTGAATAAAGAATCTACCTCTGACATCTCTCCTATATCTATCTCCCCTCAATTTAAAGCTATGTCCCCTCGTGCTGGACATCACCATCTGAGGAAAAAGGCTCTCAATGTCCACCCTATCTAATCCTCTGATCATCTTGTATGCCTCAATTAAATTACCACTTAAACTTCTTCTCTCTAACGAAAACAGCCTCAAGTCCTTCAGCCTTTCCTCGTAAGATCTTCCCTCCATACGAGGCAACATCCTTATAAATCTCCTCTGTATCCTTTCCAATGCTTCCACATCCTTCCTATAATGCGGCGACCAGAACTGCACGCAATACTCCAAATGCGGCCGCACCAGAGTTTTGTACAACTGCAACATGACCTCATGGCTCCGAAACTCAATTCCTCTACCAATAAAAGCTAACACATCGTACGCCTTCTTAACAACCCTCTCAACCTGGGTGGCAACTTTCTGGGATCTATGGTCATGGACACCGAGATCTCTCTGCTCGTCCACACTACCAAGAATCTTACCATTAGCCCAGTACTCTGTCTTCCTGTTATTCTTTCCAAAATGAATCACCTCACACTTTTCTGCATTAAACTCCATTTGCCACCTGTCAGCCCAGCTCTGCAGCTTATCTATGTCCCTCTGTAACTTGTAACGTCCTTCTGCACTGTCCACAACTCCACCGACTTTAGTGTCATCTGCAAATTTACTCACCCATCCTTCTACGCTCTCCTCCAGGTCATTTATAACAATGACAATCCGCAGCGGCCCCAAAACAGATCCTTGTGGTACACCATTAGTAACTGGACACCAGTCTGAACATTTCCCATCAACCACCACCCTTTGTCTTCCATCAGCTAGCCAATTTCTGATTCAAACTGCTAAATCACCCTGAATCCCATGCCTCCGTATTTTCTGCAATAGCTTACTGTGGGAAGCCTTATCAAACACTTTACTGAAATCCATATACACTACATCAACTACTTTACCCTCATCCACCTGTTTGGTCACCTTCTCAAAGAACTCGATAAAGTTTGTGAGGCACGACCTACCCTTCACAAAACCATGTTGACTATCTCTAATCAAATTATTCCTTTCCAGATGATTATACATCCTATCTCTTATAGACCTTTCCAAGACTTTTCCCACAACAGAATTAAGGCTCACTGGCCTATAGTTACCGGGGTTGTCTCTACTCCCCTTCTTGTACAAGGGGACAACATTTGCTATCCTCCAGTCCTCTGGCACTATTCCTTAGACAAAGATGACTTAAAGATCAAAGCCAAAGGCTCAGCAATCTCCTCCCTAGCTTCCCAGAGAATCCTAGGATAAATCCCATCCGGCCCAAGGGACTTATCTATTTTAACACGTTCCAGAATCCCGAAAACATCCTCCTTATGAACCTCAAGCCCTTCTAGTCTAGTAGCCTGTATCTCAGCATTCTCCTCGACAACTTTGTCTTTTTCCTGTGTGAATACGGATGAAAAATACTCATTTAGCACCTCTCCTATCTCCTCGGACTCCACGCCCAACTTCCCACTGCTGTCCTTGACTGGCCCTAGTCATTCTTTTATTCCTGACATATCTATAGAAAGCTTTCGGGTTATCCTTGATCCGACCTGCCAAAGACTTCTCATGTCCTCTCCTGGCTCTTCTTAGCTCTCTCTTTAGAGCCTTCCTAGCTAACTCGTAACTCTCAAGCACCCTAAGCGCTTGCCATTTCTCTGCCCAATATAAATAAGTTAAGAGCCCGTGGTGTTCAGGGTAAGATCCTGGCATGGATAGAGGATTGGCTGACTGGCAGAAGGCAGAGAGTGGGGATAAAAGGGCTTTTTTCAGGATGGCAGCCGGTGACTAGTGGTGTGCCTCAGGGGTCTGTGCTGGGACCACAACTTTCCACAATATACATTAATGATCTGGAAGAAGGAACTGAAGGCACTGTTGCTAAGTTTGCAGATGATACAAAGATCTGTAGAGGGACAGGTAGTATTGAGGAAGCAGGCGGGGCTGCAGAAGGATTTGGACAGGCTAGGAGAGTGGGCAAAGAAGTGGCAGATGGAATACAAGTTTGAGGTTATGCACTTTGGAAGGAGGATTGGAGGCATGGACTATTTTCTAAATGCAGGCCCAGCAGGAAATCTTCCTTTCAAATCGGGACGACATTTTGTCTGGCAGCCCCGATCTCTCCCCCCACATTTCAGCCCCCAACCTCCACTCCTTATTTCACCCCCTATCCCTCCTCCAAGCACAGGAAAGCCCCACAGGATCACACCTTCGCCATCCCTCCACCTGGTCAGGGTCCCCAAGCCCAGTCACTGGCAGTGCCAACCTGGCACCCCGGCACCGCCGGCCTGGCACCATGTCCGTTCACCAGCCAGCCTGGCAGTGCCCTCATGCTGACAGCGTAAAGGTACCCGGGTGCCAGAGGGAGTGTCAGGGTGCCAGCCTGCCCCGACCCCGGCCACTCTGGGGTCACTGATGGCCTGGTGTGTGGAAGCCAGTACTAAATGGGGCCCTGGTGAGGTCTCTATTAGGACTCCCAACTCTGGAAAGGAACGATTGGAAGGGAAGGAGTTGGGAACTGCAACTCCAATGGGATTCTCCTGCTCACTAAATGCGCAAAACACCAGCTTGTCATCACTAACACACTGTTCTGCCAAAATAGAATGTTCAATGCTTCCTGGAGACATCCACGAACACAAGCACTGGCAAAGGATCGACCGCGACAGAGAAAACATCAGCCTTCAATGGGCAGCACAGTTGCACAGTGATTAGCCCTGTTGCCTCACAGCGCTCGGGACCCGGGCTCAATTCCAGCTTTGGGTGACTGTCTGTATGGAATTTGCACGTTCTTCCTGCGTCTGCGTGGGTTTCCTGCGGGTGCTCCGGTTTCCTCCCACAGTCCAAAAATGGGCAGGTTAGGTGGACTGACCATGCTAAATTTCCCCTTTGTATCCAAAGGTTATGTGGGGTTACGGGGTTAAGCCGAGAGAGTGGGGAAATTGGGCCTAGGTTGGGTGCTCGTTCGGAGGGTCAGTGCAGGCTTGATGGGCCGAATGGCCTCCTTCTGCACGGTAGGAATTCTATGAGACAACACTTCAAAGAAATTCTAAACCATGATCCACTTGTAGATAAGGAAATGTTCAAGGAAATCTCCCAACTCCCCTATAAAGGTGGCCTTGGACTCTAACCAGGCACGGATGAAGTCAAAGCTGCCATTAAACACATGAGAAATGGAAAAGCCTCAGGAGTGGACAGGACGGCACAGTGGTTAGCACTGCCTCCCTTTCCAATCCACTTTCCCCTCTGATGTTGCCTGTGTGTGTGTGTGTGTCGAGTGGGGTGAGTGGGAAGGGCTGTGTGTTTGGAAATGGGTATTAGATAGTCAGTTACATTCTCCGTCAGTTTAATTATAATACTGTACATAAGAAAATGTTACTTGTGTTAAAGTTACAAACCTGGTGGCTGCAGTTCATTGTGGCTCAGCCACGGTCCTTGGGTACTTAAAATAACGTCTAATTTCACTTGTGTTGCGACTCTGGCTCAAGTGGGGCTGGGTTTAACCGCACCCTAGCTCAGAGGGTTGTGATAACAGGGTCACTACCTGAAGTGAAGGACCTCTCCTCATCTCAGTCCTAAATGTCCGACCCCGTACCCTGATACTGTGGTCTCCTGTACTAGACCCTCCAGCCAGAGGAAAATACATTCTTGCATCTAGTGTGTCCAGCCCTGTCAGAATATTATGTAATCAGTGTGGTGAATGAGATTCACACGGTGTTATAAGTTACCAATGTCACTCTGTTCCCATTGTATATATGTACCGATATTGTAAGTGCAGTTGCACCACCTGACCACCAGGGGGAGTAGCTCCGGGAGTACTCGAGAGTTTGTACTGGGCTCCCCCCTTGGCTCCGCCCAGAACTCCTCCCCCTGGAGCTGCTGTATAAAGATCCGTGCCACAGGGCCAGCCGGCCAGTTCACCGAAAGTTCAATGGCTAACAGGCTGGCTCTGTTGTAAGTATATTAAAACCACTATTCTAATCCTACAAGCACGTGTCCGTAGAATTGATGGTTCCATCAATCAGATCCCCTCTCATTCTTCTATATTCCAGTGAATACGGGCCCACTCGACCCAATCTCTTCTGAAAAGACAGTCCTACCATCCCAGGAATCAGCCTGGCCAACCTTTGTTGCACTCTCTCTATGGCAAGTATATCCTTTCTTAACCGGGGCTGTTTAGCACACTGGGCTACATCGCTGGCTTTGAAAGCAGGCCAAGGCAGGCCAGCAGCACGGTTCTATTCCCTTGCCAGCCTCTCCGAACAGGCGCCGGAATGTGGCGACTAGGGGCTTTTCACAGTAACTTCATTGAAGCCTACTCGTGACTTAGATAAGGATAATACTCCAGGTGTGGTCTCACCAAGGCCCTGTACAGCTGCAGTAAGGCATCCTTGCATTCCAAGTTCTCTTGCAATGAAGGCCAGAATACCAGTTGCCTTCCGAACTGCTTGCTGTAGCTGCATGCTTGCTTTCAGTGACTGGTGTACATGGACACCCAGGTCCCTTTGTAGGTCAACATTTTCCAATGTACCACAATTTAAATAATACTCTGCAATTGTTTCTCCGTCCAAAGTGGATGTCTTCGCATTTATCCATGTTATACTGCATCTGCCATGTCTCTGCCCACTCACTCCACAAGACCATAAGACATAGGAGCAGAATTAGGCCACTTGGCCCATCGAGTCTGCTCCACCATTCAATCATGGCTGATATTTTCTCATCCCCATTCTCCTGCCTTTTCCCCATAACCCCTGATCCCCTTATTAATCAAGAACCTATCGATCTCTGTCTTAAAGACACTCAGTGAATTGGCCTCCACAGCCTTCTGCGGCAAAAGGTTCCACAGATTCACCACCCTCTGGCTGCAGAGTTTCAGCCAAAGGTGTAAATGGCAACAAGATCTACATAGTAATGAGGTGATCCAGATCCAGACCCCACACAATAGAAACATTTAAGTATGAATGGATACTTTTGAGTAGACGCCCAGACAGAACGGCACCACTGTATCCAACACACAGAACCATAGGGACAGCCCACCCATTGAGAAACGACCCTCAGATTGGGGGGGTTTGGAAGATATCGATTGGGAAAAGGCCCAATCGATACATGGCAGGTAAAAGGCCCGCCCCAAGGGGGCACGGACCTCTAGGGACTATAAAAGTAGACCCCGCACATGGTTCGGTCTGTTTGGCTTCGGCTCTCTGCTTTGGCTCCGGCTCTGCTTTGCTGATACATCGCATCCTGACTCCAGTTCCATCACCAGCCGTTGAGCCATCAGCCATCGAACTGTAAGTGCCAATACAACGATCGCTACGTGATCCAGACCTTGCTAGATCCTGACAACTTTAAGTACCTGAGAGTTGCAGACCAAGAACGGGACGAAGGCCTTGTCCCCTGACCTTGCCTGTTCCTGTCTAGATAAGTATTTTAGTTGTTTAGTATTAGAAGTAAGTTAGTCTCTTTAGCGTATGCATGTGTATTTATTATATTTGTCATAATAAATATCAATCGTTTGGACTTACTAATCGGTGTACAGATTTATTACTTTGAACCTGACCTTGATATACTTGTGAGGTGTCTAAATATGGCACCTGGCGACTCCTGAGCATAATTACATACACAGAGCCATAGTAGTGTTAAGCACACGGCCTTTAAAAGGAGGCGTGTTAATACACTCCAGTAAAACGAGCAACAGGTTCCCTTGTCCAAATCATTGATATCACTGTGAATAGCTGGGGCTCAAGTACTAAGACCATAAGACCATAAGACATAGGAGCGGAAGTAAGGCCATTCGGCCCATCGAGTCCACTCCACCATTCAATCATGGTTGATTTCAACTCCATTTACCCGCTCTCTCCCCATAGCCCTTAATTCCTCGAGAAATCAAGAATTTATCAATTTCTGTCTTAAAGACACTCAATGTCCCGGCCTCCACCGCCCTCTGTGGCAATGAATTCCACAGACCTACCACTCTCTGGCTGAAGAAATTTCTCCTCATCTCTGTTCTAAAGTGACTCCCTTTTATTCTAAGGCTGTGCCCCCGCGTCCTAGTCTCCCCTGCTAATGGAAACAACTTCCCTACGTCCATCCTATCCAAGCCATTCATTATCTTGTACGTTTCTATTAGATCTCCCCTCAACCTCCTAAACTCCAATGAATATAATCCCACGATCCTCAGACGTTCATCGTATGTTAGGCCTACCATTCCTGGGATCATCCATGTGAATCTCCGCTGGACCCGCTCCAGTGCCAGTATGTCCTTCCTGAGGTATGGGGCCCAAAATTGCTCACAGTATTCTAAATGGGGCCTAACTAGTGCTTTATAAAGCCTCAGAAGTACATCCCTGCTTTTATATTCCAAGCCTCTTGAGATAAATGACAACATTACATTTGCTTTCTTAATTACGGACTCAACCTGCAAGTTTACCTTTAGAGAATCCTGGACTAGGACTCCCAAGTCCCTTTGCACTTTAGCATTATGAATTTTGTCACCGTTTAGAAAATAGTCCATGCCTCTATTCTTTTTTCCAAAGTGCAAGACCTCGCACTTGCCCACGTTGAATTTCATCAGCCACTTCTTGGACCATTCTCCTAAACTGTCTAAATCTTTCTGCAGCCTCCCCACCTCCTCAATACTACCTGCCCCTCCACCTATCTTTGTATCATCGGCAAACTTGGCCAGAATGCCCCCAGTCCTGTCATCTAGATCGTTAATATATAAAGAGAACAGCTGTGGCCCCAACACTGAACCCTGCGGGACACCACTTGTCACCGGTTGCCATTCCGAAAAAGAACCTTTTATCCCAACTCTCTGCCTTCTGTCTGACAGCCAATCGTCAATCCATGTTAGTACCTTGCCTCGAATACCATGGGCCCTTATTTTACTCAGCAGTCTCCCGTGAGGCACCTTGTCAAAGGCCTTTTGGAAGTCAAGATAGATAACATCCATTGGCTCTCCTTGGTCTAACCTATTTGTTATCTCTTCAAAGAACTCTAACAGGTTTGTCAGGCACGACCTCCCCTTACTAAATCCATGCTGACTTGTCCTAATCCGACCCTGCACTTCCAAGAATTTAGAAATCTCATCCTTAACGATGGATTCTAGAATTTTGCCAACAACCGAGGTTAGGCTAATTGGCCTATAATTTTCCATCTTTTTTCTTGTTCCCTTCTTGAACAGGGGGGTTACAACAGCGATTTTCCAATCCTCTGGGACTTTCCCTGATTCCAGTGACTTTTGAAAGATCATAACTAACGCCTCCACTATTTCTTCAGCTATCTCCTTTAGAACTCTAGGATGTAGTCCATCTGGGCCCGGAGATTTATCAATTTTCAGACCTTTTAGTTTCTCTAGCACCTTCTCCTTTGTGATGGCAACCATATTCAACTCTGCCCCCTGACTTTCCTGAATTGTTGGGATATTACTCATGTCTTCTACTGTGAAGACTGACGCAAAGTAATTATTAAGTTCCTCAGCTATTTCCTTGTCTCCCATCACTAGATTACCAGCGTCATTTTGGAGCGGCCCAATGTCTACTTTTGCCTCCCGTTTGTTTTTAATGTATTTAAAGAAACTTTTACTATCATTCCTAATGTTACTGGCTAGCCTACCTTCATATTTGATCCTCTCCTTCCTTATTTCTCTCTTTGTTATCCTCTGTTTGTTTTTGTAGCCTTCCCAATCTTCTGACTTCCCACTACTCTTTGCCACATTATAGGCTCTCTCTTTTGCCTTGATGCATTCCCTGACTTCCTTTGTCAGCCATGGCTGCCTAATCCTCCCTCTGATAACCTTTCTTTTCTTTGGGATGAACCTCTGCACTGTGTCCTCAATTACTCCCAGAAACTCCTGCCATTGCTGTTCTACTGTCTTTCCCACTAGGCTCTGCTTCCAGTCGATTTTCGTCAGTTCCTCCCTCATGCGCCTGTAATTACCTTTATTTAACTGTAAAATCTTTACATCTGATTCTACCTTCTTTCTTTCAAATTGCAGACTGAATTCTACCATATTATGATCACTGCTTCCTAAGTGTTCCCTTACTTTAAGGTCTTTTATCAATTCTGGCTCATTACATAACACTAAGTCCAGAATAGCCTGTTCCCTCGTGGGCTCCATCACAAGCTGTTCCAAAAAGCCATCCTGTAAACATTCAATGAATTCCCTTTCTTTGGGTCCACTGGCAACATTATTTACCCAGTCCACCTGCATATTGAAGTCCCCCATGATCACTGTGACCTTGCCTTTCTGACATGCCCTTTCTATTTCGTGGTGCATTTTGTGCCCCTGGTCCTGACCACTGTCAGGAGGCCTGTACATAACTCCCATTATGGTTTTTTTGCAACCACGTCTCTGTGATGCCTACCACATCATACCTGCCAGTCACAATCTGGGCCACAAGCTCATCTACCTTGTTCCGTACACTGCGGGCATTTAAATATAGCACCTTTAATTCCCTATTGACTGTCCCTTTTTGTTTTCTTAGTGTGGTGGACCTTGGTTTACTGAGCCTTTCCATACACTGTGTCATATTTTGTGAGATGGGGACTATCGTAACCTCTCCTGAGCTCTGTCTTTTCGTGATTTTTTGTAATCCTAAGCAGCTACGCTTCCCACTGATTCCTTCACCTCTTGGTTCCCTGACTTTCCCTTCCCCCCCAATCTCTAGTTTAAAGTCCTATTGACCACCCTATTTACTCTTTTCGCCAGAACACTGGTCCCAGCTCGGTTCAGGTGGAGACCATCCCAACGGTATAGGTCCCCCCTGTCCCAAAACTGATGCCAGTGTCCCATGAAAAGGAACCCCTCTTTCCCACACCACTCTTTCAGCCACGTGTTAACTTCCCTTATTCTTGCCTCCCTATGCCAATTTGCACGTGGCTCGGGCAGTAATCCGGAGATTATGACCCTTGAGGACTTGTTTTTTAATTTGAATCCTAACTCTTTATAATCTCTAAACAGGTCCTCTTTCCTAGACTTGCCTAAGTTGTTGGTACCGACATGGACCACAACAACTGGATCCTCCCCCTCCCTCTCCAATATCCTTTCAAGCCGGTCAGAGATGTCCCGCACCCTAGCACCGGGCAGGCAACATACCATGCGGGACCCTCGATCCTGCTCACAAAGGATACTATCTATCCCTCTGATAATAGAATCCCCTACAACTACAACTTGCCTATTTACTTCCTCCCCTTGAATGGCCTGCTGAACCATGGTGCCTTGGTCAGCTGACTCATCCTTCCTGCAGCCCTGTTCGCCATCCACACAGGGAGCAAGTGCCTCGTACCTGTTGGACAGGGTCAAGGGCTGAGGCTCCTGAGTTCCTGACTGCTGGTTCCCTTTACCTGCCTGACTTGCAGTCACACCCTGCTGTCCCTGGCCACTGGCAGGATTTAAACTATTTACTCTGACAGGTGTGACTGCCTCCTGAAACAATGTGTCCAGGTAAGCCTCCCCCTCCCGGATGTGCCTCAGTGTGTGAAGCTCAGACTCCAGCTCATCAACTCTGAGCCGGAGTTCTTCGAGCAGCCAACACTTACTGCAGATGTGGTCGCTGCAGCTCGCAATGGGATCTGCCAGCTCCCACATCAAGCAGCTTAAGCTTAAGTACTGATCCCTGGTGGGAAAATTCCTGATGGTGGGGGGGGGGGGGGGGGTTCAGAAATAGGGGCCATGGTTTGAGGAAAAGGGGTAAACCTTTTAGTATTGAGGCGAGGACAGATTTCGTCACCCAGAGAGTGGTGAATCTGTGGAATTTGCTACCACAGAAAGTAGTTGAGCAGTTTCAAGAAGGAATTAGATAGAGCTCTTGGTGCTATACGGTAGCATAGTGGATAGCACAATTGCTTCACAGCTCCAGGGTTCCAAGTTCGATTCCGTCTTGGGTCACTGTCTGTGCGGAGTTCTCCCCGTGTCTGCGTGGGTTTCCTCCGGGTGCTCCGGTTTCCTCCCACAGTCCAAAGACGTGCAGGTTAGGTGGATTGGCCGTGATAAATTGCCCTTAGTTTCCAAATTTGCCCTTCGTGTTGGGTGGGGTTACTTGGTAATGGAGATAGGGTGGATGTGTGGGCTTGGGTCGGGTGCTCTTTCCAAGAGCCAGTGCAGACTCGATGGGCAGAATGGCCTCCTTCTGCACTGTAAATTCTATGAATCAAGGGATATGAGTGGGATATTGAACTTGATGATCAGCCATGGTCATAATGAATGGCGGAGCAGGCTTGAAGGGCCGAATGGCCTCCTTTACTTCTCGTTTCTATGTATGTTTCTATGTATTTTGCCAACTGCAGGTGCGAGACTTTGTGCCAAGGAGCCACACCACTCCGACGCCGGGCCGCTGATTCTCCAGCATCGCTTCTCTGGCGCCCGTGGGGTCGCCGCCACGCTGGTTAGGGGCCGTTGAAAGTGCCCCCCCCAGCCATTCTCCGCGACCTCGTCGAGCCGAGTGCCCGCCGAGTTTGGCCGAGCCCCGCTGGCGTAGGTTACATAGGGTCCTACACGCCGGGACCTCAGAGCTCTGACTGCAGGGGGCTGTCCTGGTGAGGGGGGTGGGGGGGGTATTCGACTCCGGGGGTGTGGCCTCCACGGCGGCCTAGCCCACAATCAGGGCCTACCGATCGGCGGGTTCTACCATATTGCCCAGAGGCCGGCGCGGAGACGGGAACCCATGCGCATGCGCGGACTCGCGCCTGCCGTGGCGCGCCGGCCTTCGAGCGCCGGAGCAGCAGACACCACTCAGGCGCCGTACGAGCTCCCTCGGAAGCGGTGAATACCTGGGCCTGGAGGCCCGTTGACGCCGGAGTGGCTCCCGCCGCTTTTGACGCCGGCGTCAGATCATGGCCGCGGGGTCGGGGAATCCTGGCCACTGATTTATGGATTTCTTTTTTCGAAAGAGTATCAGGAATCCTCGGGGTTAAGTTGAAGATGTGCCCGATGATGGCCTTCTTTGGAGTTTCAGACTTGCTGGAGCTGCAGGAGGGGAAGAAGAAGGCAGATCTTTTGACCTTCGTCTCTCTACTAGCTTGGAGGCGAGTCTTGCTCGGGTAGAGGTATCCCCGACGCTGTTTAAAGCTTCAGCTTGGTTAGGGGACTTGGTGGATTTTCTGGTGGATTCAGTATACTATGAGATGATTGTTGGATGGGTTTACTCAAGGTGGAGGCTGTTGATTATCTTTTTTAAGGAGCTGGTTACCGTCGGTTTTGGCGGGGGGGGGGGGTTAGCTCAGATGGGTTTTCTTTGCTGGGGGGGGGGATTAGGAGGAGTTAGACTTGGTACTGGGCTGGATTAGGTTGGATGGGGGTGGTATTGCGCATATTTTGTTTCTCATGATATTTAATGGCCTCGTCACGATGAGACTGTTCGAATTTGCCCTGCGTATTGTATATTTTAATTGTGTCAATTATGTAGAACAAATGTGATTACAATACCGTACGTCATTGCATTCTATGTGCATGCTCTGACATGTAAACTCATTTGGGATGTGGTCATTGCTGGTGTGACCACCAGCATTTGGTTTCCGATCCTTAATTACCCCCCCGAGTTGAGCATTGTGTTAGGTTTGGAGTCACATGTAGGCCATACTAGGTAAGGACGATAGATCTCCTTCCCTAAAGGCCATTTTACAACAACTTTTATGTTTACAAAAATTGATGACAGTCACCATACTTAGAGCCGTTTTATTTTCCAGATTTATTGTGTAATTTAAATTCCATTCGCTGATATGGTGGGATTTGAATCCAAGCCCCAGGAGAATTAAATTGGGCCACAAGATTATAGCCCAGGGGGTTCGCAACGATCGTTTGTTGTTCATAATCATTTCTGTCTGAGGTAGTTCATGATGTTCCAGACATTCCTAGTTCCATACAGCATAATCAAAGACCCCTCCCACCCGGCTTAGTCACTCTTCCAACTTCTTCCATCGGGCAGGAGATACAGAAGTCTGAGAACACGCACGAACAGACTGAAAAACAGCTTCTTCCCCACTGTTACCGGACTCCTGAATTACCCTCTTATGGACTGACCTCATTAACACTACACCCTGTATGCTTCACCCGATGCCTGTGCTTATGTAGTTATATTATGTACCTTGTGTTGCCCTATTATGTATTTTCTTTTATTCCCTTTACTTCCCATGTACTTAATTCACCTGAGGAAGGAGCAGTGCTCCGAAAGCTAGTGTTTGAAACAAACCTGTTGGACTTTAACCTGGTGTTGTTAGACTTCTTACTGTGCCCACCCCAGTCCAACGCCGGCATCTCCACATCATGTACTTAATGATCTGTTGAGCTGCTCGCAGGAAATACTTTGCACTGTACCTCGGTACACGTGACAATAAACAAATCCAATCCAATCCAAATCCCACTTGCTGCCATCTATGGTATTCATAGAACATAGAACATAGAACGATACAGCGCAGTACAGGCCCTTCGGCCCACGATGTTGCACCGACATAGGAAGTCAAAAACTGTTATTATCTTCCAATGTCTTGTACAAAAGTCTAGTCATCCCACACATTTTCTTGAATGATTTATTATCCACCTATTTTATTTATCTCTTTTCATCAACAGTTAATGCGGTAACGTCTTCAGTACTCTAGTTCTGACCTTGTACTTTTCAACGAATGCAGAATGAGCCTTTAATATGTGGCTCCATATTATATATTAAGAAAAGCTTACTATGATGATTCTACCTCACCACCACCTTCTCAAGGGTAATTATTCATGAACAAGAGTCCACATCCTATTAAAGCATTAAAAAAGCCTGCCATACCGATACCTTCATGCACTTCAACAGGTAATACGAGATAATGAAAGAAATGCTTTTACTAAAAGACACTGATTATAAATACAGCACAATTGTTTTCCTCTGCATTGCTTACCTGAGACAGATACTGTTGTGCGCAAGGTTGCTGGAGCCTGTGTAGTGGCTGCTGGGGCCTGCGTAGTGGCTGCTGGGGCCTGCGTGGTGGCTGCTGGGGCCTGCGTAGTGGCTGCTGGGGCCTGCGTAGTGGCTGCTGGGGCCTGTGTAGTAGCTGCTGGGGCCTGCGTGGTGGCTGCTGGGGCCTGCGTGGTGGCTGCTGGGGCCTGCGTGGTGGCTGCTGGGGCCTGCGTGGTGGCTGCTGGGGCCTGCGTGGTGGCTGCTGGGGCCTGCGTGGTGGCTGCTGGGGCCTGCGTGGTGGCTGCTGGGGCCTGCGTGGTGGCTGCTGGGGCCTGCGTGGTGGCTGCTGGGGCCTGCGTGGTGGCTGCTGGGGCCTGTGAGGTGGTTTCCGTTGGAGTCTGCAGTACTTCTGTTGTGCTCCTTGGTGGTAAGGTAGTTGATGGACGGACACACCATATTCGCGTTATATCGAAGATCAAGTTATTCTGGCAGGTACTGTAGATTGTTATATTCCCCAAGCATTGGTAGAAACTGGCAACATCATTTGGATCCTCATATACTCCAACTTCTTTGCCACTGCAAAACGTCTCGAGTGGTGCACAGGAGCCTACAAAAAAAACTCAATATCAGCAACACAGAAGTAAGGCATTAAAAAAAAAATCACCATTATTTCCCACTCTTTAACCATTGACACATCACCTCCCATTCCCAGACTGACAGGTGAAGGAAAAGCCCTCGACGCCTCAGCTGCACCTTCCCTCACATCCTACACCAATCAGATTCCTTAGCATAACATTCCCATAATCCCAATGCCTCAATGATCTCCCTGATAAAAAATGCCCAATAGCAATAAGCAGACATGATAGTGACTTTTAAGGGGCGTCTTGACAAATACATGAATAGGATGGGAATAGAGGGATACGGACCCCGGAAGGGGAGGGGGATTTAGTTGAGACAGACAGCATGGTCAGCGCAGACTTGGAGGGCCGAATGGCCTGTTCCTGTGCTGTAATTTTCTTGGTTCAAACAATGGAGAGCTTGCAGATCAAGGTTTACAGTAACTGTCCTGCCAAACTTAATGGCCGTTTGAATGGCCCACTGCATTTTACTGCCTTGGCCTGCAACAACAAGGCTGTAACATTCCACCCATAGAATCAATCAGCACTATAGGATAGCATCATGTGACTCCCAAAGAGCTATTCCCCTGTTAGGGCGGCACAGTAGCACAGTGGTTAGCACTGTTGCTTCACCACACCAGGAACCCGGGTTCCATTCCCGGCTTGGGTCACTTCTGTGTGGAGTCTGCACGTTCTCCCAATGTCTGTGTGGGTTTCCTTCCACAAGTCCCAAAAGACGTGCTTATTTGGTGAATTGGACATTCTGAATTCTCCCTCTGTGTACCCGAACAGGCGCCGGAATGTGGCGACTAGGGGCTTTTCACAGTAACTTCACTGCAGGGTTAATGTAAGCCTACTTGTGACACGAAGAAAGATCATGGTCGGGATTCTCCGACCCCTCCGCTGGGTCAGAGGATTGCCGGGGACGGGGACGGGGGGTGGGGGACGTGAAACACGTCCCCGCCGGCTGCCGAATTCTCCGGCGCCGGGGTTTTGGTGTGGGCGGGACTCGCGGCGAGCTGGTTGCCGGCCGCTGGCAGTTGCCCCCCCCCCCCGGCAATTCTCCGGCCCGCGATGGGTCGAGTGGCCGCCCGTTATTGGCGGGTCCCGCCAGCGTAAATCACAACAGGTCCTTACCGCCGGGACTTGGTTCCACGTGCGGCCTGCAGAGCCCTTGGGGGCAAACTGGCCCCGGGGGGGGTGCCCCATGGTGGCCTGCCCCGTGATCGGGGCCCACCAATCCGTGGGTGGGCCTGTGCCGTGGGGGCAGTCTTTCCCTCCGTTTTGGCCACTGTCAACCTCCGCCATGGCCAGTGTGGAGAAGAACCCCCCTGCGCATGCGCTTGATGAGCCATCAATCGAAGGCGAGACGAGTTGCTGTACAAAAGTTAGACTTTAATCAGCTAGAAGTTAGCCCTGCGGTCGACTGCAGTAAATGGATGCCCGCCGGGCGTTCTGACTATTTATACCTCGGTATGGAGGCGTGGTTAACTCAGCCTCTCGACCAATCGGAGAGCCGTCACATGACTGGTCTCAACCAATTGGTCGAGAGGCACATGACCGACCAGGGCCAATGGTAAGCCGGTGTTCTGCACCAATGGCAGACAGCTATGCAAATCATACCACCACAACGCTGAACATAGAACATTACAGCGCAGTACCTCACCAGCCTCCCCGGACAGGCGCCGGAATGTGGCGACTAGGGGCTTTTCACAGTAACTTCATTGAAGCCTGCTCGTGACAATAAGCGATTTTCATTTCATTTCATTTCAGTACAGGCCCTTCGGCCCTCGATGTTGCGCTGACCTGTGAAACCCCTCTAAAGCCCATCTACACTATTCCCTTATCGTTCATCTGCCTATCCAATGACCATTTGAATGAGTTTAGTGTTGGCGAGTCCACTACTGTTGCAGGCAGGGCATTCCACGCCCTTACTACTCTCTGAGTAAAGACCTACCTCTGACATCTGTCCTATATCTATCTCCCCTCAATTTGAAGCTATGTCCACTCGTGCTAGACATCACCATCCAAGGAAAAGGGCTCTCAATGTCCACCCTATCTAATCCTCTGATCATCTTGTATGCCTCAATTAAGTCACCTCTTAACCTTCTCTCTGACAAAAACAGCCTTAAGTCCCTCAGCCTTTCCTCATAAGATCTTCCCTCCATACCAGGCAGCATCCTGGTAAATCTTCTTCGCACCCTTTCCAAAGCTTCCACATCCTTCCTATAATGTGGCGACCAGAACCTGCACACAATACTCCAAATGCGGCCGCTGGGATGACACCAGCACACGCTGGCACTCCCGTGCATCCGCTAACACGCGCAGGCCGGCGGAGGCCCTTCCGCGCCGGCCTAGCCCCCGAAGGTGCGGAGGATTCCACACCTTTAGGGCGGCCTGACGCCGGAGTGGCCCCGCCCCGCCTGGTTCGCGGAGAAACCCGCCCCTTATTCTGACGATGCAGATCATAACATCTCACTGAATTAAATTGTACTCATTTCCCCTGGCATTTTCTGTCAGAATTATGTCTCCCCACAGTGCAGAAGGAGGCCATTCGGCCCAACGAGTCTGCACCGAACCCCTTTAAGAGAGCAGCCTACCTAGGCCCATGCTCCTACCCTAGCCCCATGACCCCACCTAATCTACACTTTGACACCAAGGGGCAATTGATCACGACCAGACTTTACTCATGACTGCAGGGTCATGGAGGATAGGTGCGCAAAATGTGCGGGAGGACCAGCGAACCATGTCCACATGTTCTGGGCAGGTCCAGAGCTGAGGGGATTTTGGCAGCCGTTTGCTAACGGTTTGCTCATGACCAGACCTCACCATGACGTTACTCAGAGAGTAATAAGGGCATGGAATGCCCTGCCTATAACAGTAACAGACTTGCCAACACTAAGGGCATTTAAATGGTCATTGGATAGACATATGGATGATAAGGGAATAGTGTGGATGGGCTTTAGAGGGGTTTCACAGGTCGGCGCAACATCGAGGGCCGAAGGGCCTGTTCTGCGCTGGAATGTTCTATGTTCTATGACCAATCCACCTAACCTTCACACTGGGAGAAAACCGACTCAGACATGGGGAGAGTGTGCAGACTCCGCCCAGACAGTGACCCAAGGCCAGAATTAAACCCCGGTCCTTGGCGTGTGAGGCAGCAGTGCCAACCACTGTGCCACTGTGCCGCTCCTCCTCTTCCACATCCAGCTCAGTTAGCTGGACAGCTGCTTCGCGATGCGGAGGGACACCAACAGCCTGGGTTCAATTCCCGTACCGACTGAAGTCATTCAGGAAGGCCCCACCTTCTTAATCCTGCCCCTCGCCTGAGGCGACCCTCAGGTTAAACCACCACCAGTCAGTTCTCCCCCCCCCCCTCAAAGGGGAAAGGAGCCTACCGTCCTCTGGGGCTATGGTGACATTTACATATGTTCATAATCCATGAGTTTCACATTTTTCACAATAAACTCAGGATGTACATTTAATAGAGGTTTAAAAAAATTAAAACATCTTAGAACATAGAACATAGAACGATACAGCGCAGTACAGGCCCTTCGGCCCTCGATGTTGCACCGACATGGAAAAAACTAAAGGCCATCTAACCTACACTATGCCCTTATCATCCATATGCTTATCCAATAAACTTTTAAATGCCCTCAATGTTGGCGAGTTCACTACTGTTGCAGGTAGGGCATTCCACGGCCTCACCACTCTTTGCGTAAAAAACCCACCTCTGACCTCTGTCCTATATCTATTACCCCTCAATTTAAGGCTATGTCCCCTCGTGCTAGCCACCTCCATCCGCGGGAGAAGGCTCTCGCTGTCCACCCTATCTAACCCTCTGATCATTTTGTATGCCTCTATTAAGTAACCTCTTAACCTTCTTCTCTCTAACGAAAACAACCTGAAGTCCATCAGCCTTTCCTCATAAGATTTTCCCTCCATACCAGGCAACATCCTGGTAAATCTCCTCTGCACCCGTTCCAAAGCTTCCACGTCCTTCCTATAATGAGGCGACCAGAACTGTACGCAATACTCCAAACAGGGGTCACTTGTCATGTCATGATCTCACAGGTGCAAGTAAAAGATCCCATGGCACCATTCCGAAGACTAACAGGGCAGGTCTGCCAAGTGCCCTGGCCAATATTTATTCCTCAACTGCCAACAATAAAATAGATTATCTTGTCATTGTCCCACTGCTATTTGTGGGAACTAGCCGTGTGGAAATGGATTGCATGTTTCCTGCATTACAATAGTGACAAAACTTCAAAAAAACACTTAACTGGCTTAAAACTCATTTGGTCAGAAATGGGTGGATTTAAATGCAAGTTCTTTCTATTCTCTCTCTCTCTCTCTGACTCTGTGCCCAGTCCGCAGGCCCCAGACGTGTGTTTAGTGGAGTGGGCAGAATTGGATTCTATCTGTGCTAAGCGATGAACTCTTGTGATTGAGGATCACAGCAACTTACCCAGCTGCCCCAGAAGCATCAGGACCAGAGCCCCTGGAATAAATGGAAATGAGAATTAGTGTCAACAGGCAAAAAGTTTGTTCAGCGGGTTTGTCCGTCCGGCCACCCTCGATTCCCTGTGCGGCGTGCCCTCACCGGCAGCGGGATTCTACCTTCCCGCAGCCGGCCAATGGGGTTGATGAACCATCAATTGAACGCGAGACGAGTTGCTGTACAAAAGTTAGGCTTTAATAAGCTAGATGTTAGCCCTGCGGTCGACTGCAGTAAATGGACGACCGCCGGGCGTTCTGGGTATTTATACCTCGCTCTGGAGGCGGGGTTAACTCAGCCTCTCGACCAATCGGGGAGCCGTCACATGACTGGTCTCAACCAATCGGTCGAGAGGCACATGACCGACCAGGGCCAATGGTAAGCCGGTGTTCTGCACCAATGGCAGACAGCAATGCAAATCATACCACCACAGGGGTTTCCCATCGTTGGCCACCTTGTGCCGTGGGTGCGCGTCTGGCGGCGCGGGACTTCCTGCCGACAGAGAATCCTGCATTCTAGGGTTTTATAAGACAATGTTAATCCTTCCTCTCTGAGTTACTGTTTGGCTACTTTCTTTTTTTTTTAAATAAACATTTTATTGAGGTTTTTTTTGGCATTTTAACGGCAGCAACACAAAAATGTACATTAGAATATAAACGTAGTGCAAATGCCGCCTCCCTCCCCACTAGTCCCACCATTACTTAGCCCCCTACGCTACGCTAACCTACCCCCCCCCCCCCCCACCCCCCACTTCTGCTGACGATTAATTCTCTGCGAAAAAGTCGATGCATGGTTGCCACCTCCGGGCGAACCCTAACAGAGACCTTCTCATGGCGAACTAAATTTTCTCCAGGCAGAGAGAGCCAGCCATTTCCAAAAGCCAGGTCTCCGATTTCGGGGGCTTTGAGTCCCTCCATGCCAGCAATAGCCGTCTCCGGGCTACCAGGGAAGCAAAGCCCAGAACGTCTGCCTCTTTCTCCTCCTGGATTCCCGGATCATCCGACACCCCGAAAATCGCCACCTCTGAACTCAATGCCACCCTTGTTTTTAACACCGTGGACATGACGTCAGCAAACAGCTGCCAAAACCCCTCAGCTCTGGACATGCCCAGAACATGTGGACATGGGTTTGCTGGTCCTCCCAAAGAATCTGCTGATCCGGGCCACTGTCACGTGGGCCCGGTGAACGACTTTGAATTGAATCAGGCTGAGCCTGGCACATGTGGTCGCGTTGACGCCACTCAGCACTGTAGCCACCGAAGTTGGCCATTCCCTCAATACAAAATGGAGGAACGCAAAGCTTGCAGGTTAAAATGGACAAAGTTTGCAGCACAAGCAGGCTGCACCGAGCCAATGTATATTCTGTCTGCTAAGAGAGCAGACAGCACCGAAACGAACATTCCGCATACTAATGGGGCAATTCGGGGTAGTTAACATAGTAATGGAACGATCCCAGGGACAATGGACACAAATAGGGAAGTGATTGCAACAGTGTATGGGAAACCAGACACCCCGGCACCAGCGGGGTCTGAAAACAAAGCACCTGAAGGCCCACCCAGTAGCCGAGAGACAGCCTCAGTATTGGGGGGATTCAAACAAATCGATTGGGAAGAGACCCAATCGATTCCCAGCAGGTAGATGGACCGCCCAAAAGGGCGTGAAGCCCTAGGACCTATAAAAGACAGGTCCCACACTTAGTTCGTTCTTCTTGACCAGCCCTCCTCTCTGGACCAGCATCTCGGCCAGCCTTTTATCGAAGAAGACCTTGACCGAGAGAGAGGAGAGGTTTGGGACAGCAGCCGCCAGCAAGTAAATGTCTCACAACGATCGCTACCAGAGATAGACACTCCTGACCCCTTTTTAACCCGTACCAACCTGAAGTCTGCGGACCAGAGCAGAGCAAGAGGCCTTGTCCCCTGATCCGGCAGTTCCCTTTAAGATAAGTATTGGTTTATTTAGTGGTAGGAATAGTTTAGTCACCTTAGCGTGTGCATGGGTAGATTATAATTGTATTATAATAAACTCATTTGTTTGAACTTACTAATTGGTGTATGGTTTTATTGCTTTGAACTTGGCCTTGAAACTTGTGGCGATATCTTAACGATACCTGGCGACTCCAGAGCTAAGTAACGAAACAGAGCTAAATTGAGTGTTCAGCATATTCACCCAGAACGAGCAACAGCGCGTCCGCCCAAAGGCCCTCCTCTATCTCTCCCCCAGCTCCTCCTCCCACTTTTGCCTCAGCTCCTCGGTCTGCGTTTCCTCTGATCGCATAAGCTCTTTATATATGTCCGAGACACTCCCCTCTCCTATCCATCCTCTAGAAACCACCCTATCCTGAATCCCCCTTTGCGGTAGGAGTGGGAAGGTTGGTACCTGCCTCCGCAGAAAGTCCCGCACCTGCAGATATCGAAATTCGTTTCCCCCCACCAATGCAAACTTCCCCTCCAGCGCCCTCATACTCAGAAAGCTCCCCTCTATAAACAAGACCCCATCCTCTCAATCCCCACTCTGCGCCAAATTAGGAACCCCCTGTCCATCCTCCCCAGGACAAACCGGTGATCATCGCAGATTGAGGACCAGAGCGATGCTCCCACATGTCTCCTCCATTGCCCCCAGACTCTCAAGGCCGCCACCACCATGGGGCTGGTGGAGTACCACGCCAGCGGGAACGGCAGAGGCGCAGTTACCAGCGCCCCCAGACTTGTGCCCCTGCAAGAAGCCGCCTCCATACACACTCATGCCGACCCCCACCCCCCACCAGCCACTCCCTAACCATGTCTATATTAGCCGCCCGGTAATAATTGCTGAAGTTCGGCAACGCCAGCCCGCCCTCCCCCCGACTCCGCTCAAGCATTACCCTCCTCACTCGCCCTCCATACAAAGCCCGCTATAACTTTATTCACCCGCTTAAAAACGGACCGCGGGATGAAGATGGGGAGACATTGGAAAACAAATAGGAATCTCGGGAGGGCCGTCATTTTCACCGTTTGAACTCTGCCCGCCAGAGACAACGGGAGCGCATCCCATCTCCGTAAATCCTCCTTTGCCTGATCCACCAACCGGGCCAAGTCCAATTTCTGTAGCTGGTCCCAATCCTGCGCCACTTGGATACCCAAGTACCTGACACTGTCCCCTACCAATCAAAATGGCCTTTCCCCCAGTCACCTCTCCTGACCCCTCGCCTGGGCCACAAACATCTCGCTCTTCCCCATATTAAGCTTATACCCCGAAAACCGGCCGAATTCCCCTAAAATTCCCATAATTTCTTCCATCCTCTCAATTGTATCTGAAACGTACAAAAGCAGGTCGTCCGCGTACAGCGAAACTCTGTGCTCCACCCCGTCCCCCCTCCCGGATCAGCCCCTTCCAGCCCCTTGAGGCCCTCAGAGCAATTGCCAGCGGCTCTATAGCCGGCGCAAACAGCAGTGGAGAGAGGGAGCATCCCTGTCTCGTCCCCCGTTGCAGTCTAAAATAGCCCAAAGTTGTCCTGTTTGTCCGGACACTTGCGACCGGAGCCCGGTTCAGCAACCTAACCCAGTCAATAAAGCCCCTCCCGAATCCGAACCGCTCCAGAACGTCCCATAAATAATCCCACTTAACCCGGTCAAAAGCTTTCTCCGCATCCATCATGACCACTACTTCCACCTCCCTCCTCTCCGGGGGCATCATGATCATGTTTAACAGCCTTCTTACATTGGCCACCAGCTGCCTGCCCTTAATGAACCCTGCCTGATCCTCCACAATAACGTCCGACACACAATCCTCAAACCTGGAGGACAGAATTTTGGCCAACAGTTTGGCATCTACGTTCAACAGGGAAATCGGCCTGTAGGACCCACATTGCTCCGGGTTCTTGTCCCGCTTCAGGATAAGCGAAATCGTGGCCTGTGACATCGTCTGGGGCAGGACCCCCTTTCCCTTGCCTCGTTAAACACTTTCATCAGCACCGGTCCCAATATCCCGGAGAACCTTTTATAGAACTCTGCTGGATACCCGTCCGGTCCCGGTCCCTGGCCCGACTGCATGGCCTTCAAGCCCGCCATTATCTCCTCCAGCCCGATTGGGGGCCCCAGCCCTTCTACCAGCTCCCCGTCCACCTTTGGGAAAGTCAGCCTGCCCAGGAAGTGCCTCATCCCCTCCGGCCCCGCAGGGGGCTCCGACCTGTACAACCTGCTGTAAAATTCCCGAAACGCCTTACCCAACCCGGCCGAGTCCCCAACTAAGTTCCCAACCCCGTCGATCCACCCCCCACCCCTCTCTCCCCCCCCCCCCCCCCATTCTGCTCCATAAGACCATAAGACCATAAGACATAGGAGTGGAAGTAAGGCCATTCGGCCCATCGAGTCCACTCCGCCATTCAATCATGGCTGATGGGCATTTCAACTCCACCTACCAGCATTCTCCCCGTAGCCCTTAATTCCTCGCGACATTAAGAATTTATCTATCTCTGCCTTGAAGCCATTTAGCGTCCCGGCCTCCACTGCACTCCGCGGCAATGAATTCCACAGGCCCACCACTCTCTGGCTGAAGAAATGTCTCCGCATTTCTGTTCTGAATTTACCCCCTCTAATTCTAAGGCTGTGCCCACGGGTCCTCGTCTCCTCGCCTAACGGAAACAGTTTCTTTGCGTCCATCCTTTCTAAGCCATGTATTATCTTGTAAGTTTCTATTAGATCTCCCCTTAACCTTCTAAACTCCAATGAATACAATCCCAGGATCCTCAGCCGTTCATCATATGTTAGACCCGCCATTCCAGGGATCATCCGTGTGAATCTCCGCTGGACACGCTCCAGTGCCAGTATGTCCTTCCTGAGATGTGGGGCCCAAAACTGGACACAGTACTCCAAATGGGGCCTAACCAGAGCCTTATAAAGGCTCAGTAGCACATCGCTGCTTTTATATTCCAACCCTCTTGAGATAAATGACAACATTGCATTCGCTTTCTTAATCACAGATTCAACCTGCATGTTTACCTTTAGGGAATCCTCGACTAGCACTCCCAGATCCCTTTGTACTTTGGCATTATGAATTTTCTCACCGTTTAGAAAGTAGTCTATGCTTGGATTCTTTTTTCCAAAGTGCAAGACCTCACATTTTCTCACGTTGAATTGCATCAGCCATTTCCTGCACCACTCTCCCAAACTGTCTAGATCCTTCTGCAGCCTCCCCACTTCCTCAGCACTACCTGCCTGACCACCTAACTTCGTATCATCGGCAAACTTTGCTAGAATGCCCCCAGTCCCTTCATCCAGATCATTAATATATATGGTGAACAGCTGCGGCCCCAACACTGAACCCTGTGGGACACCGCTGGTCACCGGCTGCCATTCCGAAAAAGAACCTTTTATCCCAACTCTCTGCCTTCTGTCAGACAGCCAATCCTCAACCCATGCCAGTAGCTCACCTCGAACACCATGGGCCCTCACCTTACTCAGCAGCCTCCTGTGTGGCACCTTATCAAAGGCCTTTTGGAAATCCAGATAGACCACATCCACTGGGTTTCCCTGGTCTAACCTACTTGTCACCTCCTCAAAGAATTCTAACAGGTTCGTCAGGCACGACCTCCCCTTACTAAATCCATGTTGACTTGTTCTAATCCGACCCTGCTCTTCCAAGAATTTAGAAATCTCATCCTTAACGATCGATTCTAGAATTTTACCAACGACCGAGGTTAGGCTAATTGGCCTATAATTTTCCATCTTTTGTCTTGATCCTTTCTTGAACAAGGGGGTTACAACAGCGATCTTCCAATCGTCCGGGACTTTCCCTGACTCCAGTGATTTTTGAAAGATCTCAACCAACGCTTCCGCTATTTCTTCAGCCACCTCTCTCAGAACTCTAGGGTGTAGCCCATCGGGGCCAGGAGATTTGTCAATTTTAAGACCTTTTAGCTTTTTTAGCACCATCTCTTTTGTAATGGCAACCATACTCAACTCAGCCCCCTGACCCTCTATAATTTTTGGGATATTACTCATGTCTTCCACTGTGAAGACAGACGCAAAGTACTTATTAAGTTCTCCAGCCATTTCCTCGTCTCCCATCACTAGCCTTCCGGAATCAGTTTGAATTGGCCCAATGTCTACTTTGGCCTGTCGTTTGTTTCTTATGTATTGAAAGAAACTTTTACTATCATTTCTTATATTACTGGCTAGCCTGCCTTCATATTTGATCCTCTCCTTCCTTATTTGTCTCTTTGTTAACCTCTGTTTGTTTTTGTAGCCTTCCCAATCTTCTGATTTCCCAGTGCTTTTGGCCACTTTATAGGATCTCTCTTTTTCTTTGATACATTTCCTGACCTCCTTTGTCAGCCATGGCTGTCTAATCCCTCCCCGGATAATCTTTCTTTTCTTGGGGATGAACCTCTGTACAGTGTCCTCAATTATGCATACAAACTCCTGCCAGTTTTGCTCTACTGTCTTCCCCACTAGGGTCTGCTTCCAGTCGATTTTCGCCAGTTCCTCTCTCATGCCCTCGTAATTACCTTTATTTAACTGTAACACCATTACATCCGATTTTGCCTTCTCTCTTTCAAACTGCAGACTGAACTCAACCATATTATGATCGCTGCTTCCTAAGTGTTCCCTTACTTTAAGATCTTTTATAAAGTCTGGTTCATTACATAGCACTAGGTCCAGAATAGCCTGCTCCCTTGTGGGCTCCATGACAAGCTGTTCCAAAAAGCCATCTTGTAAGCATTCCATGAATTCTTTTCTTTGGATCCACTGGCAACGTTATTTACCCAATCCACCTGCATATTGAAGTCCCCCATGATCACCGTGACCGTGCCTTTCTGACATGCCCTTTCTATTTCCCGGTACATGTTGCGCCCCTGGTCCTGACCACTGTTAGGAGGTCTGTACATAACTCCCATTATAGTTTTTTTGCCTTTGTGGTTCCTCAATTCTACCCACACAGACTCCACATCATCCGACCCTATGTCGTTTAGTGCTATAGATTTAATTTTGTTCTTAACTAACAAGGCAACCCCACCCCCTCGGCCCACCTCCCTGTCTTTTCGATAGGTTGTATATCCTTGGATGTTTAACTGCCAGTCCTGAACCCCCTGCAGCCATGTCTCTGTGATGCCTACCACATCATAATCATTCACGATGATCTGTGCCATTAGTTTGTCTACTTTGTTACAAATGCTACGAGCATTCAGGTAAAGTGCCTTAATGCTAACTTTCTTATCATTACAGATATTGGAAGTCCTAAGATGTCCAAAGTTATCCTTCCTTTTTGTTGAATTCCTAGTCTGCATCAAGCTTAAATCCACCTGCCTACATGTTATCCTCCTGCGTATCTTGCCATTTAACTCCATGCTCCCTGTCGCTTTCACTTTCCCTTCCCCCCAACTCAGAAGTTTAAAGTCCTACTGACCACCCTATTTATCCTCTTCGCTAGAACACTGGTTCCAGATCGGTTCAGGTGGAGACCGTCCCAACGGTACAGATCCCCCCGGTTCCAAAACTGATGCCAATGTCCCATGAAGTGGAATCCCTCTTTCCCACACCAATCCCTTAGCCACGTGTTTACTTCCCTAATTTTCTTGTCCCTATGTCAATTGGCACGTGGCTCGGGCAGTAATCCGGAGATTATGACCCTTGAGGACCTGTATTTCAATTTTCTTCCTAGTGCTTGATAGTCCCCGAACAGGTCCTCCACCCTAGCTTTACCTATGTTGTTAGTCCCAACGTGGACCACAACAACTGGATCCTCCCCCTCCCGCTCCAATATCCTTTCAAGCCGGTCAGAGATGTCCCGCACCCTGGCACCGGGCAGGCAACACACCATGCGAGACTCCCGATCCGGCTTGCATAGGATACTATCTGTCCCCCTAATTATAGAATCCCCTATAACAACTACTTGTCTTTTTACTCCCCCCTCTTGAATGGCCTTCTGCACCATGGTACCGTGGTCAGCTGGCTCATCCTGTCCAGAGCCCTTTTCCTCATCCATACAGGGAGCAAGAGTCTCATACCTGTTGGACAAGGTCAAGGGCTGAGGCTCCTGCACTCCTGAACTCAGGTTCCCCCTGCCTGCCTCACTAACAGTCACACTCTGAAGTCCCTGATCACTTACTGAATGTGAATTACTTAATCTCCCAGGTGTGACTGCCTCCTGAAACAAAGTGTCCAGGTAACTCTCCCCCTCCCGGATGTGCCGCAGTGTTTGAAGCTCAGATTCCAGATCATCAACTCTGAGCCGGAGTTCTTCCAGCAACCAACACTTGCTGCAGATGTGGTCATTGCCATTCACAAGGGGAACAGCCAGCTCCCACATCATACAGCTACAGCACATCACCTGCCCAGCCATCTCTGATTAGTTAATTAATTTATTACTTTGTATAAATTTCAGTTTAAAAAAAAAACAAACTTGGATACCACTGCTATAGTCTTTTTCAACCTAGTTCTGTTTAACAAATAAGAAAAATAAAAATAATAATGTAATAAGGCACTCACCTGCTCACCCCAATGGGTCTTATTATTAGGTTAGAGGAGGAGGGCCATGAACCCTTTCAGTTCCTTTGCCATTGCTGGCACCCTGCCCGTTCTCGCGCATGACCGATCCAGACCAGGGTCAGTAACTGTATTAAAGTCCCCTCCCATGACCAGCTTGCGCGAGTCCAGGTCCGGTATCTTCCCCAGCATCCTCTTTATAAATTCCACGTCATCCCAATTTGGTGCATATACATTAACCGGCACTACCTTCATCCCCTCCCTTTTACCACTAACCATAATATATCGACCCCCCACATCCGAAACTATTCTACCCACCTCAGATATCACCCGCTATTTAATCAAGATCGCAACCCCTCTAGTCTTTGTATCCAGCCCCGAATGGAAGACCTGACTGACCCAGCCTTTCCTCAATCTAACCTGGTCCACTACCCTAAGGTGTGTCTCCTGCAGCATCGCCACATCCGCCTGCAGTCCCCTCAGGTGCGCGAACACACGCGCTCTCTTAACCGGCCCATTTCTGTTTGGCCACTTTCAATATACTTTGCCATTCCCCTCCAATTTTTCCCCATTCTGTCTCTTCAAAACAATTTATAATTTTAACCTGCACACTAGCCTATATTCCTAAACGGAAGAGTTCCCATTATATCACGATCTCTCTTCCAGCACAGACATCCAGACCTGTTCTTCTCAAGTAAGAGGTTTTACAACACCAGGTTAAAGTCCAACAGGTTTGTTTCAAACACGAGCTTTCGGAGCGCAGCTCCTTCCTCAGGTGAACATCATGTTCTTTTCAACTCCTGGCATTTGTGTGGATTAACTTTGTTCAGTCTTCCTGCCTCCCAGAGCTGTTCAAATTTGGACATATCCCGAATCGTCTCTACCCCCATGTTGTTGGCTAGTTTGTTATTTTGTGTCACTGACACTAGATGGAACAGAAAACTACATAGATTAGACAGCACAAAAATAAGCTATCCTGCCCAACCAATCTGTGTGAAAACTTATGCTCAACTTGAACTTTACCCCACCTTACCTCATTCAACCCTAACAGCGTAACACTCTACTCCCGTCTTCCAAAAATGCTTATCCAGACTAAATACTTCTAACTGTTCATCTCAACTACTTTCTGAGGGAGCAGGTTCCACATTCTCACCATTCTCTGACTAAAGTGGGACACAGACACTCAATAATTAGAAAAGTGCAACTATGAGAGGAAGACTGAGAAGCGACTCACCTAAACACAAGCGCAGAGCTCCCATCCTCAATGTGCTTTCAGTGCTGGTCTCTGCTCTAGCTGAACGTCCCCTGGGTATTTATTGGAGAGGTCACCTCCCAACAATAGGTTTTTGATATGCAAAGAGGGTGTCAATTTACCTGGAGTCAAATAGAGTGTCACTCAGATTACAAGCTTAGATTTCTGTGGAAGCTCCTCCGCCCAGAGGTAGAGATGAATGGTTTACAGTGCAAGAAATTAGTTGTTAGAAATCAAGAAGTGGCCCAAGTGACTTGGCACCTGAGCCATTATTCAGTGAAGCAACTACCAATGATCATGTTATGTATTATGCTATTTTCTGCTGGCTGAGCCTTTGAGCAAAGCTGACAGAAAGGGGAGATTTGTTAGAGATGTATAAAATCAGGTCTGGTTCAGATAGAATGGAAACTATTTTCAGTTGCTGAAGGGCCCAGAATAAGAGGACATAGATTTAAAGGTACTGGCAAAATAATCTGAGGCGACTCGAGAGAAAAAAGCTACTCATGGAACAACAGTTAAGATTTGGAATGTACTATCTGCTGAGAGTCACCTTCAAAACAAAATTGAATAAATACTTTTGGTAGAATTAATTGCAGGATTTTGGTAAAGGGTGGGGTGAATTCGGATTTAAAAAATCATGCACAAGAAAAACCTGATCGTAGAAAAGTTACAGCACAGAAGGCGGCCGTTCGGCCGACCTTGTCCATGTTTGCCCGAGGACACACAGGTGCCCTTTCTAATCCCACTTTGCTGGTCCATAGCCCTGCAGCTTAGAGCACTTAAGGTGCAGATCCAGGTCCTTTTAAGAGAGTTTAGGATCTCTATTTCCACCACCACCCATCAGAGGAATATAGGAACGAAACCTTCAGCCCTTTGAGCCTGATCCTCCAGTTGATTATGATGTGGAGATGCCGGCGTTGGGCTGGGGCGAGCACAGTAAGAAGTCTACAACACCAGGTTAAAGTCCAACAGGTTTGTTTCAAACACGAGCTTTCGGAGCACAGCTCCTTCCTCAGGTGAATGGAGAGGTATGTTCCAGAAACATTTATATAGACAAAGTGTCTGTAATGATTTGATTACCTGCAAATGCTCGCATTCCAAGCATTGTCCAGCATCTCTGACTTTGTCTATATAAATGTTTCTGGAACATACCTCTCCATTCACCTGAGGAAGGAGCTGCGCTCCGAAAGCTCGTGTTTGAAACAAACCTGTTGGACTTTAACCTGGTGTTGTAAGACTTCTTACTGTCCAGTTGATTAGACTGATCTGTATTTAACTTCATCTATCTTAACTACCCTGGCCTAACACAAATCTATTATTTAGCCATTAGACTGTTGTAAAAACTCATAGGAACCTGATGTCCTTCCTTGGTTTCTGCTATAGATGACTTGAGACTCATTGCAACATGGTTGGTTTCTAACTGCCCTCTGAAATTGTCTAATGGGCCACTTAACTGCATCAAACTCAGGGGTAACAGGCAATAACCACCTACCTCACCAGTAACATCCAATGCTCACCCATATTACAATTCTGCCATCTTGGGAAGCTGCAGGAAGATTTTAATTTTCAACGATGCAAAAACCAAACCAGTCGCATCTTATTGTCCAACCTTGGTTGAGTGATTGGCCAATGGCATGCCAATGTGTGCTAAAAGATTCAGCCCTACGTCTAATCAGACTTTATGACATGTTGAATGGAGAAAAGCCAGTGCAAATGCCAAAGACATCCCTGGGCCCAGGAAGAAACAGAACACCACCAAGCTTCAGAAACAGAATTTAGGTTCGATGCACAGCATCATTTTAAAAAGGTGCTAACTTGTATTGATGAGAAAGGGATTACAATTTGAATTCATCAAACCAGAGTTTTATTGTTCATTAAAATTACAACACAAAATAAATTTTTTCGAGGGGAATTGCATGGTGTCTTGTTATGCTCTTGACGTGGCATAAGCTGCTTCCTTGATGTTCACTCTGACAAAGAAAGGTTCAGACGTGGAGATAACTTCAACACGTTTATTAAACTATTTACAATTCTCCTACTCGGATTCACCTCTACTGTTAATCCTTCTATAGCTACTCAGACTGACGAACCAGTCTGCTACAATCCACGTGGTGGGTGTGATGTGTTTCAATCAACCCTGTGTACTCACTGAGAGTCTCCACTGGAAAGAGGAAGATCATGTGTGCTGTCTCCTTTATATATGGGTTGGTGTAATGCCCCCCTGTGGCAGTGTCACCTCTGTGTGTATCGTGAATGCCCATTGGTCGTGTCCTATCTTACTGACCTATTGGTTGAATGTCTGTGTGTCATGTCTCTGGTGCTCCCCCTAGTGTCTAGCTAGTCTACGTGTACTTATATTAACCCCTTGTGTATCTACAGTGATGCATATCACTACATCCCCCCTTTTTCTTCGTGTTACATATTTTCTGTACACTGTTAAAGAAAATTGAACAAAAAACATGAAGATAAGCGATGCTCTGTACAAGTCACGATAACAGCCATTAAACACTAAGTCCAACTCATATGTATGAGTGCAAAACCCATCAATTATCATGGTTGATTGTCTTTCTTGTTGGTTTGGTGAGTTGGTGATTTTGATGGTGGCATGTCCTTGTGAACGCCATCAGTGTCCCTGTGCATAAGGAACCAAGAAGTGGTCCAATCACTTCGTTGTCTGATTTGGAGTCTTTTTTTTTTCCAATGCTTGTGATAGCGATGTTGGATGGCCAGGTTGCCTGTTGGTAGTGCAGTACATGTGAATTGGGAAGATGCATCGTCCTGCCATGGTATGTCATTGTACTGAGCTGAGCAGTAACAGTGTCCCTCACGGGCAGAGTTATACCATGTCGTACCAGTTGTAGTTCCATTGGTGTAGTCTTTGTCGTGCTTGCTGTCGACGATGTTGCCTTTGGTACGCGTCGTGTCGTTGTCTTTGATGTGGTTTTCATAGGTTGTGATGTTGTGTTGGTTGGTTTTGTTGTTGTGTTCACTGCGCTCAAGGACCACACTCTGTGGATAATACGAGTCCTCCACACAGGCACTCATGTCAGCGCGCTTTGTGGCATTTGCTGTTTTCTTGAGCGTGCCGTCACTGAGTGTGCGGTGTAGCCACCTGGGTTGGCCACATTCTCACACAAAATGGAAGAACGCAAAGATTGCAGGGTAAAATGGACATTGGCAAAGAAACCAGCAGTCTGCAGAATCCCCTGTATTCTAGCTGCCACAGAAACCAGACAGAATTGTAACTAACGAGCTGCGCATATTAATGAAGCGATTCACGGTGATTCCCAGGCACAATGGACACAACAGTTAAACATTCTATGGAAGGCCAGACATTCCGGCGCCAGTAGAGTCTAAGACAAAGGGCACCAATAAGGTGGAACGAACCGCCCAGTGATCGAGGAACAGCCCCGTTATTGGGGAAATTCAAATCAATCGATTGGGAAGAGACCCAATCGATTGCAGGTTTATAGAGGATCCGCCCTGAAGGATACGAAGCCCCTGGGACCTATAAAAGTCAGGTTCCAGAACTGATTCGCTCTCTTAGCCAGCCTCTCCTTGACCAGCCAGCCCTCCCAGCAGAACACTGTTGCAGCAGAAGACCTTGAGAAGGAGAGGCCTGGTCAGCAGCCGCCATCAAGTAAGTGTTATACAACGCACGCTATGAGAGCAGACACTCCTTTTTTTTTTAAATAATTTTTATTTATATAACAACAACGAACCGCGATAAAATACCAACAATAACAATAATGATAACAGTCATAAACATTCGCCCATCCCTAATGAACAACAAAACATATTAACAACAACTTAAGTTAACACAATATTAAGTTAAATAACCATAGGGAAAAAAAAAAGAAACAGTAAAGAACACCCTCCATTCCCCCCCCCCCCCGCCCCCCCGGGTTGCTGCTGCTATTGACCAAGTTACCTATCTTTGAGCCAGGAAGTCCAGAAAAGGCTGCTATCATTTATAGAACCCTTGTACTGATCCTCTCAGGGCAAATTTGACCCTTTCCAATTTTATAAATCCCGCCATGTCACTGATCCAGGTCTCCACACTTGGGGGCCTCGCATCCTTCCACTGTAGCAGAATCCTTCATCGGGCTACTAGGGACGCAAAGGCCAGCACACCGGCCTCTTTCGCCTCCTGCACTCCCGGCTCCACCGCAACTCCGAAAATCGCGAGTCCCCACCCTGGTTTGACCCTGGATCCCACCACCCTTGACACCGTCCCCGCCACCCCCTTCCAGAATTCTTCCAGTGCTGGGCATGCCCAGAACATATGGGCATGATTCGCTGGACTCCCCGAACATCTGGTGCACCTGTCCTCACCCCCAAAGAACCTACTCATCCTAGTCCCGGACATATGGGCCCGGTGCAGCACCTTAAATTGGATGAGACTAAGCCTCGCACATGAGGAGGAAGAGTTGACTCTCTCCAAGGCATCCGCCCAAGTCCCGTCCTCTATCTGCTCCCCGAGTTCCTCCTCCCATTTAGCCTTCAGCTCCTCCACTGACGACTCCTCCACCTCCTGCATTACCTTATAGATGTCAGACACCTTCCCCTCTCCGACCCACACCCCCGAAAGCACTCTGTCCATCGTCCCCTGCGAGGGCAGCAAAGGGAATCCCTCTACCTGTCGCCTAGCAAACGCCTTTACCTGCAAGTATCTGAACATGTTCCCTTGGGGAAGGCCAAATTTATCTTCCAGTTCCCCCAGGCCCGCAAACCTCCCGCCAATAAACAGGTCCCTCAGTTTACTGATGCCCACCCTTTGCCACCCCTAAATCCCCCATCAGGGTTCCCCGGGATGAACCGATGATTGCCACCCAGTGGAGCCTCCATCGAGCCCCCTCTTTCCCCCCTGATGCCGTCTCCACTGTCCCCAGATTCTTAGGGTGGCCGCCACCACCGGGCTCGTGGTAAACCTCTTAGGGGAGAGCGGCAACGGCGCCGTTACCATGGCACCCGGGCTCGTACCTCTACAAGACGCCATCTCCATTCTTTTCCACGCCGCCCCTCCCCCCTCCATCACCCATTTACGCACCATTGACACATTGGCCGGCCAATAGTACCCCAAAAGGTTGGGCAGCGCCAGCCCGCCTCTATCCCTCCCTCGCTCCAGGAAAACCCTGCTCACTCTCAGAGTCCGATGTGCCCACACGAAGCTCAAAATACTGCTAGTCACCCTCCTAAAGAAGGCCCTGGGGATAAAGATGGGCAGGCACTGAAAGAGGAACAAGAACCTCGGAAGCACCGTCATTTTGACGGACTGCACCCTCCCCGCCAACGACCATGGCAACATGTCCCATCTCTTGAACTCCTCCTCCATCTGATCCACAAGCCTGGTGAAGTTATGCTTGTGAAGAGTCCCCCAGCCCCTGGCCACCTGCACCCCCAGGTACCTAAAACTCTCCCCTGCCCGCCTAAGCGGGAGCCTACCAATTCCTTCCTCCTGGTCTCCAGGGTGCACCACAAACACCTCACTCTTGCCTAAATTTAGTTTATAGCCTGAAAAGGTCCCAAACTCAGCTAGCAACTCCATCACTCCCGGCATCCCTCCCACCGGGTCCGCCACATACAGTAACAGGTCATCGGCATACAACGACACCCTATGTTCCTCTCCACCTCGCACCAAGCCTCTCCACTTCTCTGAATCCCTCAACGCCATCGCCAACGGCTCGATTACCAATGCAAACAACAAGGGGGACAGGGGGCAACCCTGCCTGGTCCCTCGGTAAAGCCGGAAGTACTCCGACCTCCTCCTATTCGTGGCCACACACGCCATCGGGGCCTCATATAGCAGCCTTACCCACCTAATAAATCCTTCACCAAATCCAAACCTCCCCGACACCTCCCATAAGTACCCCCCCTCCACTCTATCGAAGGCCTTCTCCGCATCCAGCGCCACCACTATCTCTGCCTCCCCCTCAATCGCCGGCATCATGATGACATTCAACAATCTCCGCACATTCGTGTTCAGCTGCCTTCCCTTCACAAAACCTGTCTGGCCCTCGTGTACAACCCCTGGCACACAGTCCTTTATCCTGGTGGCCAGGATTTTTGCCAGAACCTTGGCATCTACGTTGAGGAGAGATATGGGCCTGTATGAACCACACTGCTGGGGGTCCTTGTCCCTTTTTAAAATTAACGAGATCAGCGCCCGCGACATCGTCGGGGGCAAAGTCCCCCCTTCCCGCGCTTCATTAAATGTCCGCACCAGCAAGGGGCCCACTAGGTCCACAAACTTTTTATAAAATTCCACCGGGAACCCATCCGGCCCCGGTGCCTTCCCTGACTGCATCTGCCCGATCCCCTTAACTAGCTCCTCCAGCTCAATCGGTGCCCCCAACCCCTCCACCTGCTCCTCCTGCACCTTCGGGAAAGAAAGCCCGTCAAGAAACCTCTCCATTCCCCTCCTCTCCCCCGTTGGCTCCGACCGGTACAGTTCCCCGTAAAAGTCCTTGAAGACCTCATTCACCTCTACCCCCTTCCGCACCACATTCCCACTCTTGTCTCTGACTCCAGCAATTTCCTTAGCCGCATCCCGCTTGCGGAGCTGATGAGCCAGCATCCTACTCGCCTTTTCACCATGTTCGTACACTGCCCCTTGTGCCTTCCTCCACTGTGCCTCCGCCTTTCTAGTGGTTAGCAAATCAAATTCAGCCTGCAGGCTGCGCCTCTCTCCCAACAGTCCCTCCTCTGGTGCCTCTGCATACCTCCTATCTACCTCCAGCATCTTTCCCACCAGTCTATCCCCCTCACTCCTCTCGCTCCTCTCCCTGTGTGCCCGGATGGATATCAGCTCCCCACGAATCACTGCCTTCAAGGCTTCCCAGACCATCCCCACCCGGACCTCCCCCGTATCATTCACCCCAAGGTACCCCTCAATACTTGCCAGGACCCTCCTGCACACCTCCTCCCCCGCCAACAACCCCACATCCAACCGCCACAACGGGCGCTGGCCCCGCACCTCCCCCATCTCCAACTCTATCCAATGCGGAGCGTGGTCGGAGATTGCAATGGCCGAATATTCGGCCTCCTCCACTCTCGGAATTAGTCCCCTACTCACCACGAAGAAGTCTATCCGAGAATAAACCCTATGTATGTGGGAGAAGAAAGAGTACTCGCGTGCCCTCGGCCTCACAAACCTCCATGGGTCCACCCCTCCCATCTGGTCCATAAACCCTCTCAGTACCTTGGCCACCGCCGGCCTCCTACCCGTCCTAGAGCTGGACCGATCCAGTGAAGGATCCAACACCGTATTGAAGTCCAACACCGTATAATCAGACCTCCCGCCTCTAGATCCGGGACACGTCCCAGCATACGCCTCATAAAGCCCGCATCGTCCCAATTTGGGGCATACACACTAGCCAGTACCACCTTCTCTCCTTGTAGCCCGTTACCATAACATACCTACCCCCCTTATCCGCCACCACCTCAGATGCCTCAAACAACACATTGTTCCCCACCAGAATCGCCACTCCCCGGTTCCTCACATCCAACCCCGAGTGGAAAACCTGCCCCACCCACCCCTTCCTCAGACGGACCTGGTCCGCCACCTTCAGGTGGGTCTCCTGAAGCATTGCCACATCTGCCTTTAGCCCCCTCAGATGAGCAAGTACCCTCGACCGCTTCACCGGCCCATTCAGTCCTCTCGCATTCCAGGTGACCAACCGGATCAGAGGGCGTCCCGCCCCCCTCACCCGTTGACTAGCTATAGCCCGTCGACTGCCCGTCCCAGGACAGCACCCCCTGCCCGACCCAGTCCCCACGGCGACAACACCTCACCTCTGTCCCCCCGGCCCCCACCAGCTCCTTCCTGACCCTGCCAGCAGCAACCCGGTATTCCCCTTTCCCCTCCTCCCTTCCCCCCCAGGCTAGGAACCCTCCCAGCCGTGAACCGTCCTCCATTGTACTTCCGTGGGTCAGCTAACTTCTGCTCACCCCGGAAACTCCCGCCAATAACCCGACCCCTCCCAAAGTGGGATCATCCCCCAATCTATCCCTCCTCCTGGCACCGCTCCAGCGCGGGGAAGAACCAGTTAAGGCCCCGCCTCCCCCGTCACCGTCTACGCCTCCCAGCCCCGCGACGCGGGAAACCAGAGGAAAGCCCGCGCTTTCGCACTGCCCCACCACACCCTTCTGACGCAGCTCCCAAATACCAGCCCCACTCCAAACTCCCAACCCTATACAGAATACACCAAACCCCCCAAACCCCCCCCCCCCCCGCAAAATACAAAACTCAAACAATGCCCCACAGCAGAAAACAGAACAACAGCCCAATAAATAACCATATCAAAATTACAAAAGTACAGAAAAAACACAGCAACAGCAGAAACCAGCAATAAAGTATTACAACCGACCCTGCAACCCCCAATGCCTAGTTCGAGTCCAGCTTCTCCGTCCGCACGAAGGCCCACGCCTCCTCCGGGGAATCAAAATAATAATGCCGCTCCAAATAAGTTACCTACAGGCGCGCAGGCTGCAACATTCCAAACTTTATTTTCTTCTTATAGAGCACCTCCTTTGTCCGATTAAACCCGGACCGCCGCTTAGCCACCTCCGCACTCCAATCCTGGTAGATCCGTACTACCCCATTACCCTCCTTAGGCCTCCTGGCCAGTACCCTGTGGGCTCCCTCCAGCTCCAAGGGGCAGATGGAAAGATCCTGCCCCCACTAGCGAGTTCAGCATCGTGGCCACGTAGGTTGTCAGATCCGACCCCTCCAGCCCCTCCGCAAGGCCCAAGATCCTCAGATTCTTCCGCCTCATGCGGTGATCAAGCTCCTCGAAGCGGTCTTGCCACTTCTTGTGGAGTGCCTCGTGCCCCTCCACCTTACTCACGAGGACCACGGCCTCCTCCTCTCGTTCAGCGGCCTGTGCCTGCAACGCCTTGATGGCAGCACCCTGGGTGGTCTGAATCTCCGAAAGCTTTTTATTCGTTTCCTGCAGAGAGCTCAACACCTCAGCCTTAAAATCTGCAAAACAGCGCAGGAGAGTAGCTTGCTGCTCCTGCGCCCACAGCTTCCACTCCTCTGGAGCTCCGCCGGCCGCCATCTTGGAATCCTTCCCCTGTTTTTTCTGGGGAGCTGCTGCCGTTTTTACCCCCTTTCCACTCCGAAGTCGAGTCATGAAATGCGGAGAAAGTAGATCAGCACACCTTCTCCCACCGGGAGACGTCAAAAAAATTCCGTTTTGGGCTCTAAAAAGAGCCGAAAAGTCCGTTTGAATCAGGAGCTCCCAAATGTGCGGCTTCCTCCGTCATCACCGCCACCGGAAGTCGAGAGTAGACACTCCTGACCCCTTTAGTCCACACCGACTGGAAGCCTGCGGATCCAGGACAAAGCAAGAGGTCGTTGTTCCCTGATCCGGCAGTTCCCTTATTCCAGATAAGTATTGGCCTGTTAATGGTAGGATTAGCCTAGTCTTGTAGTTTTATATGCACAATTAGTAGTTAACTGTATTATAATAAACGTGTCTTGTTTGAACTTACTAACTGGTGTATTGAGTTATTGGTCTGAACTTGAACTTGAAACTTGTGGCGGTATCATAAGGATACCTGGCGACTCTAGAGCTAAGGAATAAAACAGCCAATTGAGTGTAAAGCACACTCACCCAGAACGAGCAACAGCGGCACTCCCCGTCTGGAGTAATGTCCATCTTACTTGAATCAGCTTTGGCTTGTTGATTCTCCCTGTCTGGAGTCTGGTCTGTTGCACCTGAGTCAGTTTTGGTTTGTCGATGCTCCCCGTCCGGAGTCATTTCAGGTTCACTTGAGTCAGCTGAGGTTTCGTAATGCTCCACGTCCGGAGTCAAAACATTCAGGAATGCATTTGCTTGTGGAGAGGCTCGGGCGAATGAGGATTGAAGTAACGTGGTGTCACCGGAGTCACCAGTGTTCTCACTGTGATCGTCGAGTGCCTCTACACATTAGCTGAGGTCTGTCACATTGCACATCTTGTATGGGGAGTGGGATGCTGTCGTCACTTGTCTCACATACAGTGGATAGAGCCTCAGTAGCTTCTTGTTGTTCATTTGGGCTGAGTAGACTGTCAGAGTCTTCTGGTGGCTCAAACAATGTGGGTGGACTGTCATAGTCGCTTTGTTGTTCACTGGAGCGTGGTAGGCTGTCATAGTCTTCTTGCTGTGCACTTGAGCATGGCAGACTGCCATAGTCTTTCTGTTGTTCACTTGAGCGTGGCAGACTGTCATCGTCTGCTGCTGGTTGCTCAGAGGAGGTTGCGGACCCTCATGGACTTGTGCATGCAAGGACTGCGCTTTGGAGTCTCGCGTTGCTTCTATCATGGAGGCTGTCCACCAGCTCGCTGTGGAGGCTTGTGTCACTCGAGTCACTTCTTGTTCGTGCAAGGACTGTGGTGTGGAGTCTTGTGTTTCTTCTATCGTGGAGTCTGTCCATGAGCTCGCTGTGGAGGCTTGTGACACTGGAGTCACTTCTTGTTCGTGCAAGGACTGTGGTGTGGAGTCTTGTGTTTCTTCTATCGTGGAGTCTGTCCACGAGCTCGCTGTGGAGGCTTGTGACACTGGAGTCACGTTGTGTGTGGAGACGCGCAGTTGTCTCGCTGTGGAGTCTTTCATCGCTTTCTGTGTGGAGGCTGGGACCCTTTGTGGTGCGGGGACCACTCTCTGTGTGGCAACAGGCCGCTCTCTGTGGGCTTGTGCCACTCTCTGTCTCTTGGCCGCAGCATAATCCTGCACTCACGAGTCGGGATGTCGTATATGCTGGGCTGAGGATCCTCAAATCCGAAGAACACATCCGCGTCTGTGTTGGATTCTTCACTGTCGAACACATCTCGTTGCGGTTCGGATTTGGTACTGGGGTCGCCATCTCGAATGATGAAACCTTCGACTGAGTCGTAGTCTTCCAGGACCATATCATCACCTTTTTGTGTCGGAGCTGGCATTGGGCTCGTGATGTCCAAAGAAGAAATAAAGGTCGGAGTCTAAGTATTCAAGGACTGTATCATCTCTTTGGGCAGTGCTAACTGTTTGTTTCAAGGTTCTGCGGAAGTTATTTTCAGCTACTGGTTGAATGTCAGGCATTGTGTTGTCGTTCCAGGTGAAGGAATCAGGTTTTACAGCTTTAAAAAATTTTTTTCGTGGTTTGAGACATTTCCCCTTTAAGTGGGCGTGGTCTTGGGCCTCTGATGTCATGACGCATATGACGGTCGTAACAAGTGATTGGGCATGCTCAGATCGCTGTTCCTTTACTTGGGGTTTTTTCTCCACTGCGCATGTGCAGCACCTTTACCAAGATGGCTGCAATTCTAAACTGCAGAATTCTGCTGCAAGCCTATCTCGTGGTGAGTTTTGGTGATTCTTTTACCGTTTTTTCTTGTATTCTCCTCGCCGAATCCTTGGAATTTATCCAGGACTGCCTGGAAATTGCTCTTGTTTTGCCCCTTTGAGTATTTGAAGGTCTGGAAGATTTCAGCTGCTTCTGGACCGGCGATGGGGAGTAGAAGCTTTATTTTTCTCTGCATCCGCCACGCGATCTAGGTCGGACGCTACCAGGTAGATCACGAATCTCTGCCTGAATCAACGGCAGTTTGCACTGAGATTCCCTTGGTACCTGAGTTGCTGCGGAACCGGAATCCCCAACATCGTCTTGCCTGGCTGTTGTTGCTGGTTGTCACTGCTTGCTGAGCTGTAACTATATGGATTGAGACAGTCACTCAACTGGTACCATGTCTTGTTATGCTCTTGGCGTAGCATAAGCTGCTTCCTTGATGTTCACTCTGACAAAGGAAGGTTCAGACGTGGAGATAACTTCAACACGTTTGTTAAACTATTTACAATTCTCCGACTTGGATTCGCCACGACTGTTAATCTTTCTATAGCTACTCAGACTGACAAACCAGTCTGCTACAATCCACGTGGTGGGTGTGATGTTGAATCAACCCTGTGTCTGTACTCACTTAGTGTCTCCACTGGAAAGAGGAAGATCCTGAGTGCTGTGCCCTTTATGTATGGGTTGGTGTAATGCCCCTGTGGTGGTGTCTGTGTATCATGAATGCCCATTGGTCGTGTCCTATCTTACTGACCTATTGGTTGAGTGTCTGTGTGTCATGTTTCTGGTGCTCCCTCTAGTGTCTAGCTAGTCTACGTGTAAATACATTAACCCCTTGTGTATCTACAGTGATGCATATCACCACACAGGGGGGATTCTGGGAGGGGGGAGGCTGTTCGATGTTAATGGAAAGGGCCGGGTCAGGAGTGGTTTGTGCCCCGCCGGCCGGCGCAGAAGGCCTTTGACAGCACGCCAGCCAGGGCCGAAGGGACTCCACAGCCGGCGCGGGTCCGCGCATGAGCAGGAGTGTCAGCGGCTGCTGACGTAATCCCCGCGCATTCATGGGCGGGGGTTCACCGACACGTCGGCCATCGCGGAGGCTGACACGGCCGACGCGTAGGAAAAGAGAGCCCCCACGGCACAGGCCCGTCTGCAGATCGGTGGGCCCCGAACGCGGGCCAGGCCACCGTGGGGGCACCACCCCCCGGGGCCAGATCGCCCCCCCCCCCAGGACCCCAGAGTCCGCCCACGCCGCCAGGTCCCGCCGGTAAGGGACCTAGTCTGATCCACGCCGGCGGGACCGGCAGGAAACCAGCGGGACTTCGGCCCATCGCGGGCCGGAGAATTCGGGAAGCCCCGGGGCCCATTGAGTCGCGTCGGTCCCCGCCATTCTCCGAGGCGGGCGGCGCGATTCACGTCTCACCGACTTTCGGGGTCCGGAGAATTCGGAGGACGGCGGGAGCGGGATTCACGCCGACCCCCGGCGATTCTCCGACCCAGCGGGGGGGTCGGAAAATCCCGCCTAGTGTCTCTGGAGAATTGCCACCAAATCGCGATTTTCCGTCACTTCAAAAATTCCGCAAAAAATACATTTTCATATCATTAGTGGACCCGATCCGGTATTCTCCGGGGCCTCCGCGATTCTCCGCCTCGGATGAGCCGAGTTCCTTGTGTGGTGGCTGCTGAGGGAGAGAAATAAAACAAAATGAAAATCGCTTATTGTCACGAGTAGGCTTCAATGAAGTTACTGTGAAAAGCCCCTAGTCGCCACATTCTGGCGCCGGTTGAGGGGGGGGGGTTAGGGAAGGTGTCCAACATCGCCATAGTTTTCTGACAGCTCTTCTGCTAGCCAGGGGGCTTCTGCAGGTCGGAGGGAGCAGTCGGGGTGGCCAGGAGGTGGGCTGTGCTGTCGGGGTGCATGGTAATAGATCGCCATTGCCGTAGCCGGCAGCCATGCAGCTGCGCACACCGCTAACAGCCCACTTTGAACCAAGTGACACGGATCGTATAGGTGTCCCTCTAGGGCACCCCCTTGTGTGCCTTCTGGCCGCAACCGACCCCTCAGCTATATGGGCGCGTCCAGCACAACCAGTGCCAGCTTGTTGGCTGGGATGAGTGTGTGTGGGGAGTGTAATGTGTGTGTGCGGCTCGGATGAGTGTGTGTGGGGAGTGTAACGTGTGTGTGCGGCTGGGATGAGTGTGTGTGGGGTAATGTGTATGTGCGGCTGGGATGAGTGTGTGTGGGGTAATGTGTGTGTGTGGCTGGGATGAGTGTGTGTGGGGAGTGTAATGTGTGTGTGCGGCTGGGATGAGTGTGTGTGGGGAGTGTAATGTGTGTGTGTGCGGCTGGGATGAGTGTGTGTGGGGAGTGTAATGTGTGTGTGCGGCTGGGATGAGTGTGTGTGGGGAGTGTAATGTGTGTGTGCGGCTGGGTTAAGTGTGTGTGGGGAGTGTAACGTGTGTGTGCGGCTGGGATGAGTGTGTGTGGGGTGTGTAACGTGTGTGTGGGGCTGGGATGAGTGTGTGTGGGGAGTGTAATGTGTGTGTGTGAGGCTGGGATGAGTGTGTGTGGGGAGTGTAATGTGTGTGTGCGGCTGGGATGAGTGTGTGTGGGGAGTGTAACGTGTGTCTGCGGCTGGGATGAGTGTGTGTGGGGAGTGTAAGGTGTGTGTGCGGCTGGGTTGAGTGTGTGTGGGGAGTGTAACGTGTGTGTGCGGCTGGGATGAGTGTGTGTGGGGAGTGTAACGTGTGTGTGCGGCTGGGATGAGTGTGTGTGGGGAGTGTAATGTGTGTGTGCGGCTGGGATGAGTGTGTGTGGGGAGTGTAATGTGTGTGTGCGGCTCGGATGAGTGTGTGTGGGGAGTGTAACGTGTGTGTGCGGCTGGGATGAGTGTGTGTGGGGTAATGTGTATGTGCGGCTGGGATGAGTGTGTGTGGGGTAATGTGTGTGTGTGTGGCTGGGATGAGTGTGTGTGGGGAGTGTAATGTGTGTGTGCGGCTGGGATGAGTGTGTGTGGGGAGTGTAATGTGTGTGTGTGCGGCTGGGATGAGTGTGTGTGGGGAGTGTAATGTGTGTGTGCGGCTGGGATGAGTGTGTGTGGGGAGTGTAATGTGTGTGTGCGGCTGGGTTAAGTGTGTGTGGGGAGTGTAACGTGTGTGTGCGGCTGGGATGAGTGTGTGTGGGGTGTGTAACGTGTGTGTGGGGCTGGGATGAGTGTGTGTGGGGAGTGTAATGTGTGTGTGTGAGGCTGGGATGAGTGTGTGTGGGGAGTGTAATGTGTGTGTGCGGCTGGGATGAGTGTGTGTGGGGAGTGTAATGTGTGTGTGCGGCTGGGTTAAGTGTGTGTGGGGAGTGTAACGTGTGTGTGCGGCTGGGATGAGTGTGTGTGGGGAGTGTAATGTGTGTGTGCGGCTGGGATGAGTGTGTGTGGGGAGTGTAACGTGTGTGTGCGGCTGGGATGAGTGTGTGTGGGGAGTGTAATGTGTGTGTGCGGCTGGGATGAGTGTGTGTGGGGAGTGTAACGTGTGTCTGCGGCTGGGATGAGTGTGTGTGGGGAGTGTAAGGTGTGTGTGCGGCTGGGTTGAGTGTGTGTGGGGAGTGTAACGTGTGTGTGCGGCTGGGATGAGTGTGTGTGGGGAGTGTAACGTGTGTGTGCGGCTGGGATGAGTGTGTGTGGGGAGTGTAACGTGTGTGTGCGGCTGGGATGAGTGTGTGTGGGGAGTGTAACGTGTGTGTGCGGCTGGGATGAGTGTGTGTGGGGAGTGTAACGTGTGTGTGCGGCTGGGATGAGTGTGTGTGGGGAGTGTAACGTGTGTGTGCGGCTGGGATGAGTGTGTGTGGGGAGTGTAATGTGTGTGTGCGGCTGGGATGAGTGTGTGTGGGGAGTGTAATGTGTGTGTGCGGCTGGGATGAGTGTGTGTGGGGAGTGTAATGTGTGTGTGCGGCTGGGATGAGTGTGTGTGGGGTGTGTAATGTGTGTGTGCGGCTGGGATGAGTGTGTGTGGGGAGTGTAATGTGTGTGTGCGGCTGGGATGAGTGTGTGTGGGGAGTGTAATGTGTGTGTGCGGCTGGGATGAGTGTGTGGGGAGTGTAATGTGTGTGTGCGGCTGGGATGAGTGTGTGGGGAGAGTGTAATGTGTGTGTGCGGCTGGGATGAGTGTGTGTGGGGAGTGTAATGTGTATGTGGCTGGGATGAGTGTGTGTGGGGAGTGTAATGTGTGTGTGTGGCCTGGATGAGTGTGTGTGGGGAGTGTAATGTGCGTGTGCGGCTGGGATGAGTGTGTGTGGGGAGTGTAATGTGTGTGTGTGGCTGGGATGAGTGTGTGTGGGGAGTGTAATGTGTGTGTGTGGCTGGGATGAGTGTGTGTGGGGAGTGTAACGTGTGTGTGCGGCTGGGATGAGTGTGTGTGGGGAGTGTAATGTGTGTGTGTGGCCTGGATGAGTGTGTGTGGGGAGTGTAATGTGTGTGTGCGGCTGGGATGAGTGTGTGTGGGGAGTGTAATGTGTGTGTGTGGCTAGGATGAGTGTGTGTGGGGAGGGTAATGTGTGTGTGCGGCTGGGATGAGTGTGTGTGGGGAGTGTAATGTGCGTGTGCGGCTGGGATGAGTGTGTGTGGGGAGTGTAATGTGTGTGTGCGGCTGGGATGAGTGTGTGTGGGGAGTGTAATGTGCGTGTGCGGCTGGGATGAGTGTGTGTGGGGAGTGTAATGTGTGTGTGTGGCTGGGATGAGTGTGTGTGGGGAGTGTAACGTGTGTGTGCGGCTGAGATGAGTGGGTGTGGGGAGTGTAATGTGTGTGTGTGGGGAGTGTAATGTGTGTGTGTGGCTGGGATGAGTGTGTGTGGGGAGTGTAGTGTGTGTGTGTGGCTGGGATGAGTGTGTGTGGGGAGTGTAACGTGTGTGTGCGGCTGAGATGAGTGTGTGTGGGGAGTGTAACGTGTGTGTGCGGCTGGGATGAGTGTGTGTGGGGAGTGTAATGTGTGTGTGCGGCTGGGATGAGTGTGTGTGGGGAGTGTAATGTGTGTATGTGCGGCTGGGATGAGTGTGTGTGGGGAGTGTAATGTGTGTGTGTGGCTGGGATGAGTGTGTGTGGGGAGTATAATGTGTGTGTGTGGCTGGGATGAGTGTGTGGGGAGTGTAATGTGTGTGTGCGGCTGGGATGAGTGTGTGTGGGGAGTGTAATGTGTATGTGCGGCTGGGATGAGTGTGTGTGGGGTGTGTAATGTGTGTGTGCGGCTGGGATGAGTGTGTGGGGAGTGTAATGTGTGTGTGCGGCTGGGATGAGTGTGTGTGGGGAGTGTAATGTGTATGTGGCTGGGATGAGTGTGTGTGGGGAGTGTAATGTGTGTGTGCGGCTGGGATGAGTGTGTGTGGGGAGTGTAATGTGTGTGTGTGGCTGGGATGAGTGTGTGTGGGGAGTGTAATGTGTGTGTGTGGTCTGGATGAGTGTGTGTGGGGTAATGTGTATGTCCGGCTGGGATGAGTGTGTGTGGGGAGTGTAATGTGTGTGTGGCTAGGATGAGTGTGTGTGGGGAGTGTAATGTGTGTGTGCGGCTGGGATGAGTGTGTGTGGGGAGTGTAATGTGCGTGTGCGGCTGGGATGAGTGTGTGTGGGGAGTGTAATGTGTGTGTGCGGCTGGGATGAGTGTGTGTGGGGAGTGTAATGTGTGTGTGCGGCTGGGATGAGTGTGTGTGGGGAGTATAATGTGCGTGTGCGGCTGGGATGAGTGTGTGTGAGGAGTGTAATGTGTGTGTGCGGCTGGGATGAGTGTGTGTGGGGAGTGTAACGTGTGTGTGCGGCTGAGATGAGTGGGTGTGGGGAGTGTAATGTGTGTGTGCGGCTGAGATGAGTGGGTGTGGGGAGTGTAGTGTGTGTGTGGCTGGGATGAGTGTGTGTGGGGAGTGTAGTTTGTGTGTGTGGCTGGGATGAGTGTGTGTGGGGAGTGTAACGTGTGTGTGCGGCTGAGATGAGTGGGTGTGGGGAGTGTAGTGTGGGTGTGCGCCTGCAGCTTGTCAGCCTCCCGAGTGTCGATCACGGACCCGGCAAATCCCGCACTGTTTTTCATTGGAATCGAGTGTGTTCCACACGGCACCGGTGCCCCTCAATGGTAGCGGAATTGGTCCAGTTGCAGCGCTGGTTTGTCTGTCCGAAATAATAATAATAATCACTTATTGTCACAAGTCGGCTTCAATGAAGTTACTGTGAAATGCCCCTAGTCGCCACATTCGGTGCCTGTTCGGGGAGGCTGGTACGGGAATTGAACCCGCGCTGCTGGCCTTGTTCTGCATTACAAGCCAGCTGTTTAGCCCACTCTGTTAAACCAGCCAAATTCCACGGATTCTGCATTGCCGTGAACACTCAGTCTCAGAAATGGACAAACACGCCCCATAGATCCAGCAGAGGGCAGCAGAGCGGAGCTGCTGATTGGCTGTTGCGAGAAAAACTTGCATCAGTGCATTGCGGTGACTGTATCCAGAACGTGTACCTGAGCAAGACACCCTTGGTGTTCAAGTGAAGGCAAGCATCCAGCAGAGGGCAGCAGAGTGGAGCTGCTGATTAGCTGTTGCGGGGAAAATTTGCATCAGTGCGTTGCGGTCACTGTATCTGGAAGGTGGTTTGTGGAGGAGCTGTTGTCAAGTGACAGTCAAACCCCAACCACTTCTTCAGTGTTTCCTTCCCTACTTCCTCCTCTAACCAAACAAAAAACAATCACCGTCTTTTCCCTGAGGTAGTTATCGTGCGGGGTGCAGTGGTTACTGAGTGAGTGCTTACTGAGAAGGGGAGTAAATTTTTTAAAAACTTATTGTTGGGAGTTTCCAGCTGAATCCGGTCGGAGTGAGGACAGAGTGACTGCTGGGTAAGTAGTAAAGATTTAAATTGTTTGCATGGGCCCATAACAGCTGATTGCTGTTCTCGTGCGGGGCACAGTGGTTGCTGGTTAACTGTTTTATTTTTACCTGTATTAAAGTTGGGCAGTTCCTAAACCCTAGACACTACACTTGTAGTGTCCCCCACCCTTCCACCTCCTCTAACCTAAGGGGTTGTGTGAATAACAGGTAAGCTCTTTCTTTCTTTTTCCTGTTTTATCTAGAGGGGATGGAAAGGAAGGCAGTGCAATGTTCCTCCTGCAGAATGTTTGAGGTGAGGGACGCTTTCAGTGTCCCTGCTGATTTCACCTGTGGGAAGTGCACCCATCTCCAGCTCCTCAGAAACCGTGTTAGGGAACTGGAGCTGGAGCTGGATGAACTTCAGATCATTCGGGAGGCAGAGGTGGTCAAAGATAGAAGCTTCAGGGATGTAGTTACTCCGAAGAATCAAGATAGATGGGTGACGGTGAGAGGGGCTGGGAGGAAGCAGTCAGTGCAGGGATCCTCTGTGGTCGTTGCCCTCAGTAACAAATATACCACTTTGGATACTGTTGAGGGGGATGACCTACCAGGGGTAAGCCACGGTGAACGGATCTCCAGCACTGAGTTCATCCCTGTGCTCAGAAGGGAAGGAGGGAGAGCAGGAGAGCAATAGTTATTGGGGACTCGATAGTTAGAGGGACAGATAGACGGTTCTGTGGCAATGAAAGAGACTCATGGATGGTATGTTGCCTCCCGGGTGCCAGGGTCCGTGACGTCTCGGACCGTGTTTTCAGAATCCTTAAGGGGAGGAGGAACAGTCACAAGTCGGGGTACACATTGGCACCAACGACATAGGTAAGAGAAGGGACGGGGATTTAAAACAGGAATTTAGGGAGCTAAGGAGGAAGCTGAGAGCCAGGACAAACCATGTTGTCATCTCTGGTTTGTTGCCGGTGCCACGTGCTAGCGAGGTGAGGAACAGGGAGCGAGTGCAGATAAACACATGGCTGCAGGGATGGTGTAGGAGGGAGGGTTTCAGTTACGTGGATAATTGGAGCACATTCTGGGGAAGGTGGGACCTGTACAGACAGGACGGTTTGCACCTGAACCAGAGGGGCACCAATATCCTGGGATGGAAATTTGCTTCAGCTCTTCGGGGGGGGTTTAAACTAATTTTTCAGGGAAAGCAAGCTGTAATCCAGAAGCCAGTGTTGAGAGTAGTGAGGTACTGAGGAGGGTATCAAGGTTCCAAGAGTGTACCGGCAGACAGAAAGGTGGGTTGAAATGTGTCTACTTCAATGCAAGGAGCATCTGGAATAAGGGAGGTGAACTTGGAGCGTGGATTGGTACTTGGGACTATGATGTTGTGGCCATTACGGAGACATGGTTAGAACAGGGACAGGAATGGTTGTTGGAAGTTCCGGGGTACAAATGCTTCAGAAAGAGTAGGGAAGGTGGTAAAAGAGGTGGAGGAGTAGCATTGTTAATCAAGGATAGTTTAACGACTGCAGAAAGGCAGTTCGAAGGGGATCTGCCTACTGAGGTAATATGGGCCGAAGTTAGAAATAGGAAAGGAGCGGTCACGTTGTTAGGAGTTTTCTATAGGCCCCCAAATAGTAATAGAGATGTGGAGGAAGAAATTGCAAAGCAGATTCTCAGGGTAATTGTCATGGGTGACTTTAACTTTCCAAATATTGATTGGAACCTTTATAGGTCGAACAGTTCGGATGAGGCAGTTTTTGTACAATGTGTGCAGGAGGGTTTCCTGACACAATATGTGGATCGGCCGACAAGAGGTGGGGCCACATTGGATTTGGTACTGGGTAATGAACTGGGCCAAGTGTTAGATTTGTTTGTAGGAGAGCACTTTGGTGATAGTGACCACAATTTGGTGTCTTTCACTGTTGCAATGGAGAGGGATAGAGCCATACGGCAGGGCAAGGGGGAGGGGTAATTATGATGCGATTAGGCAAGAATTAGGGAGCATAAGATGGAAACAGAAACTGTCAGGGAAACGCACAAATGAAAAGTGGAGCTTGTTCAAGGAACAAATACTGCATGTCCTTCATAGGTATGTCCCTGTCAGGCAGGGAGGAAATGGCCGTGTGAGGGAACCGTGATTCACAAAAGAGGTTGAATGGCTTGTCAAGAGGAAAAAGGAAGCGTATGTAAGGATGAGAAAACAAGGTTTAGTTGGGTCGTTTGAGGGTTACAAGGTAGCAACGAATGAACTAAAAAAAAGGGCTTAGGAGAGCTAGGAGGGGGCATGAAAAGTCCTTGGCGGGTCGGATCAAGGAAAACTCCAAGGCTTTTTACTCTTATGTGAGAAATAAAAGAATGACCAGGGTGAGGTTAGGGCCGGTCAAGGACAGTAGTGGGAACTTGTGCATGGAGTCAGAAGAAATAGGAGAGGCGTTGAATGAATACTTTTCTTCAGTGTTCACCAAGGAGAGGGGCCATGTTTTTGAGGATGAGAGTGTGATACCAGCGGGTAGGCTGGAGGAGGTCGATGTTCTGAGGAAGGATGTATTCGCAATTTTGAAAAACCTTAGGGTCGACAAGTTCCCTGGGCCAGATGGGATATATCCAAAGATTTTTTGGGAGGCAAGGGATGAGATTGCAGAGCCTTTGGCTTTGATTTTTGCGTCCTCACTGACCACGGGGATAGTGCCAGAGGACTGGAGAGTGGTGAATGTTGTTCCTCTGTTCAAGAAAGGAAATAGGAATGACCCTGGTAATTATAGGCCGGTTAGTCTTACTTCGGTGGTCGGTAAGTTAATGGAAAAGGTCTTGAAGGATAGGATTTACGACCATTTGGAAAGATGCAGCTTAATCCGGGATAGTCAACACGGATTCGTGAAGGGTAAGTCTTGCCTCACAAATTTGGTTGAATTCTTTGAAGAGGTAACTAAGTGTGGAGATGAAGGTAGAGCAGTTGATGTTGTATACATGGATTTTAATAAGGCGTTTGATAAGGTTCCCCATGGTCGGCTTATGAAGAAAGTAAGGAGGTGTGGGATAGAGGGAAATTTGGCCAATTTGATCAGTAACTGGCTATCACATAGAAGACAGAGGGTGGTGGTGGATGGAAAATCTTCAGACTGGAGACCAGTTACCAGCGGTGTACCACAGGGATCAGTACTGGGTCCTCTGCTATTTGTGATTTTTATCAATGACTTGGAGGAGGGGGCTGAAGGGTGGGTCAGTAAATTTGCTGATGACACCAAGATTGGTGGAGTAGCGGATGAGGTGGAGGGCTGTTGTAGGCTGCAAAGAGACATTGATAGGATGCAGAGCTGGGCCGAAAAATGGCAGATGGACTTTAACCCTGATAAGTGTGAGGTGATTCATTTTGGTAGAAAAAATTTGAATGCGGATTACAGGGTCAACGGCAGGGTTCTGCGGAATGTGGAGGAACAGAGAGATCTTGGGGTTCATGTCCACAGATCTCTGAAGGTTGCCACTCAAGCGGATAGAGCTGTGAAGAAGGCCTATAGTGTGTTAGCGTTTATTAACAGGGGGCTTGAGTTTAAGAGCCGTGGGGTTATGCTGCAACTGGACATGACCCTGGTGAGACCACATTTGGAGTATTGTGTGCAGTTCTGGTCACCTCATTATAGGAAGGATGTGGAAGCATTGGAAAGGGTACAAAGGAGATTTACCAGGATGCTGCCTGGTTTGGAGGGTAGGTCTCACGAGGAAAGGTTGAGGGAGCTAGGGCTTTTCTATTTGGAGCGGAGGAGGATGAGAGGCGACTTAATAGAGGTTTATAAGGTGATGAGGGGGATAGATAGAGTGGACGTTCAGAGACTATTTCCCCAGGTGGATGTAGCTGTTACAAGGTTCAGGGTGGGAGATATAGGAAGGATGTCCGAGCTAGGTTCTTTACTCAGAGAGTGGTTAGATTGTGGAATGGACTGCCTGCTGTAATAGTGGAGTCAGACACTTTGGGAACTTTCAAGCGGTTATTGGATAGGCACATGGAGCACACCAGAATGACAGGGAGTGGGATAGCTTGATTTTGTTTCGGACGAAGCTCGGCACAACATCGAGGGCCGAAGGGCCTGTTCTGTGCTGTACTGTTCTATGTTCTATGTTCTATGTCTCTTTTTCTTTAGTCTCGCTCTCTGGATTACTTGTACAATAACATGAACCCTAAGCTGCCCGACCAACCTTTGCTGTACGTAGCTTGGAAGCATTTGATGGGCCCTGCAGAATGAGTTTTACTCTGTATCTAACCTGTGTTGCACCTGTCCTGGGAGTGTTTGATGGGGACAGTGTAGAGAGAGCTTTACTCTGTATCTAACCTCGTGCTGTACCTGCCCTGGGAGTGTTTGATGGGGACAGTGTAGAGGGAGCTTTACTCTGTATCTAACCCCGTGCTGTACCTGTCCTGGGAGTGTTTGATGGGGACAGTGTAGAGGGAGCTTTACTCTGTATCTAACCTGTGTTGCACCTGTCCTGGGAGTGTTTGATGGGGACAGTGTAGAGAGAGCTTTACTCTGTATCTAACCCCGTGTTGTACCTGTCCTGGGAGTGTTTGACGGGGACAGTGTGGAGGGAGATTTATTCTGTATCTAACCCCGTGCTGTACCTATCCTGGGAGTGCTTGATGGGGACAGTGTAGAGGGAGCTTTACTCTGTATCTAACCCCTTGCTGTACCTGTCCTGGGAGTGTTTGATGGGGACAGTATAGAGAGAGCTTTACTTTGTATCTAACCCCGTGCTGTACCTGTCCTGGGAGTGTTTGATGGGGACAGTGTTGAGGGAGCTTTACTCTGAATCTAACCCCGTGCTGCTCCTGTCCTGGGAGTGTTTGATGGGGACCATAAGACATAGGAGCAGAATTAGGCCATTCGGCCTATCGAGTCTCCTCCGCCATTCAATCATGGTTGATATTTTTCTCATCCCCATTCTCCTGCCTTCTCCCCATAACCCTTGATCCCCTTATTAATCAAGAACCTATCTATCTCTGTCTTAAAGACACTCAATGATTTGACCTCCACAGCCTTCTGCGGCAAAGAGTTCCGAGATGGTGTCCTCTGCTTCTAGGTTTTCCTACTTGTGGAAACATCCTCTCCATGTCCACTCTATCCAGGCCTCGCATTATCCTGTAAGTTTCAATAAGATTCCCCCCTCATCCGTCTAAACTCCAACAAGTACAGACCCAGAATCCTCAGCCGTTCCTCATACGACAAGCTGTTCATTCCAGGGATCATTCTTGTGAACCTCCTCTGGACCCTTTCTAAGGCCAGCACATCCTTCCTTAGATACGGGGCCTAAAACTGCTCACAATACTCCACATGGGGTCTGACCAGAGCCTTATTGAGCCTCAGAAGTACATCCCTGCTCTTGATTTTAGTTTAGACGGGCAGCATGGTCGGCACAGGCTTGGAGGGCCGAAAGGCCTGTTCCTGTGCTGTACTTTTCTTTGTTCTTTGTTCTTTATTCTACCCCTCTTGACATCAATGCTAACGGGGCTGGTTTAGCACATGGCTAAATCGCTGGCTTTGAAAGCAGACCAAGGCAGGTCAGCAGCACGGTTCAGTTCCCATACCAGCCTCCCCGAACAGGCGCCGGAATGTGGCGACTAGGGGCTTTTCACAGTAACTTCATTTGAAGCCTACTTGTGACAATAAGCGATTTTCATTTCATTGCATTTGCCTTAAACATTGAACGTAGAACATAGAACTGTGCAGCACAGTACAGGCCCTTCGGCCCACGATGTTGTGCCGATCTACTCTGAAACTAAGATCAAATCAACCTACTCCCAATCATTCTAGTGCACTCCATATGCCTAGCCAACAACCACTTGAAAGTTCATAAAGTGTCTGACTCCTCTACCATAGTTTGGAGTGGGTTCCACGCCCCAACAACTCTCTGAGTAAAGAACCTACCTCTGACATCCCTCCTATATCTCCCACCCTGAACCTTATAGTTATGCCCCCTTGTAACAGCTACATCCACCCGAGGAAAAAGTCGCTGAATGTCCACTCTATCTATCCCCCTCATCATCTTATACACCTCAATTAAGTCACCTCTTATCCTCCTCCGCTCCAAAGAGAAAAGCCCTAGCTCCCTCAACCTTTCCTCATAAGACCTATCCTGCAAACCAGGCAGCATCCTAGCAAATCTCCTTCGCACCCTTTCCAATGCTTCCACATCCTTCCTATAGTGAGGTGACCAGAACTGCACACAATACTCCAAATGTGGTCCAACCAAGATCTGGAACAATTGCAGCAAAACCTCACGGCTCTTAAACTCAAGCCCCCTGTTAATAAAAGCGAACACACTATAGGCTTTCTTCACGGCTCTATCCACTTGGGTGGCTACTTTCAGAGATCTGTGGACATGAACTCCGAGGTCTCTCTGCTCCTCCACATTCCTCAGAACCCTGCCATTAACCCTGTAATCCGCATTCAAATTTGTCCGACCAAAATGAATCACCTCACACTTATCAGGGTTAAACTCCATCTGCCACTTTCCAGCCCACTCTGCTCAATGTCTCTTTGCAGCACACAAGAGCCCTCCACATGATCCACTACTCCACCAATCCTGACTGCCGACTGAACCTGTACGTTAACCTGAAGAGAATCGTGAACAAGGACTGTGTTTGATGGGACAGTGTCAAAGATGTTGCAGTTCAGAGTAATTCTATATTTTGGCACCTGAACTTGCACACGTCTGGGTGGTGCAGGCCTTGACGATGCCTGCCGGATTGGGAGGTATATTCGAATTACAATACTGGCCTCAAATCAGCATATCCGGCAGCACTGCTCGTCAGTGCGGCATTGTACAGCACAATGCCTGTGTGTGCAACAGGTAATCGCTGTGCAAAGTGACAAACAGAAAGGCAATTGTCTGTCATTTAGTGGAGTCACCCTAGAAATGACAGCGTTGCTGGCAAAGGATTGACCTTTGTGTATCTTTCAAAAGGTCTATTTCACCAACAATTGCTCTAAAAATACTTTTCAAGAAAATTCCTCCGGGGCAGTATCAAATGCATGCACAAATAATCATTGGTTTGTTAAACATTGCAGCCTGCTCATGCAAGTAACAGATACGATGAGTTTACATTGGTTACTGACTCTCTTTCCATTTGGATTGGTAGGCACCCCTAGGTGCTAGAATGTTTAAAATGGCAATTGTCACTTTCCTCTGCGCCAGCCTCAGAAGATTGTCAACTGAAAACGGGTCAAGGTGACTTTAAAAAAAATTGTTCTTAGAGTCATACAATGATTGCAACTCAGACGGAAGCTATTGAGACCTATTGAGACCATGTGATCTCTCTGTAGAACGATCTAGTTGTTCCCATTACCCCACTCTTTCTCCATAGCCCAGAGCTCTATTTCCTTCAAATACCCATCTCATTTCCTTCGGAGATCCTTCACCATCCCCACTTCCATCACCCTATTCAGCGACCAATTCTAGATTATTAGCACCCGCTGGGTTAAAAAAAGTTCTTCAACACAGTTCCCTGCATTTGCTTCCCAGAACTTTAAATCTGTGTCCACTAATCCTGTACAGTTAACGAATGAGAAAAAATTTTCTTTGTCTGCTTTATCTGAACTTATTATAATTTTACACACATTAATCAAATCTCCCTCAATTTCTTTTGTTCCAAGAAGAACATTAATAAGGACATGGGCAATCCGTACCGACTAAAAATAAGAACAAAGTTTTATTTACAAACAATATATATACACGTCGATGTAGACCCCTACTAAGTTCCATAAGCCCGGAAGACCACAAGATATAGGAGCAGAAAAAGCCCACTCGGCCCATCGAGTCTGCTCCTCCATTCAATCATGGCTGATACCAAACAAACAAAGAACAAAGAACAAAGAAAAGTACAGCACAGGAACAGGCCCTTCGGCCCTCCAAGCCCGTGCCGACCATGCTGCCCGTCTAAACTAAAATCTTCTACACGTTCTGGGTCCGTATCCCTCTATTCCCATCCTATCCATGTATTTGTCCAGATGCCTCTCAAACGTCACTATCGTCCCTGCTTCCACCACCTCCTCCAGCAGCGAATTCCAGACACCCACTACCCTCTGTGTAAAAATCTTGCCTCGTACATCTCCTCTAAACCTTGCCCCTCGCACCTTAAACCTATGCCCCCTAGTAATTGACCCCTCTACCCTGGGAAAAGCCTCTGACTATCCACTCTGTCTATGCCCCTCATAATTTTATAGACCTCAACAGGTCGCCCTCAACCTCTGTCGTTCCAGTGAGAACAAACTGAGTTTATTGAACCGCTCCTCATAGCTAATGCCTCTATACCAGGCAACATCCCCATTCTCATCCCCATTTTCCTGCCTTTCCCCATAACCGCTGATCCCCTTATTAATCAAGAGTTCCTTGCTGGTTGGTGCCTGGTTGACTGACCTTATATACATTGGGTAATTGAGATACCCCGCCCCTTGAGGGGGAGCTCGTACCCCACAAGGTGCATGGGGAAGGCAAGCATTCCCATCCCGTAGATCCCATGCCAGGTATGACAAGAACAACCAATTGAACCTTGCAGCTAAACTCCAGGGCCACAGAGAGCATCATGGGCCCTGATGTTTCTCCTCTTTCAGGCTCTTTATCTCCTCACACCATCCCACTCATCTCTTTAACCCACCTTTAATCATACTCAACATTTTCCCCCCTCTCTAGATGTACCAATCACAGAATAGTCGAAGTAAAAGTGATAATGCCCATTGTTGGATTTGGATTTTGGTTTATTGTCATGTGCACCAAGGTACAGTGAAAAGTATTGTTCCACATACAGTCCAGACAGATCATTCCATATAATAATAATAATAATCATCACTTATTGTCACTGTGAAAAGCCCCTAGTCGCCGCATTCCGGCGCCTGTTCAGGGAGGCTGGTACGGGAATTGAACCCATGCTGTTGGCTTTGTTCTGCATTACAACCAGCTATTTAGCCCACTGTGCTAAACCAGTCCTGGTTTATTTATGAAAAACATCGGACATACGCTAGATACACAAAGTAAATACAGAGACATAGACGTCGGGTGAAGCATACGGAGTGCAGTACTACTCAGTAGAGAAGATTAGCATTTGATAAGGTTCCCCATGGTAGGCTCATTCAGAAAGTTAGGGGGCATGGAATACAGAGAAATTTGGCTGTCGGGATACAGAATTGGCTGGCCGAAAGAAGACAGCAAGTGGTAGTGGATGGAAAGTATTCCGCCTGGAGGTTGGTGACCAGTGGTGTCCCGCAGGGATCTGTTCTGGGACCTCTGCTCTTTGTGGTTTTTATAAATGGATGAGGAAGTGGAAGGGTGGGTTAGTAAGTTTGCCGATGACACGAAGGTTGGGGGAGTTAAGATAGTGTCGAGGACTGTTGCAGGTTACAACGGGACATTGACAGGATGCAGAGCTGGGCTGAGAAGTGGCAGATGGAGTTCAACCTTGATAAATGTGAAGTGATTCATTTTGGAAGGTTGAATTTGAATGCAGAATACAGGGTTAAAGGCAGGATTCTGGGAAGTGTGGAGGAACAGAGGGATCTTGGGGTCCACGTACATAGATCCCTCAAAGTTGCCACCCAGGTTGATAGGGTTGTTAAGAAGGCGAATGGTGTGTTGGCTTTCATTAACATTAACATTAACATTGTTGGAGTTTAAGAGCCATGAGGTTTTGCTGCAGCTTTATAAAACCCTGGTTAGACTACACTTGGAATATTGTGTTCAGTTCTGGTTGCCCCATTATAGGAAGGATGTGGATGCTTTGGAGAGGGTGGAGAGGAGATTTACCAGGATGCTGCCTGGACTGGAGGGCATGTCTTATGAAGAAGGGTTGAGGGAGCTAGGGCTTTTCTCACTGGAGCGAAGAAGGAAGAGAGGTGACTTGATAGAGGTGTACAAGGTGATGCGAGGCATGGATAGAGTGGATAGTCAGAGACTTTTCCCCAGGGCGGAAATGGCAGTCACGAGGGGACATAATTTTAAGGTGATTGGAGGAAGGTATAGGGGCGATGTCAGAGGTAGGTTCTTTACACAGAGAGTGGTGGGTGTGTGGAATGCACTGCCAGCAGAGGTGGTGGAGACAGAGTCATTAGGGACATTTAAGCGACTCTTAGACAGGCACATGGACAGCAGTAAATTGAAGGGGTGTAGGTTTGGTTGATTTTAGATTAGGATAAATGGTCAGCACAACATTGTGGGCCGAAGGGCCTGTACTGTGCTGTACTGTTCTATATTACATGTTCTATGTAAGATGTGTGAAGAGATCAGTTCAGTCCATAAGAGGGTCATTCAGGAGCCTAGTAACAGTGGGAAAGAAGCTGTTTTTGAATCTGTTTGTGCGCGTTCTCAGACTTTTGTATCTCCTGCCCGATGGAAGAAGTTGGAAGAGTGAGTAAGCCGGATGGGAGGGGTCTTTGATTGTGCTTTCCCCAGGCAGCGGGAGGTGTAGACATGGGGTCATTGGATGGGAGGTGGGTTTGTGTAATGGACTGGGCTGTGTTCCTGACTGTCTGTAGTTTCATACGGTCCTGGGCCGAGCAGTCACCATACCAGGCAATAATGCAGCCAGATAGGATGCTTTCTATGGTGCATCTGTAAAAACTGGTAAGCGTCAACGTGGACATGCCAAATTTCCTTAGTTTCCTGAGAAAGGATAGGCACTGTTGTACTTTCTTGGTCATAGTGGCGATGTGGGTCCAGGACAGATTGTTGGAGTTGATGTGGCTCATCACCAACCTCTCGAAGCACTTCATTATGATCAATGTCAAAGCCACCAGATGATAGTCATTGAGACATGTTGTCTGGTTCTTCTTTGGCACACCGATGATGGTGGTTGTTTTTTTTTCATTTAGAGTACTCAATTCATTTTTTCCAATTAGGGGGCAATTTAGCGTGGCCGGGATCGAACTTGGGACCTTGGCGCTGTGAGACTGCTGTGCTAACCCACTGCGCCACCGTGCTGCCCTTGATGGTGGTCTTCTTGAAGGAGATGGGAACCTAGGAACGGAGTGGGGAGAGTTCAAGATGCCTGTGAACACACCTACCAGTTGGTTCAGGACCTGAATGCACGGTCAAGGACTCCTTCAGGTCCCGTTGTTTCCAAGGGTTCACTTTCAAGAAGGCCGATCTGACTTCAGAAGCTGTGACAGTGGGTATGGGTGTGTCTGTGGCTTAGAACATAGAACATTCAGTGCAGAAGGAGGCCATTCGACCCATCGAGTCTGCACCGACCCACTTAAGCCCTCACTTCCACCCTATCTCCGTAACCCAGTAACCCCTCCTAACCTTTTTATTTTGGACACTAAAGGCAATTTATCATGGCCAATCCACCTAACCTGCACATCTTTGGACTGTGGGAGGAAACCGGAGCACCCGGAGGAAACCCACGCACACACGGGGAGAACGTGCAGACTCCGCACAGACAGTGACCCAGCGGGGAATCGAACCTGGGACCCTGGTGCTGTGAAGCCACAGTGCTATCCACCTGTGCTACCGTGCTGCCCCCTGCTTCTGGGGTAGTTGACCGGTTTGTTGGTCTCCTGCTCGAAACAAGCAGAGAATGCATTGAATTCATCAGGGATGTGCGCGCTGTTGTTGGAAACTCTACTCGGCTTTGCTTTGTAGATCGTTACGTTGTTTACACTTTGTCACAACCGGCGAGAGTACGTGCCGTTAGACTGTGACTCTAGCTTAGTCTGATATTGTCTCTTGGCATCCCTGATGGCTTTGTGGAAGTTGTACCTAGATTTTTTGCACAGGTCAGGGTCCCCTGTCTTGAATGCCTCAGACCTGGCCTTCAGGAGGGAGTGAATCTCCCGGTTAAACCATGGTTTGCAGCTGGGGAATGTACGTACTACCTTCTTTGGCACGCAATCTTTTACACACTAGCTGATGAAGTCTGTGATGGTGGTGGCATACTCGTTTAGGTTGGCCACTGAGTTCTTGAACATGGACCAGTCCACTGACTCCAAGCAGTCACGTCGGATATCTCCTGTTACCTCGGACCAGCATTGCACGATCTTAACCGGATTCTCCCACTTAAATTTCTGCTTGTCTGCCGGGAGAAGGAGTACCATCCTGTGGTCCGATTTGCCGAAGTGCAGTCGGGGGATGGATCGATAGGCACCCTTGATGTTTGTGCAGTGGTCAAGGATGTTGCGGCTCCGGTGGGACAGGAGATGTGTTGGTGGAATTTTGGCAGTACACTCTTGAGGTTGACCTGGTTGAAGTTCTCGGCCATGATAAGCAAGGCCTCCGGGATTCTGTTTCATTGTCAGTTCTAGCATTGTACGGGCAGCACGGTGGCGCAGTGGGTTAGCACTGCTGCCTCACAGCGCCGAGGTCCCAGGTTCAACCCTGGCTCTGGGTCACTGTCCGTGTAAAGTTTGCACGTTCTCCCTGTGTTTGCATGTGTTTCGTCCCCACAACCCAAAAATGTGCAGGCTAGGTGGATTGGCCATGCTAAATTGCCCCACAAAAATTTTTTTTTTATAGCCTTGTACAATTCTGGTATCTGGTTATAAACATTTTAAGTTCCTGGGGGTCACCATCACCAACAGTCTGTCCTGGTCCACTAGCATTGCTGCAATAGCCAAGAAAGCCCAACAACGTCTCTACTTCCTACGGAAGCTAAAAAATTTGGCATGACTCTCACAAACGTTGACAGATGTGCCATAAAGAGCATCCTATCCGGCTCCATCACAGCCTGGGTATGGCAACTGCTCGGTCCAAGATCGCAAGAAACTGCAGAGTGTGGTGAACTCAGCCCAACGCATCACACAAGCTGCCATCCTCACATTGATTCTGTATATCATAGAATTTACAGTGCAGAAGGAGGCCATTCGGCCCATCGAGTCTGCACCGGCTCTTGGAAAGAGCACCCTACCCAAGGTCAACACCTCCACCCTATCCCCATAACCCAGTAACCCCACCCAACACTAAGGGCAATTTTGGACACTAAGGGCAATTTATCATGGCCAATCCACCTAACCTGCACATCTTTGTGACTGTGGGAGGAAACCGGAGCACCCGGAGGAAACCCACGCACACACGGGGAGGATGTGCAGACTCCGCACAGACAGCGACCCAAGCCGGAATCGAACCTGGGACCCTGGAGCTGTGAAGCGATTGTGCTATCCCCAATGCTACCGTGCTGCCCCTCCCTCTGCCCCAGGTATACACCTCCCTCTGCCCCAGGAAGGCAGACAGCATTATCAGAGATCCCTCCCACCCAATCATTGCCCTCTTCATAACCCTTCCATCAGGCAGAAGATACAGAAGTGTGAAGACCCACACATCCAGACACAGGAACAGCTTCTTCTCCACAGCTACAAGACTCCTCAATGACTCCCCCTCGGACTGATCTGTTCCCTGTAAGAACACTACGCCCTATGCAAATACAAGCTTGTATTTGCTTTGTTTGGTCCCTTGTTCTGTACTGTAACCAATCACTATTTGTTGACGTACCATTTGGCAATGTACCTTGTCAATTATTCTTGTTGTCTACTGTGTATGTACTGTGCACATTCCCTTGGCCGCAGAAAAATACTTTTCACTGTACTTTGGTACATGTGACACTCAATCAATTGATCAACATTGTCCTATATATATGCAGCATGGATCATTAATATTAAGAGCAGTACCAATGTAATTCAGTGTTTGCTTATGTGTGTCTGACAGGTGATCCCACCACGACTATTAAACGAACCAGAGCACGGATCTTACTTTAACAGCATTCCATGATATTGTTGACTGGACAGGAAAATATCTAATTCATCACTTATAACGCTGTGCTGATGATAACACTGATTCCGGTGACTGCCTCAGCCCTCATTGGTCAGCACAGTAGCGCAGTGGTTAGCACTATGGCTTCACAGCGCCATGGTCCCAGGTTCAATTCCCCGCTGGGTCACTGTCTGTGTGGAGTCTGCACGTTCTCCCCGTGTCTGCGTGGGTTTCCTCCGGGTGCTCCGGTTTCTTCCCACAAGTCCTGAAAGGCGTGCTGTTAGGTAATTTGGACATTCTGAATTCTCCCTCTGTGTACCCGAACAGGCGCCGGGGTGTGGCGACTAGGGGATTTTCACAGTAACTTCATTGCAGTGTTAATGTCAGCCCACTTGTGACAATAAAGATTATTATTATTAACACGTTGTGCACATTACACCGCATTAACATAGACAGTAAATTCCTATTTGGGGGAAAGATTCAACACCTGCAACCCAGATAAACTGCAGAAGATCTTTTCTAATCTATATAAGAAATTGATATTCTCCTACCTGGATGGATGGGATTGTTCAATATAATTATTTCATAAAAAGGGTGTCATTGGATTCTATTTTATCAGTAACCTCACAGGGTAGAAAGATCAAATGACTCCTGAGAAACAACATAGAATGATTGAGCAACATAGGACCTCACTGTCTGTGAGAAGCGTTGGAGTCCTCAGGTGTCTTTGTTAGGTATGATTTTTAAGAGGCCAGAGGACAAAGACTGAATAGTTCACAATTGCTTCTGTGTTTTTGTGATCAGAAAGCCTGAGACTCTGCTGATTGCTGATTCTCACTACGATCTATTTACAAATGTATCACAATATTTCATTCCTCGAAAAGCTCATAAAAGGATAACAGCTAAGTGGACAAAAGTATAAGATTGAAAGTAATGGAAAAGAGTCTTGAGAATCATGTGCATTGCCACCCAGTTCTGGGCCGAAATTCTCCGACCCCCAGCAGGATCGGAGAATCGCCTGGGGGCGCCTAAAATCCCGCCCCCGCCGTGGCAGAGATTCTCCGCCACCCGGGAAGTGGCGGCGGCGGGAATCTCGCCTCTCCGATCGGAGAGGCCCCTGTGGTGATTCTCCGGCCCGGATGGGCCGAAGTCCCGCCGCTGGGAGGCCTCTCCCACCGCCGAGGTTTGAACCACCTCTGGAACGGCGGGATCAGCGGCGCGAGCGGGCCCCGGGGTCCTGGGGGGGGGGGGGGGGGCGGGGGGTGATCGAACCCCGGTGGGTGCCCCCACGGTGGCCTGGCCCGCGATCGGGGCCCCCCCCGCTCAGACTTCGGGCCAGTGCCCTGGGCGCACTATTTCTCCTCTGTGGCTGCCACGGCCTCCGCCATGGCGGAAGCGGAAGAGAACCCCACATCGCGCATGCACCGGCAGTGACGTCAGCGGCCAGCTGCCGCTGACGTCACTGCCGGCGCATGCGCCAACCGGCGAAAGCCTTTCGGACAGCCCCCCTTCTGGGGGCGCCGGTTTTTTGCGCTAGTCTTCTGGTGCCAACCGCTCCGGCGCGGGGCTGGCCCCCAAAGGTGGGGAGAATTCCCCACCTTTGGAGAGGCCCGACCCCTGAGTGGTTGGCGCCACTCCCCTACGCCGGGACCCTCCGTCACACCGGGTAGGGGAGAATCCCGCCCTGATTCATTGTCTATCTGACATCTGAGCTCTTGCCTCAACGAGAGTTTCAATTAAAACACAGTCCATGGCACCAGGAGTGACTCAGCTGTACAGGGGGAAACAAAGAAACTTGGAAGACCATTAGTTTCCAATTGGTTTTTAATTTTACTACTAATCTTTATTTTTCTCTCTGTATTTTTTCCTACCTAGCCTTCATAACTTATGAATTTATCAATGTCAAAACAAGTCAGAAAGAGAAATACTCACCTACAAATCACTTACCTGAGATATCACAGGGGTGTGTTCACTCGATGTTGCAGGAGTGCTGAGGTTTATCTCCTAGCTCTCCAGCCTTACTAGATAGTGACCAACAGCACACCTCCTTGCCAATGAAATTATAATTCTCAGGTGATGTTAAGCTCTAGGTGTTGCTGGCTATCTGTCCTGGTGTCCTCCTCTCTCACTCTCCTCTTGGTGCTGACTGCCTGACCCAGTGTCCTCCTCTCTCACTCTCCTCTGGGTGTTGCTGTCTGTCCCAGTGCCCTCCTCTCACACTCTCCTCTCGGTGCTGACTGTCTGTCCCAGTGCCCTCCTCTCACACTCTCCTCTAGATGCTGCTGACTGTCTGACCCAGTGCCCTCCTCTCACACTCTCCTCTAGGGGCTGACTGCCTGCCCCAGTGTCTCCCTCTCACACTCTCCTCTAGGTGCTGACTGTCTGTCCCAGTGTCCTCCTCTCGCTCTCTCCTCTCGGTGCTGACTGTCTGTCCCAGTGTCCTCCTCTCTCACTCTCCTCTGGGTGCTGCTGACTATCTGTCCCAGCGTCCTCCTCTCTCACTCTCCTCTGGGTGCTGCTGACTATCTGTCCCAGCGTCCTCCTCTCTCACTCTCCTCTGGGTGCTGCTGACTGTCTGTCCCAGTGCCCTCCTCTCTCACTCTCCTCTAGGTGCTGACTGCCTGTCTGTCTCAGTGTCCTCCTCTCACACTCTCCTCTAGGTGCTGACTGTCTGTCCCAGTGTCCCCCTCTCACACTCTCCTCTAGGTGCTGACTGTCCCAGTGTCCCCCTCTCACACTCTCCTCTAGGTGCTGACTGTCCCTGGGTCCTCCTCTCACACTCTCCTCTAGGTGCTGACTGTCTGTCCCAGTGCCCTCCTCTCACACTCTCCTCTAGGTGCTACTCACTGTCTGTCCCAGCGTCCTCCTCTCGCTCTCTCCTCTAGGGGCTGCTGACTGTCTGTCCCAGCATCCTCCTCTCGCTCTCTCCTCTAGGTGCTGACTGTCTGTCCCAGTGCCCTCCTCTCGCTCTCTCCTCTAGGTGCTGACTGTCTGTCCCAGTGTCCTCCTCTCTCACTCTCCTCTGGGTGCTGACTGTCCCAGTGTCCTCCTCTCTCACTCTCCTCTAGGTGCTGACTGTCTGTCCCGGTGCCCTCCTCTCGCTCTCTCCTCTCGGTGCTGACTGTCTGTCCCAGTGTCCTCCTCTCTCACTCTCCTCTGGGTGCTGACTGTCCCAGTGTCCTCCTCTCTCACTCTCCTCTAGGTGCTGACTGTCTGTCCCAGTGTCCTCCTCTCTCACTCTCCTCTGGGTGCTGACTGTCCCAGTGTCCTCCTCTCTCACTCTCCTCTAGGTGCTGACTGTCTGTCCCGGTGCCCTCCTCTCGCTCTCTCCTCTCGGTGCTGACTGTCTGTCCCAGTGTCCTCCTCTCGCTCTCTCCTCTGGGTGCTGCTCACTGTCTGTCCCAGCGTCCTCCTCTCACACTCTCCTCTAGGGGCTGACTGCCTGCCCCAGTGTCTCCCTCTCACACTCTCTTCTGGGTGCTGCTGACTATCTGTCCCAGTGTCTCCCTCTCTCACTCTCCTCTGGGTGCTGCTGACTGTCTGTCCCAGCGTCCTCCTCTCTCACTCTCCTCTAGGTGCTGCTGACTATCTGTCCCAGTGTCCTTCTCTCTCATTCTCCTCTCGGTGCTGACTGTCTGTCCCAGCGTCCTCCTCTCGCACTCCCTAGTGTCAGGCAATGACCATCCCAACAAGAGAGAATCTTACCATCACCCCTTGACATTCAATGGCATTACCACCCCTGAGTCGCCCACTACCAACATCCTGGTGCTTAGCACTGATGAGAAACTGAACTCGGATAGCCATATGTGGCGACAAGGGCAGGTAAAAGGCTGGGAATTCTGTGGCGAGTAACTCACTTCCTGATTCTCCATAGCTTGTCCACAGACATGTGTTAATCTTTTATCTGTCTGGAAAACACAAAAGGTCACCTAACCCTGAGTGCCCAGCTTGGGCATCATTTATAGCTATTTTTAAAATTACTTTCAAACAGTCCATATCTTGAAGATTATGAATATGATGTGTTTACTGCCCATAACAAATTAGAGCTCATTGAATAAAAGGAAAGCAGCAACGTGGATAAGAACGTGGCTGAGTGACAGGAAACAGGCAGCAATGGGACACTTGTTTTTGGAATGTAGTAAGGTTCATAATGTACAGAGGTTCTGGGTTCCAATGACTGGAGACCACAGATTTAGAACAATGACAGTTTATTGTGCCCTCTGAGTGGCTCTTACATGCTGTGTGTCTGCTTGTACTCCGGAGAGAACTCCCACGCTCCCAACACGTGCCCCTGTGTGCCTGCGTCATGCCAGCACTCATGTGACCACCAGGTCTACATCTACCCCCTTTTAAATTGGGACAGCCGGTAATAATGAGGTGTGACAGCGTACAAGAACCCTCGCTGAATACAAACTCTTTATAATGTACAGGCTAACGGCGCGTAACTATTAATGTTGTGCCAAACACGGATTGGGCAGCTGCAGCTGATACATAGCCCATCCCATCTCCTTCCCCGGCCCCCTTTTTAAAAAGTTGTAGACTAGTCCATACTGGAGTTTTGCATTTGGTTTAGTCATATGCCCAACTCGTGCCAGTTGGCTGGAGATGCTCTCGAGTTGATGTCCTCAGGTGCCCTTGCGGTGTACCCAGTGGCTGTAGGGCTTGCTGTGTGGACCTCTGGTGAAGCCTCCATTTCCACTGGCATTGGGGGCTGGATTGTTGGCTGGGTGCTGGGATGCTGTGAGGGTTGATGGTGCTGGTTCAGTAGGTGCTGTAGGTTTTGTACGTCATGGCCAATTTCTCCAGGCTACCACGTAGTTTTTTGGTTGTGAGGCCAAGCTATGAACCACCGCCAATTTGTGTGGTCTGGATATTGACCATTTGACCAGGTGCTAAAGGGCAGTGTCTGTGAGCATTTCAATCACTGTACCTCTTTCCCCATAGTCAGCGCTCCACGAGGACGCCAGTCACATTGGTATTGACATTCGCTGCAAAAGGGCCTTCGCAATGGGGATTGTAGTCCAGGTGTGTTTGGAGAATAGTCACTGTGCTGATAAAGTCAGACCCATCTCAGCACATTTCACAGGATGAAGAGGGCAACATATTAATCTGTGTGGTGCCGGACACACTTCTCAACTAGGTGTTTGGCTGAGTATACTGCCCATTCCTCCAGGCCGTTAGATTGTGGGTATACAGGTGACTACTCATGATGCGTTCAAAGTCCCCTGTGTGGCAAAGTGACTCTTCAGTTTGATCATGGCTGTGTTGCTCTTCACGTCTGGCAGGTGGTCAAGTTCGAACCACCTGGAGGACAGTCGACTTTACCATCCCATTTGAAGATGCCAGATGCCATGAGTGACCATGGGAGGTCTGGGACCTCGTGTAGGTGCCGTGGTTCTTTGGCTTGATGTGATGCGAGTGTGTTGCACTGTGCACACGTGGATACTTCCCTCTCCATGCCTGTATACATGAGAAATCAGTAATGGCCTTTGCCCTGTATCTGATTGCTTCCAGCCCTGGGTGGAGTCGCTGGGTATAGCACCTCTACAAAGAGGTGAGGACGAGAAAGCACTGACCAAGCAGCTTGCTGATCTGCCTGGTGAGCAGTGGGCAGGAAGACTCCAGAATGGGCATCAGCCAGGTACAGCTCCTTGCTGGTTGTAGCGTTGTAGCTCAACCATCATGTGCTGTGTAGTCGCAGTGTGGGGAGAGGATTTTTAAGAATAGATGACCAGTTTCAACACTTGCAGGACGACCATATATGAAGTGTCATGTGAGAGTACCTTTAAGAAATGGATGTTTAAACAATGTACCTATAAGAAATGGAGCAGCTCATATTACTGAAGTGATGTCAGAGGGTGGGGGGAGCTGAGCTGAGCTCACTTCTGCTTTTTGGGAGTTTTGGTTTCAGTTTTGAGAAAAAGAGCGTGGGTGTGTCTGTGTTTGCAGTGAGCTGGATCTGCTGTGATCTCTGCCAGGAAAGACTATCTCTGAATCATTTGGGTGATTTAAACTCATAATAGTAATGTCTTTAACCTGATGTGTTTCTGTTGTTAAAAGTGAAGTCCTTTGGAGGTTTGAAGGAACATTTTGAGGGATTATTTAGTGTATTATTTTTGGGGTTATCTTTGAAGTAAGGGGTGTTAAGGGATCCAATGTTTATTTAAAAAGGTTAAGTTGAATTCATGGAATAAACATTGTTTTGTGTTTAAAAATTCCTGTGTCCATAACTGTAATACCACACCTGGAGACCAAGCCGTGTGCTTCAAAAGCAACAATACATTAAAGGGAGAGGTTGGTTGAACTCCATGATACATTTTGAGGTTCTGAAAACGTCGTTCCCATAACAGAAGTCATAGAATTTTTGGGGGGAGAAGGCCAGGGCCATTGGTCTGCCATTCAGGATGCAGACAGCCAAGTCATTGCTGGGAAGCACATGCTGATAGGAGTAGAGGTGCTTGAACATTGAAATATTGTAGCATCGGAGGGGCTGGAAGTGCCTGCTTGAGTTTGTCGAACACTGCAGTATGATGCTCTTGCCAACACCATTCAACACCTAGATGGAGGAGCTGAAAAATCTGCCTTGCATTTACTCACTGTAGCAAGAAATGACCTTGTAAAGATAATTTGTTATACCTAGTGCTGGAACGTGTGTTTGACTAGTTAGTGGATATCTGTCGTCCAGCAGTTGTCCTATATGGGTCTGGCTTCACACCATCACCTGTGAGTAAGTGACCAATGTAGGGAATCTGGTTGAGCTGCCAAGGACTAAACAAAGACATGGGTCGTGTTCTTGCATTGTATGACCCCAGACTGGGGTGTCATCGATGATGATTTTGCAGAGTAGGCCAGCTAAGCGTTGCCCCATTGCAACGTTGGAAAACCTTGCTGCCAGTGGAGATCCCATAGGGGCATGCAGAGAAAGTGATATCTGCCTACCAGCGACATGAACATAGTGAGTTTCGACGATTCTTCATCCAGCGGGATTTGCCCGAACCCACATTTCACATCCAAAATGGTGAAAAGCTGAGCATTGGGCGTGTCAGCTATCACCTGTCAAACTATCCTCATTGGGGGATGAGTAGTGAGCAGTGCTGTGTTTAGGTGGACTGGGTTCATGCAAATCCTGACCATGCTAGCTGTCTTTAAGCAGCTGGAATTTTTTTTAAATTAATTTTTACGGGATGTGCGTGTAACTGGCTAGGCTCACATTTGTTGCCCATCCCTAACTGCCCTTAAACTGCTACAGTCCACATACGGAAACAGGCATACAAAACAGAAGCAGGAGGAGGCCATTCGGCCCTTCGAACCTGCTCTGCCATTCACTATGATCATGGCTGATCATCAAGTTCAATACCCTGGTCCCACCTTCCTCCCAATATCCCTTGATCCCTTTAACCACAAGAGCTAGATCTAATTGCTTCTTGAAATTACACAATGTTTTCACCTCACTACTTTCTCTTGTAGCGAATGCCACCAATTCCCAACTCTCTGGGTGAAGAACTTTCTTCTCACCTCAGTCAAAGAACAAAGAACAAAGAACCCCTTATCCTCAAACTATGACCTCTAGTTCTGGACTCCCCCACCATCGGGAACATTCTTTCTGAATCTTCCCTGTCTAATCCTGTTTGAATTTTGTGAGTTTCTATGAGATCCCCTCTCACTCTTCTAAACTCCAATTAATATAATCCTTACCGACTTGGTCTCTCCTCATATGACAATCCCGCCATCCCAGGAATCAGCCTGGTAAACCCTCGCAGCACTCCCTCCATAGCAAGATCACCCTTCCTCAGATAAGGACACCAAACCTGCCCACAATACTCCAGGTGTGGCCTAACCAATGCCCTTTACAATTTCAGTAAAACATCTCTATTCCGATACTCAAATCCTCTCGCTATGAAGGTCAACATATCATTTGCCTTCTTTACTGCCTGCTGTACCTGTGCGCTTACTTTCAGTGACTGATGCACGAGGACACCAAGAACTCACTGAATATCCACTCTCTCAATCTAATAATAATGATAATCTTTTATTGTCACAAGTATGAAGTTACTGTGAAAAGCCCTTAGTTGCCACATTCTGCCGCCTGTCCAGGTAAGCTGGGATGGGAATTAAACCCGCGCTGCTGGCCTTGTTCTGTTTTACAAACCAGCTTTCTAGCCCATTGAGCTAAACCAGCTCGACGCCCATTTAAATAATAATCGGTCTTCCTCCTTTTGCTACCATTATACTGTATCTGCCATGCATGTACGCACTCACTCAGCCTGTCTAAATCCCGTTGAAGCATCTCTGCATCCTCCTCACAGCTCACCCTCCCACCCAACTTGGTGTCATTTGCAAATTTGGAGACAATTTTAGTGCCCTCGTCCAAATCATTAATATATAATATGAACAGTTGGGGTCCGAGCACATATCCCTGCGGCATCTCACTAGTCACTGCCTGCCAATCAGAAAAAGATAAATGTATTCCAACAAATGTTGAAGGTGCCGTTGGGGAGGGCGTTCCAGGATTTTGCCCCAGTGAGAGTAAAGGAATGGCTGATAGATTTTCAAGTCAGGATGGTGAGTGACCTGAAGTCAACTATGAGGATATGAGGTGTGAGTTGGCCTTGATAGATTGGGGAGAGTTACTTAAAGGGATGACAGTGGATAGACAATGGCAAACATTCAGGAACGCATGGAGGAACTACAGCAACTGTTCATTCCTGTCTGGCACAAAAGCAAAGGGGGTAAGTGGGCCAATGCATGGCTTACAAAGGAAATTAGAAATAGTATCCAATACAAGGAAGAACTAAAACTAGAACTAGAACAGTACAGCACAGAACAGGCCCTTCAGCCCTCGATGTTGTGCCGAGCCATGATCACCCTACTCAAACCCACGTTTCCACCCTATACCCGTAACCCAACAACCCCCCCCCTTAACCTTACTTTTTAGGACACTACGGGCAATTTATCATGGCCAATCCACCTAACCCGCACATCTTTGGACTGTGGGAGGAAACCGGAGCACCCGGAGGAAACCCACGCACACACAGGGAGGACGTGCAGACTCCGCACAGACAGTGACCCAGCCGGGAATCGAACCTGGGACCCTGGAGCTGTGAAGCATTTATGCTAACCACCATGCTCCCGTGCTGCCCATCAGGCTGCCCGTGAAGCATACAGATTGGCCAAGAAATATAATAGGTCTGAGATTGGGAGCAGTTTAGAATTCAGCAAAGAAGGATGAAGGGATTGATTAAGAAGGGGGAAGTAGAGTACGAAAGGAAGCTTGCAAGGAACATAAAGACTGACACTAAGAGTTTCTACAGATATGAAGAGAAAGAGATTGGTAATGAGAAATGTAGGCCCCCTACAGACAGAAATAGGGCAATGCATAATAAGGGACAAAGAAATGGCTGAGCAATTGAATACATACTTTGGTTCTGTCTTCACAGATGAGGACACAAATCAGATCTAAGAAATGTTGGAGAATGAAAGGTTTTGTGAGAGGGAAGAACTGAGGGATATCAACATTAGTACAGAAATGGTGCTGGGAAAATTAATGGGATTGAAGGTGGATAAATCCCCAGGGCCTGAGAATCTGCATCCCAGAATGCTTAAGGAGGTGGCTCTGGAAATAGTGGATGCATTAGTGGTCATCTTCTGGGATTCTATAGACTCTGGAGCTGTCCCTACAGATTGGAGTGTAGCTCACATCACTCCGATATTCAGAAAGGGAGGTAGAGAGAAAGCAGGGAATTATAGACCAGTAAGCCTAACATCGGTGATTGGAAAAACGCTTGAATCCATTATCAAGGACTTTATAGCGGAACATTTAGAAAGCAGTGGCAGGATCAGTCAGAGTCAGCATGGATATATGAAGGGAAAATCATGCTTGACAAATCTGTTGGAATTCTTTGAAGATGTAACCAGTACAGTCGACAAGGGGGAGCCAGTCGATCTATATTTGGACTTTCAGAAGGCATTTGACAAAGTCCCTCATAAGAGATTATTGTACAAAATTAAAGCACATGGGATTGGGGGAAATGTATTGAGGTGGATAGAAAACTGGTTGGCAGAGAGGAAACAAAGAGTAGGGATTAATGGGTCCTTTTGAAATTGGCAGGCAGTAACCAGTGGGGTACCACAAGGATCTGTGCTCGTTCTGGGTGAGTGTGCTTAACACTCGATTTGGCTCTGTTTCATTACTTAGCTCTGGAGTCGCCAGGTATCGTTAAGATACCGCCACAAGTTTCAAGGTCAAGTTCAAAGCAATAAACCATACACCAATTAGTAAGTTCAAACAACTGAGTTTATTATAATACAATTATAATACTACCCATGCACACGCTAAGATGATTAAACTATTCCTACCACTAAATAAACCAATACTTATCTCGAAGGGAACTGCCGGATCAGGGGACAAGGCCTCTTGCTCTGCTCTGGTCTGCAGACTTCAGGTTGGTACGGGTTAAAAAGGGGTCAGGAGTGTCTATCTCTGGTAACGATCGTTGTGAGACATTTACTTGCTGGGGGCTGCTGTCCCAAACCTCTCCTCTCTCTCGTTCAAGGTCTTCTTTGGCAAAAGCTGGTCGAGATGCTGGTCCAGAGAGGAGGGCTGGTTAAGAAGAACAAACTAATTGTGGGACCTGTCTTTTATAGGTCCTAGGGCTTCACGCCTTTTTGGGCGGTCCATCTACGTGCTGGGAATCGATTGGGTCTCTTCCCAATCGATTTGTTTGAATCCCCCCAATACTGAGGCTGTTCCTCGGCTACTGGGCGGGCCTTCAGGTGCTTTGTTTTCGGACCCCGCTGGTGCCGGGGTGTCTGGTTTCCCATACGCTGTTGCAATCACTTCCCTATTTGTGTCCATTGTCCCTGGGATCGTTCCATTACTATGTTAACTATCCCGGAGATTGCCTCATTAGTATGCGGAATGTTCGTTTCGGTGCTGTCTGCTCTCTTAGCAGACAGAATACACATTGGCTTGGTGCAGCCTGCATGTGCTGCAAACATTGTCCATTTTAACCTGCAAGCTTTGCGTTCCTCCATTTTGTATTTAGGGAATGGCCAACTTCGGTGGCTACAGATCGGAGCTGGGACCCCAGCTATTCACAATATATATTAATGATTTGGATGAGGGAACAAAGGGTAACATCTCAAAGTTTGCAGATGATACCAAATTAGGTGGGAGGGTGAATTGTGACGAGGATGCAGGGATCCTACAGCATGATCTGGACAGGTTGGGCGAGTGGACAAATCAATGGCAGATGCAGTATAATCTGGATAAGTGTGAGGTTATTCACTTTGGAAGCAAAAACAGGAAGGCAGATTACTACCTGAATGGATGTAAATTGGGAGAGGAGAGTGTGCAGCGGGACCTAGGTGTCCTTGTGCACCAGTCGCTGAAGGTAAGCATGCAGGTGCAGCAGGCGGTAAAGAAGGCTAATGGTATGTTGGCCTTCACTGCGACAGGTTGAGTATAGAAGCAGGGATGTGTTGCTGCAATTATACAGGGCCTTGGTGAGGCCACACCTGGAGTATTGTGCGCAGTTTTGGTCTCCTTTTCTGAGGAAGGATGTTCTTGCTCTCGAGGGAGTGCAGCGAAGGTTTACCAGACTGATTCCAGGGATGACGGGACTGTCATATGAGGAGAGATTGACTAGGTTGGGATTGTTCTAGCTAGAGTTCAGAAGAATGAGGGGGGATCTCATAGAGACTTATAAAGTTCTAACAGGACTAGACAGGGTAGATGCAGGGAAGATGTTACCAATGATGGGTGTGTCCAGAACCAGGGGTCACAGTCTGAGGATTCAGGGTAAACCATTTCGGACAGAGATAAGGAGACATTTCGTCACACAAAGAGTGGTGAGCCTTTGGAATTCACTACCACAGGAAGTAGTTGATGCAAAAACTGAATATATTTAAGAGGCGGCTGGATATAGCACTTGGGGAGAATGGGATCAAAGTCTATGGGGAGAAAGCAGGATTAGGCTATTCGGCTATTTTTATACTCAACTCTAAGACATCAAAACTAATGTCCAGTTTAGTCTGTCTACCTAACCAATTCAGTTGCCCAATTAAACTTCGCAGTTGCTCTTTTTCCATCTTTGAAACCACTGCATCATTTTGTGAAACCCGACCATGACTAATTGCTCTGGGCTGATACTCTCCAAATAAGATTGCTGACATAAAGTTGCCCCTAACTTAGTCTGTCCGATTTCAAGTCCAATATATTTAAATGCACCGGAAGCCTGACTTCCAACCCTGAATTCTTTCCTCAAACCAGAGATTACAATAGCTTCAAAATCACTAGTCCCAACCCCAAAAAAAATCATCGACATGCATCATGAAGATGCCAGCAAGATTTCCTTTATAGAGCCAGTAAAACATTGCCGGCTCTGCTTTCAACTGGCAACAGCCTAACTTTAACAAGACTGACCTGACAGTAAAGTACCAGACTCTAGACGCATTATTTAATCCATATACACATTTATTCAACTTCCACAGTACCCCTTCTGTGTTAGCTGCTTCTTTAGGAGGACGGAGAAAAATGTCTCTCTGGAGCTATGCCCCTGCAAAAAGGCAGTTTTTATATCTATAGATTTGCATTCCCATGCCTTTGTGGCTAATGGAGCCAAGAAGATCTATAAAAGGGGCAGCACGGTAGCATGGTGGTTAGCATAAATGCTTCACAGCTCCAGGGTCCCAGGTTCAGTTCCCGGCTGGGTCACTGTCTGTGCGGAGTCTGCACGTCCTCCCCGTGTGTGCGTGGGTTTCCTCCGGGTGCTCCGGTTTCCTCCCACAGTCCAAAGATGTGCGGGTTAGGTGGATTGGCCATGCTAAATTGCCCGTAGTGTCCTAAAATGTAAAGTTATGGGGGGGTTGTTGGGTTACGGGTATAGGGTGGATACGTGAGTTTGAGTAGGGTGATCATTGCTCGGCACAACATCGAGGGCCGAAGGGCCTGTTCTGTGCTGTACTGTTCTATGTTCTATGTTCTAAAATAACCTTTTCTGCCGCAGGTGAATCTACCCGTAAATCCTGATCTTCTAAGTTTTCTTCAAATCCCCTTGCCACAAGCCTGGCCTTTTCCTTATAAGCTCCATCCGGAAGAACCTTTTCCGTGCAAATCCATCTGTGGGATAGAGCTCTTTATCCCCTATCTGATACTTCCGTATATAGCCTAATTTCACTCCAACTATGCAGTTCTTGCTGTTTGGCATCTTTGATAACTTTTTCATCTAATTTATTGGAAGCCACCAAAATATCACTTGCATGTTGGCTTCTACTCCTAGTAGCATTCCTAGTCCTACCCATGTTCTGAGATCTTGATAAGCTACGTCCCCTATCTCGCCTGGTATCTTGTTCTGTGCTGCTACTGCTTGATCTTTCCCTTCTGCTGTGGGATGTCCGTTCAATAGTTCTCGACCTTTTCCCGCAGACCTGTTCACTATCCAATGAACTATCTGAACTGGCACTGCGTTTGTGTGCCCTCCATTTTTGAACTTTGTGTTCCCAATCCATTATCTTGACACCCTCCCCTGAATGCTGTGTATTCAACCAGTGTTTGCATTTTCCAGTGGCCTTCCCTGCTCTACTAATAACAGTTGCATTCTTCCAATGACTAGACCCTTCAGGCAAGTATGTCACTTTTGTACCAATTTTTGGCAGTTGTCCTTTTGGAAAAATGGCCTGTTCTAATTCATCAGAAGTGTTGTGTTCCTCTACAAAAACGGTATTTGATGGCCGTACGTTATGCCTTAAAGCTCTGTGAATTCTTTCAGAGACTTCTGCTTCCAAAAAGGCTTTTCTACTGCTATGTAACACGTTTAAATGTTCAGCAAAACCTGAGCTAATTGCAGTCCCTTCCCAAGCTGGAGGCTGGTCATCCAAAATGGATGGAATTTTAGGATTTTTACCAAACACTAATTGATAGGCACTATAGCCCCCAACCATCTGCAATGAATTCTTTGCATGTACCGCCCATGCTAAAGTTGAATTTAACTTGCAATTTGGTCTTTTTGCCAAAATTTTCCGGAGCATGTCATCTATTACAGCATAGTTTCTTTCACAGACACCATTACTAAGTTTGTGTTCCGCAGCCATATTCATAACTGTGATATTCACATTTTCACACATATCCCTAAAATCATCATTAGTGAATTCTCCCCCATTGTCTGGAAGGAATTTTGCTGGTGGGCCCATTCCTGACCCTATCCATTTTTCCACGATTTGATCCAGAATTACTCTCTTTTCTTTGCTTAATACAATATTTGATTGACTAAATCTGGTTGCTAAATCTACAAAAGGCAAAATAAATATATTGTTAGATTTATCCCAGATCTTAAGGTCCATGGCCATAATGGCGTTAAAATCCCTGGCCAAAGGTAGGGTTACTATCGGTCGTGTTGGTGTCCTTCTGTACTTCCTACAAACATCACAGCGATCACTAACCTGTTCTATCAGTTTAGTATCATCTTCATCCCTTACAATTCTCCGCTCCTCGGAGAATCCGTGCCGGCGCGGGGCGGCGTGGGGCGGTTGCGGCGATTCTCCGGCCCGGCGCGGGGCTCGTAGAATCCCGCTCAAGATTTCTGCTCCTTTTCACAAACACCTTTATTTTCCTTTAACACACTCTGTACAAAACTCTATCACTACATCACATACTCCAAAGGCCACCTGAAGCCTCTTTACATATCAATGTCAATTATTGGATACTTACGATAAATGAGACATCTAATTAGAATGTCTCTTAACCCATTCCTTAACAGTCTGTAATGCCATACTCAGTCAAAGACAGTCTTTCTGTCGGGGGCAGTCACGCTCATCTCACCTTGAGTTGAGATAGTTTATTCATGTTTGGACCAAGGCGGTAATGAGGTCAGGAGCTCAACTGGCAGAACTCAAACTGAGCAACAGTGTTCCCATGCCAGGCTCCTGTTGCTCGTTCTGGTGAGTGTGCTTTACACTCAATTGGCTCTGTTTTATTCCTTAGCTCTAGAGTCGCCAGGTATCCTTATGATACCACCAGGAGGTTCAAGTTCAAGTTCAGATCAATGACTCAATACACCAATTAGTAAGGTCCAATCAAACACGTTTATTAATACACAGTTATTTACTACTCATGCATATAATACTAAGACTCAACTATTCCTACCACTACTAGGCCAGTACTTATCTGGAATAATGGAACTGCTGGATCAGGGAACAATGGCCTCTTGCTCTGTCCTGGATCCGCAGGCTTCCAGTTGTTGTGGACTAAAGCGGTCAGGAGTGTCTATTCTCGTAGCGAGCGTTGGTTGGACACTTACTTGTCGGTGTAGCTGTTGGCCAGGCCCCTTCTTCTCACGTTCAAGTTCTTAGAGAACTCCTGCAAAGGTGTTCTGCTGGGAGGGCCGGCTAAGAGAGCGAGCTGGACTTGGGACCTGACTTTTATAGGTCCCAGGGGCTTTGCGCCCTTTTGGGCAGACCCAGATCCTACTGTCAATCGATTGGGTCTCATCCCAATCGATTGGTACGAATCCCCCAATACTGAGGCTGTCCCTCGATCGCAGGGCGGTTCTTCCTAACTGGTTTGTTTCCTTTTGTTTTAGACCCCGTTGCCGCCGGGAAGTCTGACCTGCCATAGAATGTCCCAATTGTAGCTAATCGTTGTATCCATTGTTCCCGGGGATCGCTTCATTAATATGCAAACTGCTGGTTTCGGTGCTGTCTGCTTTCTTTGCAGCCAGAATACACATGAACTTCTGCAAACTCCTTGTCCCTTTATAATTGTCCAGTTTTCCCTGCAACCTTTGCGTTCTTCCATTTTGTGTGGGGAAGTGGCCAACCCAGGTGGCTACACTCACTCCTTGTGATCCTAATGCGAAAGCGTGAAGGATCACACAACTACGGTGTCTTCGTTCCCTGACCTCAGCGAGTTCCATGGCCTCTGCACTTTCCTCAAATATGCAGAAAAACTTTACCTTACAATCTCTATTTGGCGCTATGTCATAAGGGGACATGCACTACAAAACAACAAACTGGAACCTCTAACTATCTGAAATAAACTACACTCACTGAAAGCATACAAGCATATAAACTTCCTAACAGTATAAATAATGGTAACATTCACATTTCACCTTCTCTGACTTGGCAGTCGAGCTCAGAGTTGAAAACAAAAACACATATCTTTATTGACAAATGACACGGAAAATTCTTTATTGCATTTCGAGGGGTTCGGGAGACTGGTGGAAACGGAAGATAGGGGATCTCATCCTATATACTGTCGAGGTACAAGAGCGGTAGGCTCTCCTTCGCCATTTCCTCATTCGACAGGTCTGCACTATGATGCAGATTATTTCTATTGCCAAAAGTGATTCCACTACGTATGACAAGGAGTACCAAGCCATACATTTAGTACACCAGGTCGGGTTACTGCTGCTTGTTACTGGGCTTTGAGTGGTCCGTGGAAGTGAAACATTAACGGCCGGTGGAGTGGGGGTAAGGGGGTTCGCGTCCGCGCGCAAATATACAAAAGTGATGAAGAAAAATACAGTCGCGGCTGTCATTTTCCTTCTCTCTTCTCTGCCTTCTGTTCTCTTTTCTTGCTGTGATCTTGCTCTGATCCTGCTTTGGTCCCTCCTCGGAGCGTCCGAAAGCTATGGGATCAAGCATAGTGTCTGTTAGTGTTCCGCTTAATATCTTGAATTTTAGTATATTTGTCCTCTTGTGCCAAGTTTCCCTTTATGATTGGTCACTCTCTGTGACTCACTCATTTTTTTTTTGTTGAAAAACGAATTTAGGAAGAGACATATACTTAAATACTGTACCACTGCGAGCCGTCTCGCAGGCTTTGCAATTTACCATCCCAATGTTCCTGGATGTAAATAGCATGTGGAATTGGCAACCAAAGGGCTACCGAAAATAAAACAAATGAAACAAAACTTTTAGAAACAAGACTTTTGAAATGAGTTGAGTATGGGCCGCGACGGGTAAGATTTGGGTGGAATCCCCGGGTAGGGCGTGCTGTGCCGTACCCGAGCTTAGCTGACCAGAGGGGGGTCCTCAGACAGGGCGGGTCCTCAATGCCGTTACTCCACTGCCTGGGTGACCTGAAACGAACGGGCAAGAATGTAGTCATCATGGGGGTTGCCTCTTCTATCCTCCAAACAGAAGAGCAGTTACGAAACTGGAGCTAGCAAGCTCTCAGAGGTTTCGGCCGATATGCCTGTTGGTTGGGCTTCAGACATTTCAGCTGATAAGGCGACTGGCAAATTCTCCTAGGTTTCTGCGGACAAACTTGGTGTCTGGCCGCAGAGCTGCTGTTCCTGAAAAACACAAACAAACAAACATGCAACACAAAACGTACAGGTTCCATCAGAAAAGGACACCGTTTATCTCTCAAGCGGTTCCTCTTTTTACATCATCTGGACACCTCAAGCATCATCTTCTGCGAACAGGGTCGCAAAGGGGTTGCCATGTCGGGAGTCAGACGTAATTTCATCCTCTTCTCCCGGATCCCATACCCTTGTATGGATCAGGCTCGATAAGGCTGCATGGTGTGATCGGGGGTCCATCTCATCATTCCCGACGAGCCTGAATGAATTATCGCAGTGCCAATGAGTCGTGTCCAAATTCGAGTGAGTGAAAGCGGGGTCGGCATTGTGGGACGGGTGTTCTGGGTCTGGGGCCTTTATGTATTTGATCTCAAAGGGATCACTGGAGTTGGGGCCGTAGTCATTGTGTGTGTGGTCTGTGGTTTCGGGGCAGTAGAGAGGCGTGCTGTGGCTGTCGTCGGAGTCACAGTCGCTGTCTCTGCTGTGGCAGCTTGTGGGCGTTTCGGGGCGGAGTCTAAAGACAATGGGCGGGGTCGAGGTCGAGTCCGTGGAGGTGCTGGTCTGTGAGTGGGAGGGTGGAAATGCATCTCTTGGGGGCGTGGCGTGGAGGTCTGCTGCGTCAAGCATAACGTGATGAGAGTGGTTGGACTGTGAACCATATGCCTTTAGCTGGTTAATGTGGAACCAGGCAGTCTTTCCGTTGGGGTATTTTAATTTGTAGACCGAGGGGCTGACTTTATCTGCAATGGAATACGGACCTGAATACTTTGGGGACAGAAATGTGCTGGGATTGTAGACAGACAGCATCACCTGCTGTCCGACCTGAAACTCAGTCGCATGTACTGTCCGGTCAAAACAAGCCTTGCTCTGTTTCTTTTTCATTCCCAATTTAACGGCGGCTGCTAACTGAGCCGATCTTACGTTTTCTACTAATTGTTTGACCGCTGCCTCGTGGGTGAGGGCTGTCATTTCGGGGCTGGTCAAGTGAAGTCCTAAAAGGAATTCAGAACCTTTCATGGGGCGTCCGGTCATGAGTGTGTGTGGGGTGAAACCTGTTGAAGTTGAAACAGTGTTTCTCAGAAACATCAACGCGAATGGGAGCACCGAATCCCAGGTCGTGTTATTTTGCTGGACCATCTTTCTAAGGGTTGATTTTAGAGTCCGATTCATGCGCTCCACGATACCACTCGACTGAGGGTGGTATGCGATGTGGGATTTTTGTGGAATGCCGAATATGGTTAGCATGTTCTTCATGACCCGTCCTGTGAAATGAGATCCTTGGTCCAACTCAATACTTCTGGGGAGTCCCCATCTAGTAAAGATGTGGTGTGTCAGGATCTTTGCTGTCGTTTTAGCTGTATTAGTTTGAGATGGGAATGCCTCTACCCATTTTGTGAATGTATCAATTACAACCAAAACGTATTTATAGCCATTCCTGCATGGGGGCAATGGACCTATAAAATCGATCTGGAGGTTAGTCCAGGGGCCATTAACGGGGCGAGTCTGGCTGAGCTGTGCCTTCTTCGAATACCTCTCCGGGTTATTCTGTGCACAAATTAGACAATTTGCAATGTAATGCATTACATCTTCTTTTAAATTTGGCCACCAACAGAGCTGTCTCAGGTGGGCTGTGATGGGGTCAATACCTTGGTGTCCATGGCTGTCATGGAATAAGCAAATCATTTGATTCCTGTCCTTCTCAGGAACCACATAAAGGTTATCTTTAAGAACCACACCATCATGCGTGGTCAGGGCGTGTTTAAACTTGTCGTATGGGGCCGCAAACTTTCCTTTCAAAATCTCCCTGAGATTGTTGTCCTGTTTTTGGGCCTATACTAAATCCTCAATGTTGGTCTGTGAGACCTGAACTGAACTCACAGGGGCGCTAGCGGGGGGTGTCCAAAAATGTCCGTGCCTGGAACCTGCTTTTGCCAGTGCGTCAGCTTTCACATTTCCAGGGGGGGATGACCGATGGTGACTTCTAACTTTAATGATTCCAAAAATCCTATCCTTTGCCTGTTCTAGAATATGGCGGAGCAATGGGGCTGATGGAAGGGGCTTCCCATCTGCGGAAACAAAACCTATTGTCTTCCACAGGGGTAGAAAATCTGTCAAACTGTTGCAGACGTAAAGGCTATCGGAATAGATGTCTGCCGGGCTGGGGAAGGAATCTGGGTGCTCTACAATGTACACTATGGCCGCGAGCTCTGCTGCCTGCGCGCCTAAGTGTCCTGGTAATTTTAAAGCTATCTCCTCTAGTGCGCGTCCCTGCGCGTCCTCTACATAGATACCGCATCCTGTAATGCGCTCACCATTTAAAACAGTGGATGAACCATCCACATAAATCGTCAGGGGTGCGCACGTGTCTGTGTGCGGGGAGCTTTGGGATGAATTTCCTATCTTCCTGGGGGGCGTCTTTGCAATGAAGGGTCCTGTATTGTGAAGTGGGGATATGATCTCACATTCATGGGGTTTTCCTGGGTATTGGAGGTTATCTGCTAAAAAGTTGTGTGTCTTTGTCCGTTTCACTGTGATGTCCCGTCCCTGTAAAAGAAGGGTCCATCTAGATGCTCTGATGTGACTAACTGAACCGTCCTTCAGTCGTCCGTCTAATAGAAGCTGTGTGTGGGTGTGTTCGGTCAGAATCGTTATGGGGTTGAGTCCAGTAATATACGAAAAGTACTGTACTGCCCAGAATACTGCGAGTAGGTGCCTTTCGCAGGCTGAAAATCCTTGCTCAACTGGGTCTAAACGTCTGGAGGCATAAGCCACTGGTCGTAGCTGCTCGTGCCGTTCATAGAACATAGAACAGTACAGTACAGAACAGGCCCTTCGGCCCTCGATGTTGTGCAGAGCAATGATCACCCTATTCAAACCCACGTATCCACCCTATACCCGTAACCCAACAACCCCCCCCCCCTCTCCTTAACCTTACTTTTAGGACACTATGGGCAATTTAGCATGGCCAATCCACCTAACCCGCACATCTTTGGACTGTGGGAGGAAACCGGAGCACCCGGAGGAAACCCACGCACACACGGGGAGGACGTGCAGACTCCGCACAGATAGTGACCCAGCCGGGAACTGAACCTGGGACCCTGGAGCTGTGAAGCATTTATGCTAACCACTATGCTACCGTTCCTGAAGGTGCACGGCCGAGAGGGTCAGATCTGTGCTTGCTACCTCAATTGCATAGGGGGAAAGCGGGTCTGGAACTTGGAGTGCAGGGGCTGCGCTAAGGGCTCTCTTTAAATCGTTCACAGCATCTGTATGCTGCGGAAGCCATTTCCAAGGGGCTCCTTTCTTAAGGAGGTCTGAAAGTGGGGCTGCCTTTGTCGCAAAACCATCAATATGGTTCCGACAGTACCCAACCAGTCCTAAAAATGACCGGAGGGCTGAAACATTTTGGGGAAGGGGCAATTTGATGATCGAGTCAATTCTTTTGTACTCGATCTCACATTTGCCGTGCATGATGATCGTACCTAAATACATCACTTTACTCTCCAACATTTGGGCCTTTCTGGGTTCACTTTACATCCAATTGTTTGCAGTAGTTCCAGGAGTTCAGACAGAAGCGTGATGTGCTCTGCCTTGGTGTCTGTCTGCAGTAATAGGTCGTCCACATACTGGACCAGACATTCGGGTCGGGAAAATTTTGACAATCCATTTGCCTGCTGTCGGTGGAAAATGGAGGGGGAATTGTGGAATCCTTGTGGGAGGCATGTCCACGTGTACTGCTGACCTTTAAAAGTGAATGCAAATTTGTACTGGCACGCCTTCGCCAATGGGGTGGACCAGAAACCGTTGCTAATGTCCAAAACCGTAAAGTACTTGGAGTTGAGTCCCTGCTTGAGCATGGTCTCGGGACTTGTTGCTACCATGGGGGCTACTGCGGGGGTGACTTTATTGAGTTCCCGATAATCACTGGTCAGGCGCCATGATCCGTCGGGCTTCCTCACTGGCCAAATAGGGGCATTATTAGTTGAGGCTACTGATCGCAGGACGCCCTGCTCTAATAAGCTCTCTATTACTTTCTCAATTTCTACCTCTGCTTCCTGGGGAAATCTGTATTGTCGTTGTGGTCTAGGGTCAGGTCCTGTAATTTGAACCGATCCAGTCATTCTGCTGCAGTCATGCCTGTGACTGGCAAATGCTGATCTGTTGCTCTTTAAAACTGCTCTAACCTGTTTGTCTGTGGAGAGCGTGGTCGGATCAAAGCAATATTCTCCTACTGCGCTAATCCTGTTTTCATACTCACCTACTGTGAGCGTTGCGGGTGCTCTGTCTGATCTTGCCATTCGCCAGACACACTGATTGACTGGGTCAAACGACAGGCTGTGTGCATTCATAAAATCAATGCCGAGTATGTGTTCTGCTGTGTGGGGCAAATCCACTTAAACAATGGGGTGTCTGGTGGTAATGGTCCCTAGCTGAATGGGTACAGGGGCTGTAATGTGTCCCTGCTGTGAGTGGCCTGTAAAGCCGCCGAGTGTGATTGTGGCTGTAGTGGGCCACGTGTCCTTTTGGTACATAGTGGTCGTGCGGGACCCTCCTGTGTCCCAGAGTAATTCTATGAAATGAAATGAAAATCACTTATTGTCACGAGTTGGCTTCAATGAAGTTACTGTGAAAAGCCCCCAGTCGCCACATTCCGGCGCCTGTCCGGGGTGGCTGGTACGGGAATCGAACCGTGCTACTGGCCTGCTTGGTCTGCTTTCAAAGCCAGCGATTTAGCCCTGTGCTAAACAGCCCCAGTATGGGCTGTCCCCGTATCTTTGCTGTGACTACCGGTCGTCCGGACCTGTCCCAAAGGGTGTCACAGACCCAAGTGGTGGAGCCCGAACACTGTCAGTCCGTTGCGTCCACATTTATCTGTCCCGAATGAGTCCCTATACTGTGAATGGGCTTCGCTCTGTTCCTGTTCAGAGTGCCTGTCTGTTGGCCTCTCTGAGATTTCTGCGGGGCGTTGCATTCTCTTGCAAAATGTCCTAACTGTCCACAGTTAAAACGTTCCTGTGGCTTCTGGGGGGGAGGGGGGGGGGGGGGGGGGGGGGGGGGGGGGGGGGGGGGGATTGTTCTTTCCTTCATTCACCCAGGCGGCGTTTTGGTGCGCTCTCACTGCCTGAATAACTACATCAGCTTGAGCCTCCTCGGGCTTCTTAAATGTTGCTTTGCCATGAACAGATTGCTCCCAAGCGCGGGACAATCTCTTAAGTACCCACTTTTCATTATGGGCCTTTTCTGTGGGGTCATAATGAGAGCAGGCTTTCTGTCCTGCCTCTGTGGCGTGGGAGATAAGGTGCGGGTCCATTTGGCCATGTTATCTGGGGCCAAACGAACGTGTTCTAAGTCTCCGAAAACTTCAGTAAAGTGAATCCACAGCCGTTCTGCAAACGCTGTGGGGTGCTCGGTCTTTTTCTGCCTACATCGGTTCAGGCCTTCTACAGGGTCTCCTCTATTATACCCGATTGCATCCAGTATCGCTGTATGCATTTGCTCTAGGGTTCCTCCTCCAACGTTCTGTGGGTCGGGAAGGGCTGCTACCACGGACGTGTCTAAACACAAAACCGTGAGCTTAACATGCTCTCTTTCGTCCAGGCCGTACATGGTCGCCCGCTGTTTTACCTTCGCAAAGAAATGGTGGGGCTCTGAAGTAGCGAGGAACGGTGTGACTTTCTCACACGCGTCCCGTAATTGGGTCACGGTTAAGGGGGTGGTATAAGTGATCTCGGGTGGGCCGTCTACGGTTGCTTTCCTTTGGGTGGTGACTGGGTTCATTGGTGCTGGTGCTTTCTGTTCTGTGGGGGGTTGGGGAGCTTTCCTTTTCTGTGGCTTGTCCTGCGCACATGTTCCCTGAACATATCGCTGGGCTGTTGATGGAACCATCAATTCACCAGACACGTGTTTCCGATATGAATATAGGCTTTAATCGACTTACTTCAGAGCCAGCCTGTTACCCGTTGATGAACTCTCAGTGAACTGCAGGCTGACTCTGGACAAGGGTATTTATACAGCAGCACTAGGGGGAGGAGTCATGGGCGGAGCCAAGGGTGGAGCCCTGTACAAGCTACTGAGCATTCCCAGAGCTACTCCCCCTAATGGTCGGATAACGCTACTGCGCTTACAAAGACATAGTGTGAATTATCATGTTACATTCACCACTTTCACCTCCTGCAAAAAAAATCAAGTCCAGCGGGGGTGGTGGTCTAAAACGTCAGTCTGTCCGGTGGTCGAATTGTCCGCTGTGACCTGCGGAGCACCGGGGTTGCAGCCTCTTGCGGTGGCTGGATGAGTGTTGTGTGCTGGTGTACGATGGCGGACTCCAGGGAGGGTTGTATCCGAGCTTCATACTCTTCTGGTTCGACCGGGGACTGGGGGTGCTGGGGGCTGGCTGGCGCGGGTGCGCGGAACTGGTAGAGCGCGCGAGGGGGTGGCAGCATGGGGTGTAGGGTGAGGGGTCCTTCTGTGGGGGTAGAGGGGGCGCTGGATCCGGCGGGTGCCAGATCCCAGAGGGATACAGTGTCCTGACGGCCGTCAGGGAACTCGACGAATGCGTACTGGGGGTTGGAGTGGAGCAGGCGCACCTTTTCAACAAGGGGGTCGGTTTTGTGCGCCCTGACGTGTTTCCTCAGAAGTACGGGGCCCGGTGTCCTCAGCCATGCCGGAAGTTAGACCCCCGTGGTAGTGCCCCTGGAAAAAATGAAGAGCCTCTCGTGAGGGGTCTGATTGGTCGCTGTGCACAGAAGGGACCTAATAACGTGAAGCGCGTCTGGGAGGACTTCCTGCCACTGGGAGACTTGGAGCTTTCTAGACCGGAGGGTCAGTAGGACGGTCTTCCAGACCGTCGCGTTCTCCCTCTCCACCTGCCCTTTCCCCTGGGGTTGTAGCTGGTAGTCCTGCTCGAGGCAATGCCCTTTTCGAGCAGGTACTGACGCAGCTCGTCGCTCATGAAGGACGAACCCCGGTCGCTGTGTACGTAGCTGGGTGAAGATGCTATGTGGGGCACTAATGACTGTGTGGGAGGTCATGTCGGGGCACGGGATAGTGAATGGGTAACGGGAGAACTCGTCTACGACGTTTAAAAAGTAAACGTTCTTGTTAGTTGAGGAGAGTGGCCCTTTAAAATCAATTGTGAGACGTTCAAAGGGCCTAGAAGCCTTGACCAGGTGGGCCCTGTCTGGTCTATAGAAGTGCGGTTTGCACTCCGCACAGATCGGGCAGTCTCTGGTGACGGCTTTTACCTCCTCATTGGAGAAAGGCAGGTTTCGGGCTCTGATGTAGTGGGCGAGCCAGGTGACCCCCGGGTGGCAGAGGTCATTGTGGATGACTTTCAATCGGTCAACCTGCACGCAGGCGCATGTCCCGCGGGATAGGGCATCCGGAGGCTCGTTGAGCTTCCCGGGTCGATACTTAATATCGTAGCTATAGGTGGAGAGTTCGATCCTCCACCGAAGAATTTTGTCGTTTTTAATTTTGCCCCTTTGCGAGTTGTCGAACATAAAGGCGACCGATCTTTGGTCGGTGATGAGGGTGAACCTCCTACCTGCGAGGTAGTGCCTCCAGTAACGGATAGCCTCCACAATGGCTTGTGCTTCTTTCTCGACTGAGGAGTGTCGGAGTTCTGAAGCGGAGAGGGTACGGGAGAAAAATGCGACTGGTCTCCCTGCCTGATTTAGTGTGGCTGCTAGAGCTACCTCTGAGGCGTCGCTCTCAACCTGGAATGGGGTGGATTCATCCACCACCCGCATGGCCGCTTTGGCGATGTCCTCCTTGAAGGCCTGGCGTGCCTCAGCTGACAGGGGAAATCGTGTGGCCTTAAAGAGTGGGCGGGCTTTGTCCGCATATTGAGGGACCCACTGGGCGTAGTAGAAGAACCCCAAGCACCGTTTGAGGGCCTTGGGGCAATGGTGGAGGGGGAGTTCTAAGGGGCGCATACGGTCCGGGTCTGGGCCCAGGACTCCGTTTTCCACGACATAGCCGAGGATGGCTAGTCTGGTTGTGCGGAAAACGCATTTCTCCTTGTTATACTTGAGATTCAGTTTCTGTGCCGTCTGGAGAAAACGGTGGAGGTTGGCGTCGTGGTCCTGCTGGTCATAGCCACAGATGGTGACATTGCCCAAGTACGTGGCCCGCAGCCCGTACTCGTCCACCATTCGGTCCATTGCTCGTTGGAACACCGAGACCCCATTAGTGACGCCGAAAGGGACCCGGAGGAAATGGAAGAGGCGGCCATCGGCCTCGAATGCCGTGTAGTGGCGGTCCTCCGGGCGGATTGGGAGCTGGTGGTATGCAGACTTCAGATCCACCGTGGAGAAGAGCCGGTACTGGGCGATCTGGTTTACCATGTCTGCAATCCTGGGGAGGGGATACGCGTCGAGCGTAAATCTATTTTTGGTCTGACTATATTCGACAACCATGCAAAATTTTTCCCCGGTCTTAACGACCACCACCTGAGCTCTCCAGGGACTATTGCTGCCCTCTGAGAAGCCTTCGGACCTCTGCTCTGATAAATACCCTATCCTGCAGGCTATACCGCCTGCTACGAGTGGCTATGGGTTTACAGTCCTTTGTGAGATTGACGAAGAGAGGAGGGGGGGGGGATTCGCAGCGTAGCGAGGCTGCAGATAGTGAGTGGTGGCAGGGGCCCTCCGAAGCTGAGGGTGAGGCTCTTGAGGTTACATTGAAAATCTAGGCCTAATAAGAGTGGCGCGCAGAGGTCGGGGCAAAACGTGGAGTTTGAATTTCGAGTAGCTAGCGCCTCGGATTGTGAGTGTCGCAGAGGTGCGTCCCTGGATCTGGACAGAGTGGGAGCCTGAAGCGAGCGAGATAGTTTGCTGCACGGGGAAAATGGGGAGCGAACATTGTCTTACCAGGTCTGGGTGTATGAAGCTCTCAGTGCTCCGGGAGTCGAAGAGGCATGGCGTTTTGTGCCCGTTGATTTGGACCTCTGCCATCGAATTTCGCAGATGCTTCGAGCGTGATTGGTCCAGAGTGACTGCGCTGAGTTGCGGGTAGTCGGCGGCTCGATCAGCTGTGCTGGAGTGGCCCCATGATGACTGCCCTCTGAGTTCGTAGTCGTATTCTTCCGAAGAGTTGTCTGAGCGTGGAGATGCAGGTCGGGCCCGTGGATCGCACGTGGCGGGCGGCGAGGAAGATAGCGTCCAAGGTGGCAGCCCCCATGGATCGCACGTGGCTGGAGGGGGCGGAGTCGGGGCATAGGCCACCGCGTTTCGGGCCCCGCGGGCCTGCGGGTGACGGGAGCGATTACCTAGTGCCACTGGGGAGTTGGAAGCTGGGGCCCTTTTAGCGAGGCACACTCTTGCGTAATGGCCTTTCCGCCCGCAGCTGCTGCAGGTCGCGTTGCGGGCCGGGCAGTGCTGCCGCGGGTGCTGGTTCTGGCCGCAGAAATGGCAGGCTGGAGCAGCATAGTGGCTGGGGCAGCATAGTGGCTGGCTGGGGCAGCATAGTGGCTGGCTGGAGCAGCATAGTGGCTGGAGCAGCATAGTGGCTGGCTGGGGCAGCATAGTGGCTGGCTGGGGCAGCATAGTGGCTGGCTGGAGCAGCATAGTGGCTGGAGCAGCATAGTGGCTGGCTGGGGCAGCATAGTGGCTGGCTGGGGCAGCATAGTGGCTGGCTGGAGCAGCATAGTGGCTGGCTGGGGCAGCATAGTGGCTGGCTGGGGCAGCATAGTGGCTGGCTGGGGCAACATAGTGGCTGGCTGGAGCAGCATAGTGGCTGGCTGGAGCAGCATAGTGGCTGGCTGGAGCAGCATAGTGGCTGGCTGGGGCAGCATAGTGGCTGGCTGGGGCAGCATAGTGGCTGGCTGGAGCAGCATAGTGGCTGGCTGGAGCAGCATAGTGGCTGGCTGGAGCAGCATAGTGGCAGGCTGGAGCAGCATGGTGGCTGGCTGGAGCAGCATAGTGGCTGGCTGGGGCAGCATAGTGGCTGGCTGGGGCAGCATAGTGGCTGGCTGGAGCAGCATAGTGGCTGGCTGGGGCAGCATAGTGGCTGGCTGGGGCAGCATAGTGGCTGGCTGGGCAGCATGGTGGCTGGCTGGAGCAGCATAGTGGCTGGTTGGAGCAGCATAGTGGCTGGCTGGGGCAGCATAGTGGCTGGAGCAGCATAGTGGCTGGCTGGAGCAGCATTGTGGCTGGCTGGGGCAGCATAGTGGCTGGAGCAGCATAGTGGCTGGCTGGAGCAGCATTGTGGCTGGCTGGGGCAGCATAGTGGCTGGCTGGGGCAGCATAGTGGCTGGCTGGAGCAGCATGGTGGCTGGCTGGAGCAGCATAGTGGCTGGCTGGAGCAGCATGGTGGCTGGAGCAGCATAGTGGCTGGCTGGGGCAGCATAGTGGCTGGCTGGAGCAGCATGGTGGCTGGCTGGGGCAGCATAGTGGCTGGCTGGGGCAGCATGGTGGCTGGCTGGAGCAGCATACTGGCTGGCTGGAGCAGCATAGTGGCTGGCTGGGGCAGCATGGTGGCTGGCTGGGGCAGCATAGTGGCTGGCTGGGGCAGCATAGTGGCTGGCTGGGGCAGCATGGTGGCTGGCTGGGGCAGCATGGTGGCTGGCTGGAGCAGCATGGTGGCTGGCTGCAGCAGCATAGTGGCTGGAGCAGCATAGTGGCTGGCTGGAGCAGCATAGTGGCTGGCTGGAGCAGCATAGTGGCTGGAGCAGCATGGTGGCTGGCTGGAGCAGCATAGTGGCTGGCTGGGGCAGCATAGTGGCTGGCTGGAGCAGCATGGTGGCTGGCTGGAGCAGCATGGTGGCTGGCTGGAGCAGCATAGTGGCTGGAGCAGCATAGTGGCTGGCTGGAGCAGCATAGTGGCTGGAGCAGCATAGTGGCTGGCTGGAGCAGCATGGTGGCTGGCTGGAGCAGCATGGTGGCTGGCTGGAGCAGCATAGTGGCTGGCTGGAGCAGCATAGTGGCTGGCTGGGGCAGCATGGTGGCTGGCTGGAGCAGCATAGTGGCTGGCTGGAGCAGCATAGTGGCTGGCTGGGGCAGCATGGTGGCTGGCTGGGGCAGCATACTGGCTGGCTGGAGCAGCATAGTGGCTGGCTGGGGCAGCATAGTGGCTGGCTGGGGCAGCATGGTGGCTGGCTGGGGCAGCATGGTGGCTGGCTGGGGCAGCATGGTGGCAGGCTGGGGCAGCATAGTGTGTGGCTGAAGCAGCATAGTGGCTGGCTGGGGCAGCATAGTGGCTGGCTGGAACAGCATAGTGGCTGGCTGGGGCAGCATAGTGGCTGGCTGGAGCAGCATAGTGGCAGGCTGGAGCAGCATACTGGCTGGCTGGAGCAGCATAGTGTGTGGCTGGGGCAGCATAGTGGCTGGCTGGGGCAGCATAGTGGCTGGCTGGGGCAGCATGGTGGCTGGCTGGAGCAGCATGGTGGCTGGCTGGGGCAGCATAGTGGCTGGCTGGAGCAGCATAGTGGCTGGCTGGGGCAGCATGGTGGCTGGCTGGGGCAGCATAGTGGCTGGCTGGGGCAGCATGGTGGCTGGCTGGGGCAGCATAGTGTGTGGCTGGGGCAGCATGGTGGCTGGAGCAGCATAGTGGCTGGCTGAGGCAGCATAGTGGCTGGGCGGCCGCGTAGCACAGGCCTGGGGGAGTCGCTGGTCGGGGGCCCATGATTGGGTCGCGGGGTCCGCGGGGAACGAGTTAAGGCTACGGAAGGAGACCTCCATCGTGGTTGCAGCTTCCACAGTTGTTTCTAAGTCTTGGGCCCCCTTTTCCAGCAGTCGATGGCGCGCATAATTAGACCTGAGGCCCGCTACAAAAACATCGCGTACAGCAAGTTCTCTATGTTCAGCCGCGGTAACCGCTTGATAGTTACAGTCATTAGATAGATTATTGAGCTCTCTTAAAAATTCGGCGTGTGATTCAGTAGGCCGCTGGCGGAGAGTCGTGAACACATGGTGTGCGTAAACTTCATTAATAGGCCTTGCATACATCTTATCGAGTATCGCTAGCGCTGCAGTATAAGAACCGGCCGAGTTTAGTTGCGTAGAGATTCTGTGGCTCACCCTCACGTGCAGTAGACTTAACTTCTGTTCCTCTGTTGTTTTGGCTGTGCTCGCTTCTGCCAGGTAGGCCTTAAAGCACCGCAGCCAGTGGGAGAAGATTTCTTTAGCCTCTGCATCCTGCGGGTCAAGTTCCAGGCATCCAGGCTTGAGGGCTGATTCCATGATCGATCTTGACTGTTCTTAAGTCGATTAAATTGATGGAACCATCAATTCACCAGACACGTGTTTCCGATATGAATCTAGGCTTTAATCGACTTACTACAGAGCCAGCCTGTTACCCGTTGATGAACTCTCAGTGAACTGTAGGCTGACTCTGGACAAGGGTATTTATACAGCAGCACTAGGGGGAGGAGTCGTGGGCGGAGCCAAGGGTGGAGCCCTGTACAAGCTCCTGAGCATTCCCAGAGCTACTCCCCCTAGTGGTCAGATAACGCTACTGCGCTTGCAAAGATATAGTGTGAATTATCATGTTACATTCACCACAGCTGTCTCCTGCAATTCCTGCCAATCGGGGCCTTCTTCCTCATCTAGTTGCTTCCCAAAAGTATCTTGGAAGCCATTCTGCACTGAAAGCAGAGATTGCAGTTCCGCAATCTGCTTTCTACACATTGCATGGTCTACCGAGCTTTGTCTTTGCTCAGTGGTGGCAGCATGGAGTGCTCGTAAAGCTGCCTTCAGGTCGCTGCATTGCTTCTGCAATGCCTCTACCTGCTTCTTGGTTTCCTCTCTTATCAGGACTGCGCGCTGCATATCCTGATAGGCCTTTTCATACTGGGTTTGGGAGCTTCTTAAGTGCGCCAGACAAGACTGGTGTGCCCTCTTGGCATCATCCACCTCTACATCATTTGCTGCAAGCCTCCTTCTTAACTCTATATTCTCTCTTTCTATGTCACTGACATCCACTTTACTCATTCTGTTTCTCTCCTCTAAATCTGCGCGGAGCGTCCTGACGACTTCCTCTGTGCCTCGCAATTGTGCCAAGCAGGACACAATTGCCATCGGCTTACGTGCTTTACTCAAACTCTTTTTGTGAATCTCACACAGGTTCTCCCACCAAGTCCTATACTCCGGGGACCTGTTTCCTCATTCGAACAGAATTCGCTCCAAAGGGGCCATCCTTTCCCTTTGAGGTATTTTCTGATCTCCAGTCCCCAAACGGGACACTGTCCTACTCTGCTGCTGGTCACTGCGATCACGAATTCCTGGGGGTGCATGAGGCGTTCCATTGCCTGCATGGCCATCTCTCCTATCTTAATGCTCTCCCCTAAATTTAGAACAAGGGATGCTAAGGCGGTGTTATAAATACGGGTACGTCTTTCGCTAATTTCCGAAGTTTAAACTCTCGACAGTTTTTTCGCAACAAATCTCTCGGTTATACCTTATAACCCTGTTAGTTACGCATGCAAAAACACACTTCCGAATTGTGAGGATTCATGTGAACTACTTGAACACTTGTGGTTTTTCCTTTTCCCAATTGGATTTCTGATTCAAATTGCTGGGTTCTCGGAGTGGGGGGGCCACTTCTAGTCGAGTCCCGTCAGAGTTCGCCACTAAATGTTGTTCGTTCTGGGTGAGTGTTGTTGCACGTTTTGGTATGTGGGCAAAACGCGTTTATTGGGGTGTATTAACTTCCAAGTGCTTAACACCACTAGGCTCTGTTCTATGTATTTATTCAGCTTAGGAGTCGCCAGGTGCCGTATAGACACCGTCACGAGTATTCCAAGGTCAAGTTCAAAGTAATAAAGACGATACACCGATTAGTAAGGTCCAAACGATCAATATTTATTATACAATTATAATAAATACTCATGCACACACTAAGAGACTAAGCTATGACTAAACTAAAGTAATCAGAATACTTATCTAACAGGAACAGGCAAGGTCAGGGAGCGAGGCCTTCGTCCCGGTCTTGGGCTGCAACCTTCAGCAAGCGTTCTGGTCACTGGGGGGTTTAGCGGGCTTAGTTCGCGTAGCGAGCGTCGTACTGGCACTTACGGTTCGGCGGCTGGTGCTCAACGGCTGGAGTCAGGATACAGCTTCAAGGTCTTGGTCAGGGCCGGAGCACGGAACAACAGACCGGACAACACGAGGTCCCTGTCTTTTATAGGGATCCCATTGTCCTTCCCTCTTCTTGGGCGGGCTCTACCTATTGGGTCAATTCCTCATCGATACTGTTTTAATTCCCCAATGCGAGGGGGTCTCCGTGATGGGGGGGGGCGTTTCTTATGCCCTTTTGTTTGGAGGTTTCTGGTGCCTCGATGTCTGGGCCTTGATTCAAATGTGTCCATTCAGAATCAAATGTTTCTATTGTGTGGGTGTTCAGGTCTGATTGCCTCATTAGCATGCAAAGCGTTTTGCCATTTGCACCTAGCTAAGGTCTTCTCACCTGAGCCCAAACTGGTTTCTGCTACTTGCAGAATGCAAAATGCTCTCTTTGCAGACTGCTGTTTTGGCTAAACTGCCTGTTTCCCTGCAGTCTTAGCGCTTGGCTTACTTTGTAGCTCAGCGTCCATTTTAGGTGGCTACATTCCCTCCTTGTGATCCTCACAATCAAAATATTGTGAAGGATCACCTATGTACGTCGCCTTGAGTGCATCTGGGTTGCCTTCTTTGTGTCCCCTGACCTCTTGCCAGTTCCTGGGCTACTCTATCTTAAACTATGGGAGGAAAAAAATTTTTAACTGACATCTCTACTTGGCTCTATGTCAAAGGGGACATGCATTACCATAAACTGGGAACCTCTACCTATCACAATTATCCTTAACTTTACTTAAACATTTCCTCACACTCTAAAACCTTAACCATTCACACCACAACATCACACTTCCTAACTCGGCAGTCGAGTATAGGACAATACAATACAGGGTCGAATTTTTTTTATTCTTTACACAGTGCTTTATTCATCATGGGGCAAAGGGGATTGATGAAATCGGAAAATAGGAGATCGAACTCCATAGACGGAAGGGCAGGAACGGGAGGCTCTCCTCTTCCACTTCCTCAACCTGAGGGTCTGTACAAGTATAACGAGGATCGCAATCACCAGTAGTGATTCGATTACGTATGACATGGAGTACCATGTCATAAATTTTGTGCACCAGGTCTGAACCTCACTGATCAGAGCTGAGCACTGGGGAGTGGCTGTACGGGAAACATTTACGGTGGGGGTTGTGGGGGAAACGTGTCTTGCTTCCACACAAACAGATATAACAGTTAACAACAATAGGTGAGCTTCCATCATCTTCAACTTGGTTTTCCTTCTTTCTTCCTCCTGTATGGACAATCCTTGCTTCGATCCCTGTCTTGTCCTTCGAAAGCTATGGGATCAAGCACAGTATCTGTCAATACACAGTTTAAGATCTTTACCTGTTAGTGCATCTGTCTTTTAAATTCCAAATGACCCTTTAAAAATGACTGGCCAAGTCACACCCTGTGACTCCCCTCATTTTTTTTTTCAAAAGCGAATTTGAAGACCAGAATATACCTAACAATCCTTCTCCTGCGAGCCGTCTCGCAGGCTTTGCTAGTTTACCATCCGAATGTTCCTGGATGTAAATAGCATGTGGGATGGCGGCCTAAGGGCTGCCTAACGAAAAATGAAAACAACTTGGAAATGAAAGGTCGAATGGGTTGCGTATGGGCCGCTACGGGTACGAGTTGGATGGGATCCCCGGGTAGGGCGTGCTGTGCCATACCCGAGCTTGGCTGACCAAGGTTGGTTCTCAGACAGGGCGGGTCATCAGTGCCGTTTGTCCACTGCCTGAGTAACCTGGATTAAAACGGGTACGAATGTGTTAACCGTGACTTGCAGCCTCTATTCACCGAATAGAGGGGCACCTAAAAACAAGGGAGCCAAGATGCTCCCACTGAGGACTGAACTGAAGTTCTCAGAGATATCTGCGGACAAACTATTGGGTGTGTAAGGCGGTCACAAGCCTTACAACTTGAAAAGATCTCCAATCAAACTGGTTTTTTGGAACCGAAGTTCTCAAAGGTATCGGCGGACAAGCTAACGTGTGTGTGAGGTGGTCACAATCTTTTCAGCTGAAAAGAAGATGTCCATCCTCCAACTGAACCATTTACATTCCTGAAAGACAAACAAACATAAAACGATAGACAAACATACGTGCAGGTTCCATCAGAAAGGACATCGCTTCCCTCAAACGATTCCTATTTTACATCATCTGGACACCTCACTTTTCCTCTGTCTCTGTGAACAGGGTCACAAAGGGGTTGCCGTGTCGGGATTCAGACACCATGTCGTCCTGCTCTCCCGGATCCCACACCCTTGTGTGGATCAGGCATGATATTTTCGAATTGTGTGACCGGGGGTCACTTTCATCATTGCGGACAAGTCTGTAGGAATTGTCCCTGTGCCATAGTGTTGTGTCAAGTGTGTTGTCGGGGTAGTCGGGGTCGGGTGGTGGGTCTGGGTTTTTAAGGTAAGTGACTTCCATGGGGTCACTGGAGTCGGGGTCGTAGTTGGTGCAGTGTGGGCTGTATGGCTGTGTGCTGTCGCTGTCCTCAGAGTCAGTGTCTGTCCTGCTGTCTCTGCTGTGGCAGCTTGTGGGCGTTTCGGGGCGTGGTCTGTTGTGGTCTGTGGGCGGAGTCGTGGGCGAGTCCGATGATGAACTGGTCTGTGAGGGGGATGGTGGAAAGGTGTCTCTGGTGGGTGGGGTGAAGTGTTCTGCTGCGTCTAGCAGTACATGATGAGCATGGTTAGACTGTGTTCCATATGCCTTTAACTGGTTGATATGGAACCACGCGGTCTTCCCATTAGGATATTTTATCCTGTAAACTGAGGGGCTAATTTTATCCGAAATTGAGTATGGGCCGGAATATTTTGGAGCCAAAAAACTGCTGGGGTTGTAAACAGATAACATTACCTGTTGCCCAACCTGGAATTCTGTGGGGTGTACGGTCTTATTAAAACAAGCTGTGCGTTGTTGACGGCGTTTGCCTAGCTGAACTGCGGCTGCCATCTGTGCAGACCTCACAGTCTCAACCAAGTCTTTAACCGTCTTTTCGTGTGTGAGGGCTGTCACTTCGGGGCTAGTCATGTCCAGTCCTAAAAGGAATTCTGTCCCTTTCATAGGGCGTCCGGTCATGAGTGTGTGTGGTGTGTAGCCTGTGGAAGTGGAAACAGTGTTCCTTATGAACATGAGTGCAAATGGGAGCACTGAATCCCATGTGGAGTTGTTCTCCTGAACCATTTTCCTAAGGGTAGTTTTTAGAGTCCGATTCATGCGCTCCACAATCCCGCTGGACTGTAGATGATACGCAATATGAAAATTTTGTTTTATTCCAAATATTGTCAGGACGTTCCTCATGACCCGTCCTGTGAAGTGAGATCCCTGGTCCGAATCAATACTTCGGGGTAAACCCCATCTCGTGAAGATGTGGTGGGTCAGGATCTTTGCAGCTGTCTTAGCTGTATTTGTTCTAGAGGGGAATGCCTCTACCCATTTGGTAAAGGTGTCGATGACCACCAGAACGTATTTATAGCCATTCCTACAAGGGGGCAATGGTCCTATAAAATCGACCTGGAGGTTTGTCCAGGGGCCGTTAACTGGGCGAGTATGCCGAAGTTGTGCCTTCTTAGAATACCTCTCCGGGTTATTCTGAGCACAAATAAGGCAATTCTCAATATAATGCGTTACATCAGTCCTGAGATTAGGCCACCAACAGAGTTGCCTGAGGTGCCTCGTTGTTGCATCAATTCCCTGATGCCCGTGGTTATCATGGAATAAAGCAATCATTGCATTCCTGTCCTGCTGCGGGACCACATAAAGTTGTTCCTTTATGATCACACCCTCATGTGTGGTCAGTGTGTGTTTAAATCTCTCGTACTCTGGCACAAAGTTGCCTTTGAAAACCTCCCTGAGGTCCTTATCCTGCTTCTGTGCTGCTACAAGATCTTTAATATCTGTCTGTGAGATTTGGACTGCGCTCACAGGGGCGCTAGCTGGTGCGCTAGCTGGGGGGGTCCATAAGTGTCCTCGCCTGGAACCTGCCTTAGCCAGTGCGTCGGCTTTTACATTCCCAGGGGGGGATGACCTATGGTGGCTTCTTACTTTTATTATTCCGAAGGTCCTGTCCTTCGCTTTTTCTAAAATATGCTGGAGTAGAGGGGCTGATGGAAGGGGTTTCCCGTCTGCGGAGACAAAACCTCGTGTCCTCCACCAGGGGCAGAAAATCTGTTAAGCTATTACAGACATATAAGCTGTCTGAATATATGTCTGCTGGGCTGGGGAAAGAAGCGGGGTGGTCCACTATATACGCTATGGCCGCGAGCTCTGCTGCCTGCGCGCCTAAGTGGCCTGGTAACTTTAAAGCTATCTCTTCGAGAGCGCGCCCCTGCGCGTCCTCTACATAGATGCCGCATTCTGTGATACGCTCACCATTTAAAACTGTGGAGGAACCGTCCACGTAAATCCTCAGGGGTCCACACGTGTCTGTGGGTTGGGGACTTTGTTTTGGGTTCCCTATCTTCCTGGGGGGTGTTTTTGCGATAAAGGGTCCTGTGTTATGCAGGGGAGCTACAATTTCACAGTCATGGGGCTGTCCGGGGTATTGGAGGTTGTCTGCTAAATATGTGTGTGTGCGGATCCGTTTTACTGTAATGTCCCGTCCTTGTAAAAGTAGTGTCCATCTAGCTGCCCTAATCTGGCTAACTGAACCGTCCTTCAGTCGACCGTCTAGGAGTAGCTGTGTGGGTGTGTGTTCGGTCAGAATAGTAATGGGGTTGAGTCCGGTAATGTATGAGAAGTATTGTACTGCCCAGAAGACAGCAAGGAGGTGCCTCTCACAGGCAGAGAATCCTTGTTCTACCGGGTCTAACAGTCGGGAGGCATAAGCCACTGGTCTTAGCTGCTCGTGCCGTTCCTGAAGCAACACGGCCGAGAGGGTCAGATCGGTGCTCGCTACCTCTATTGCATAGGGGGAAAGTTGGTCTGGGACTAGCAGCGCGGGTGCTGCGCTAAGGGCTCGTTTTAACTCTTCCACAGCCTCTGTATGCTGCGGAAGCCATTCCCAGGGGGCTCCTTTCTTAAGGAGGTCTGAGAGTGGGGCGGCTTTTGTCGCGAATCCGTCGATGTGGTTCCGACAATAGCCAACCAGTCCTAAAAACGACCGGAGGGCCGAAACATTTTGGGGAAGGGGCAATTTGACAATCGAATCAATTCTTTTGAATTCGATCTCGCGTTTGCCGTGTGTGATGACTGTTCCCAAATACATCACTTTAGTTTCCAAAATCTGAGCCTTTCTTGGGTTAACTTTACATCCAATTGAAGTCAACAGTTCCAGGAGTTCGGCCAGAAGCGTAATGTGCTCTGCCTTTGTGTCTGTCTGCAGTAGTAGGTCGTCTACATACTGTACCAGACATTCGGGGCGGGAGAATTTCTCTAAACCACTTGCCAGCTGTCGGTGGAAAATGGAGGGGGAATTGTGGAATCCTTGTGGAAGGCATGTCCACGTATACTGCTGCGATTTGAAGGTGAAGGCAAATTTGTACTGGCACGCTTTTGCCAATGGTATTGACCAGAATCCGTTACTGATGTCCAATACCGTGAAGTATTTGGAGTTGAGACCCTGCTTGAGCATGGTCTCGGGACTAGTAGCTACCGTTGGGGCTACTGCGGGGGTTACTTTGTTGAGTTCCCGATAATCGATGGTCAGACGCCATGATCCGTCGGGCTTCCTCACTGGCCAAATAGGGGCATTATTGGTCGAGGCTACCGTTCTGAGCACACCTTGCTCCGATAAGCTTCCTATCAACTTTTCTATTTCCACCTCTGCTTCCAGGGGAAATCTATACTGTTTCTGTGGTCGGGGGTCCTGTCCGGTAACGTGAACTGGTCCAGTCATTCTGCCACAGTCATGACGGTGACTGGCAAATGCTGTCCTGTGTTTGTTCAGTAGGGCTTTTATTTGTCTGTCGGTGTGGAGTGTAGTCAGGTCAAATGAGTACTCTCCCACTGCGCTAATCCGATTAGCGTAGTCTCCTACTGTGAGGGTGGCGGGTGCTCTGTCTGATCTAGCCATTCGCCAGACACACTGGTTCACTGGGTCGAACGACAGGCTATGAGCGTTCATAAAATCTATCCCCAGGATGTGTTCTGCTGTCTGGGGAAGATTTACTAAAACTACGGGGTGTCTTGTGGAAATGTTCCCTAGCTGGATTGCTACGGGTGCTGTAATGTGTCCCTGCTGCGAGTGTCCGGTGAACCCGCTAAGTGTAATGGTGGATGTGGTCGGCCACGTGTCTGCGTGTGCCGTGGTCGTAGAGTTAATGGTGGTGCGGGAGCCTCCTGTGTCCCAGAGTAACTCTATGGGCTTCCCTTTTACTCTCGCTGTGACTACGGGTCTCCCTGATGGATCCCATAGTGTGTCACAGACCCAAGTGGGGGAGCCCAAACACCGTCAGTTCGTCTCGTCCACATTGGTGGGTCCTGACTGTACTGCTATATTGTGGATGGGTTTTGCCTTACTGCGGTTCAGAGTGCCTGTCTGCTGGCCTCTCTGAGATCGCTGGGGTGCATTGCATTCTTTTGCCCAATGCCCTAACTGTCCACAGTTATAGCATTCCTGGCCTTTCTGTTGTGGGCTGCTCTTCCCTTCATTTACCCATGCGGGTTTCTGGTGCTCTCTCACTGCCTGAATATCTGCTGCAGCCTGAGCCTCTTCTGGGGATTGAACCTTACTCTTTCCCTGAATTGATTGCTCCCATGCGCGGGACAACCTTTTCAGGACCCATTTCTCATTGTGGGCCTCTTCTGAGGGGTCATAACTGTTGCAAGCGCTCTGTCCTGCCTCTGTCGCGTGTGAGATTATAGTGCGCGTCCATTTAACCATATTTTCCCGGTTCAAATGCGCTCTATTTAACTCGCCGAAAACTGCGTTGAAATGAATCCACAGCCTTCCTGCGAATGCTGTGGGGTGTTCGGATCTTTTCTGCCGGCACTTATTAAGTCCTTCCACGGGGTCACCTCGATTATACCCTATGGCATCTAAAATGGAGGTGTGCATCTCCTCTAGGGGTCCGGCAACGTTCTGTGGGTCGGGGAGGGCTGCTACTACTGACTGGTCTAAGCTCAGCACGGTGAGCTTAACCTGCTCTCTCTCATCCAGGCCGTACATGGTAGCCTGCTGTTTTACTTTAGCAAAGAACTGGTGGGGGTCTGCGGTGGGGAGGAACGGAGTGATCTTCTCACATGCGTCCCTGAGCTGGGTTACAGTTAAGGGGGTGGTGTAGGTTATATCTGGTGCGCCTTCTGTTATAGCTTTTCTCTGCGTGGTTACGGGATTCATGGGTGCGGTTATGATCTGATCTGTGGGGGGTGGGGGTGCTTGCCTTTTCTGTTGCGCTGCTGGCGCACATGTTCCCTGAACATATCGCTGCGCTATTTCACTTAATTCTTGCCAATCTGGGGCATTTTCTCCATCTAACTGGGTTCCAAAGGTGCTTTGGAACCCATTTTGCACCGAAAGCAGCGATTGCAGCTCTGCAATCTGTTTCCTGCATTTCGCGTGGTCTACTGTACTTTGCCTTTGCTCTGTGGTTGCAGCATGGAGTGCTCTCAAAGCTGCTTTGAGATCAGAGCATTGCCTCTGCAAAGCCTCCACCTGCTTCTCTGATTCTTCTCTTATCAGAACGGCACGTTGCACGTCCTGATAAGCCTTTTCGTACTGGGTCTGGGAACTGCTGAGATGGGCTAGACAAGACTGATGTGCCCTCTTGGCATCATCCACCTCTCTACCTTTCTCTGCCAACTTCCATCTTAGATCCAGATTTTCCTTCTCAATGTCCCTGACATCGACCTTACTCATTCGGTTCCTTTCTTCTAAATCTGCCCGGAGCGTCCTGACGACCTCCTCTGTGCCTCGCAACTGTGCCAAACAGGACACAATCGCCATTGGCTTACGTGCTTTACTAAGGTTCTTTTTGTGAATTTGAGAGAGGTTCTCCCACCAAGTATGTCCTATACTTCCGGGACCTGTCTCCTCATTCAAACAAAACTCTTTCCAAAGGGGCCATCCCTTTCCCTGCAGATATTTGCGGAGTTCCAGCTCCCACGTGGGACACTGACCTACCCTGCTACTGCTGCTGGTCGCTGCGACCACAAACCTTTCTGGATCCATCAGACGTTCCATTGCCTGCATGGCCATTTTCTCTGACTCTCTTTTAGTTAATTTGGAACAGGGGGTTGCTGGGGTTGTGTTTCAAGAAACGGGTACGGCTTACACTATATTCCGTTCACAAAACTGCCGAAAGTTTGTCGCAACAAAAATGCTTTCAGTTTTACCTTACAGCCCTGTTAGTACGCATGCACTAAACACACTTCCGAATTACGCTTATTAGTTTGAACACCTTGAATACTCGTGATTTTCTTTACTTTCTTACTTTCTCTGTAATTTGGAGGTCTAATTCAAATTTCAGGGTCCTGGACGGTGTGGGGTTTCCACTTACAACCGTGTCCCGTCAGGAAGTCGCCACTAAATGTTGCACGTTTTGCTATGAGTGTAAAACGTGTTTATTGAGGTGTATTAACTTCCAAGTGCTTAACACCACTAGGCTCTGTTCTATGTATTTATTCAGCTTAGGAGTCGCCAGGTGCCGTATAGACACCGTCACGAGTATTCCAAGGTCAAGTTCAAAGTAATAAAGACGATACACCGATTAGTAAGGTCCAAACGATCAATATTTATTATACAATTATAATAAATACTCATGCACACACTAAGAGACTAAGCTATGACTAAACTAAAGTAATCAGAATACTTATCTAACAGGAACAGACAAGGTCAGGGAGCGAGGCCTTCGTCCCGGTCTTGGGCTGCAACCTTCAGCAAGCGTTCTGGTCACTGGGGGGTTTAGCGGGCTTAGTTCGCGTAGCGAGCGTCGTACTGGCACTTACGGTTCGGCGGCTGGTGCTCAACGGCTGGAGTCAGGATACAGCTTCAAGGTCTTGGTCAGGGCCGGAGCACGGAACAACAGACCGGACAACACGAGGTCCCTGTCTTTTATAGGGATCCCATTGTCCTTCCCTCTTCTTGGGCGGGCTTTAACCTTTGGATATCTATTGGGTCAATTCCTCATCGATACTGTTTTAATTCCCCAATGCGAGGGGGTCTCCGTGATGGGGGGGGCGTTTCTTATGCCCTTTTGTTTGGAGGTTTCTGGTGCCTCGATGTCTGGGCCTTGATTCAAATGTGTCCATTCAGAATCAAATGTTTCTATTGTGTGGGTGTTCAGGTCTGATTGCCTCATTAGCATGCAAAGCGTTTTGCCATTTGCACCTAGCTAAGGTCTTCTCACCTGAGCCCAAACTGGTTTCTGCTACTTGCAGAATGCAAAATGCTCTCTTTGCAGACTGCTGTTCTGGCTAAACTGCCTGTTTCCCTGCAGTCTTAGCGCTTGGCTTACTTTGTCGCTCAGCGTCCATTTTAGGTGGCTACAGTGTGCTTTACACTCAATTGGCTGTTTTATTCCTTAGCTCTAGAGTCGCCAGGTATCCTTATGATACCGCCACGAGGTTCAAGTTCAGACCAATGACTCAATACACCAGTTAGTAAGTTCAAAACAAGACACGTTTATTATTACACAGTTATTTACTACTCATGCATATAAGACTAAGACTAAACTATTCCTACCACTACTAGGCCAATATGTATCTGGAATAAGGGAACTGCCGGATCAGGGGACAATGGCCTCTTGCTCTGTACTGGATCCGCAGGCTTCCAGTTGGTGTGGACTAAAGGGGTCAGGAGTGTCTATTCTCGTAGCGTGCATTGTATGACACTTACTTGTCGGTGTAGCTGTTGGCCAGGCCTCTCCTTCTCACATTCAAGTTCTTAGAGAGCTGCTGCAAAGGTGTTCTGCTGGGAGGGCCAGCTAAGAGATTGAACTAGTCTTGGGACCTGACTTTTATAGGTCCCAGGGGCTTTGCGCCCTTTTGGGCGGACCCTGATCCTACTGTCAATCGATTGGGTCTCATCCCAATTGATTGGTACGAATCCCCCAATACTGAGGCTGTCCCTCGATCGCGGGACGGTTCTTCCTAACTGGTTTGTTTCCTTTTGTTTCAGACCCCGTTGGCGCCGGGAAGTCTGACCTTTCATAGAATGTCCCAATTGTAGCTAATCGTTGTATCCATTGTTCCCGGGGATCGCTTCATTAATATGCAAACTGCTGGTTTCGGTGCTGTCTGCTTTCTTTGCAGCCAGAATACATAGGGAGATTCTGCAAACTGCTTGTCTCTTTATAATTGTCCATTTTTCCCTATAACCTTTGCGTTCTTCCATTTTGTGTGGGGAAGTGGCCAACCCAGGTGGCTATACTCCCCGGACAGGCGCCGGAATGTGGCGACTGGGGGCTTTTCACAGTAACTTCATTTGAAGCCTACTTGTGACAATAAGCGATTTTCATTTCATTTCATTTTCAGTGAGCCAGTTATTGCGAAGCTACTGTCAACCACACCTTCCATCACTTTACTGATGATCGGGATGGGTTTTTCCTGCTTTGTGTGGCCAGGACTTCAGCGAGCAGTTTTCCACAGTCTGGATTTTACCGCCCCACCACAGCATGTCTCCAACCCCCCGTCAGGAGCAGTGGGCCATTTAAATTGCCAATGACTTTGGCTGGATTGTGGGAAGGGCCATAAAATCCTGGGTAGATGCCAACGTCTAATTGGCAAAAGAAGCAGCGATGACAGGAGAGAAGCTTTCTCATGCAGTGACTAGATAGATCTAGCATGCACTGCTTGGCAGTGTGGTGAGGGCAGGGTCAAATCAGGCTTTCAAAAGCTAATTGGGTCATTGACTGAAAAGGAAAAACATTGCAGGGCTGCATGTAAAGTTTGGAGGGGTGACACGAGACAAATTGCTCCTTTAGAGAGCTGGTACAGACTGTCAAGTGCTGGTTTAGCTCACTTGGTTAGACAGCTAGTTCACCATGTAGAGTAAGGTCAGAAGTGTGGGTTCAATTCCTGTACCAGCTGAGGTTATTGATGAAGGCCTTGCCTTCTTAACCATACCTGATATGTGGTGACCCTTACGTTAAATCGCTACCTGTCAGCTCTTCCCCTCAAAGGGGAAATCAGCCAATGATCATCTGGGCTGTTTACCTTACCTTACAGACTAGACAGGCTAACTGGCCTTTCCCTGAGTTGCAGCCATCCTATTTTCTGAATTAGCAATGGGAAATAAATGCTTACATCTCATGAATGAGCAAAAATATAGGATGTGGAGGCTTTACCAGAAGGATGTGGAGGCTTTAGAGAGGGTGCAGAAGAGATTTACCAGGATGCTGCCTGGTATGGAGGGCATTAGCTATGAGGAGAGGTTGAATAAACTCGGTTTGTTCTCACTGGAACGAAGGAGGTTGAGGGGCGACCTGATAGAGGTCTACAAAATTATGAGGGGCATAGAGAGAGTGGATAGTCAGAGACTTTTTCCCAGGGGTCAATTACTAGGGGGCATAGGTTTAAGGTACGAGGGGCAAGGTTTAGAGTAGATGTACGAGGCAAGTTTATTACACAGAGGGTAGTGGGTGCCTGGAGTGCGCTGCCGGAGGAGGTGGTGGAAGCAGGGACGATAGTGACGTTTAAGGGGCAAATACATGAATAGGATGGAAATAGAGGGATACGGACCCAGGAAGTGCAGAAGATTTTAGTTTAGACGGGCAGCATGGACGGCACGGGCTTGGAGGGCCGAAGGGCCTGTTCCTGTGCTGTACTTTTCTTTGTTCTTTGTTCTGTGTGATGCTACTTCTGAAATGTCTCATCAAGCTACATACTCAGATTGTGTCCTGTTAAGCACTTCCTGAAAGATCAAGTTCAATAGTAACTTGTTGAAAGGGAATTGGATTTTTATTCCAAAACATTGGTGGGCTGTGGAAAAAGAACTGTAGACAGGGCTTATTGAAGGAGTCCTTCTTAAAGAGTCATTGCAGCAACAATGGGCCAATTGTCACCTTCTGTGCTGTAAAAGTCCACAATAACTGCAGATGTAGTTGGGTAGGGTAAAGTCGGCATAGTCCCAGATGACCATGCACCACACCTTGATGTTACCTCAGAATGTTACCATTCTCACTCAGTACATGTGGCCTGATTATTGAAAGTCATGATTATTGAGTCATTTACAGGATTGTGCCAGGTGCTCTCTGAGGGAGGAGATCGCCTTCCAGTCGGTCTGGACGGGATTCGACCCACGCTGTGCCCTGTGGTCCCACCCATTCTCTGTCAGGATCTTGAGTGCAGCTATGTGCAGTAAAACATGTTGGCAGTGACCGAAGGCTGTCATTGTTCTATCAGACGTGGGAAAGACGATCACAGTTCAGTCACAGGCCTTGGGGCATCGGCTTGTAATCAGAACCATCGGTCAGGTTGGGCAATCCTTTTGGTGCAGCGAGTAACAGAAGATGCAGTTTAACACGTAGGATCTCTGAACATAGTCCCAACGGGGGAATTAAAAGGAAAGATGCCTTAATAACCAACAGAGTCGCAGGGAAACAATTAAAATACAGTTTAATTCTGGGACAGAGGACGGCAAAAGGTGCTAAGTTCTCACATCCTATTACAGTCTATAAACCCAGTTAACGCTGATAAACACGGCATTTTGAAGCTAACTGGTCTGCTAAAAACTCAATCCACCCAACATTCTGCATGGTTTGATTCTTAAAACAGGGAGAGCTGGGAGACAGATCACTAAGAAGGGAATTCAATCTCTTGTGATGAACACCCCTCTTATCTGCTGTCTGTCACCTGATCTGTAACCTCTGGGAGAAATGAAATGAAATGAAAATGGCTTATTGTCACAAGTAGGCTTCAAATGAAGTTACTGTGAAAAGCCCCTAGTCGCCACATTCCGGCGCCTGTTCGGGGAGGCTGTTACGGGAATCGAACCGTGCTGCTGGCCTGCTTGGTCTGCTTTCAAAGCCAGCGATTTAGCCCTGTGCTAAACAGCCCCACAAAGAGCCCTGGAAGCTTGGCTTGCGCAGCATTCTATCTACATCAGATACCATGTGCATCTTGTGCAGAAAGTGTGAGATGGTGAATCTATCACATATCCTTGACAACCCCAACCATGAACATCTGTCCCTTTTTACTCACTGCCTTCATTGTCCCTCTGCTCAACCCGATCCCTCTTCCCTATCCCTCTCTCCCACCCTTAACTCACTCTTTATTCCTTTACCCATTCACTCCTTGCGTTCCTCTCCTGTCAGAGGACTCACTCTGCCACAGGGGGCAAAATATTTTCACATTGATGCTGTAATATCAGCAATCAGATGTTAGAATTGGAGGCATCGGCTGCCAAAGGAGATTGAGCTCTTCATGATTGTGGGGTGATAGATCTAAAGGTCATAAGAAATTCTGATGGGGGTGTCATAAAGGAGAGCATGGGCGCAATTGTACTCGGTGATGCGGCAAAGCCATTAAACCGAGAGAGAAGCCTCTCGCGAGGTTAGTGACACATGAGATGCCTCGCGATATCTAACGCGATCTCCCGAGACGTCGCAATCTGGATCTCGCCCGCACTGGGTGGGATCCAGATTAGCAGATGTACGTAGGCCGTTAGCCTCACTTAAACGTGTCTGCGTCGGAGTCTCCCTGGGCCCAGGATTGACACCTCGGCCTGGGAGGCAACACCATGGTGCCGTTTAGCACTGGCCCACACAAAAGTGGACCAGGCATAATACACCTGGGGTTCTCTCCCAGGCCATCGGAGGCACCTAGGTGATCGGACTCTGGGCGGGGTGGTGTCCTGGCACTCCCACTGCCACCCGAGAAGCTTGACACTGGCACGCTGGCAGAGGTAGGGTGGCCATGCCAAGGTGCCCTGGTGTTAGGTTGCCCATGCCGGGGACCGGGCAACGGGTTGCCCTGCCCTTTTGAGGTGTGGTGAGGGTGGGCTGGCGGACCCCCCAACAAGTAAGTTGGGGCATTGAGAAGGGGTCTGCAGGCCATGGTGGAGGGTTGAGAGATCGGGGCGGCATCTAAAATTGGCAGTGCAGGAAATGAAGGTGAGTACAGTCTCGGGGCTGGGGGGCCAAGGCCAGAAAGAAAAGAGTCCCGGTTGATAGCGGGTCTTTCTCGGCACTACAGGCGTCAAGAAACAAGCCGCTACATTTGCCCAAAATGTTAAATCACGTCCGTCCTCTAGCTTTATTTGTAAAGGGAATATATTTGTAATTGAAGAGGAGAGCAATTCAGTCCGAGGAGGAAAATCTATTTCAGTGCAGCAATAGCACACAGCCTGTGTTGAGATGGGGTAAATTCAAAGCTAATTGGCCAAACTTATATTTCAGTGAGGGAGCGATCAATCAATGGAACAGGACAATGGTGAAAACAGGGAGCCATTGGTCAATTCAAATGCAAATTAGGTAGATCCTTTTCAGAAAACAACAATGTGGGATTCAGTGAATGAGTAATTTGAGACATAAAACCTGGCATCTTGCTTGGGAGGAACAGGCAGGTTTGGGCCAGTGTCTAGCAAAGCTCTCCAGCATTATTCCTCACTTTCAAATCTCTCCCTAACTCAGTAAGAAACATCCATAGAAAATACGAACATAAGAACTAGGAGCAGGAGTAGGCCATCTGGCCCCTCGAGCCTGCTCCGCCATTCAGTGAGATCATGGCTGATCTTTTGTGGACTCAGCTCCACTTTCCGGCCCGAACACCATAACCCTTAATCCCTTATTCTTCAAAAAACTATCTATCTATACCTTAAAAACATTTAATGAAGGAGCTTCAACTGCTTCGTCAGGCAACGAAGATTCACAACCCTTTGGATGAAGAAGTTCCTCCTAAACTCAGTCCTAACTCTACTTCCCCTTATTTTGAGGCTATGCCCCCTAGTTCTGCTTTCACCCGCCAGTGGAAACAACCTGCCCGCATCTATCCTATCTATTCCCTTCATAATTTTATATGTTTCTATAAGATCCCCCCCCCCCCCCCCCCCCCCCCCCCCCCCCCCCCCGGGCATCCTTCTAAATTCCAATGAGTACAGACCCAGTCTACTCAACCTCTCCTCGTAATCCAACCCCTTCAGCTCTGGGATTAACCTAGTGAATCTTCTCTGCACACCCTCCAGTGCCAGTACGTCCTTTCTCAAGTAAGGAGACCAAAACTGAACACAATACTCCAGGTGTGGCCGCACTAACACCTTATACAATTGCAACATAACCTCCCTAGTCTTAAACTCCATCCCTCTTGCAATGGAGGACAACATTCCATTTGCCTTCTTAATCACCTGTTGCACCTGGAAACCAACTTTTTGCGACTCATGCACTAGCACACCCAAGTCTCCCTGCACAGCAGCATGCTTTAATATTTTATCGTTTAAATAATAATCCCGTTTGCTGTTATTCCTACCAAAATGGATAACCTCACATTTGTCAACATTGTATTCCATCTGCCATACCCTAGCCCATTCACGTAACCTATCCAAATCCCTCTGCAGACTTCCAGTATCCTCTGCACTTTTTGCTTTACCACTCATCTTAGTGTCGTCTGCAAACTTGGACACATTGCCCTTGGTCCCCAACTCCAAATCATCTATGTAAATTGTGAACAATTGTGGGCCCATCACTGATCCCTGAGGGACATCACTAGCTACTGATTGCCAACCAGAGAAACACCCATTAATCCCCACTCTTTGCTTTCTATTAATTAACCAATCCTCTATCCATGCTGTCATAATATACACCAGTATATCATGGTGCAGACACACACTGATGGACACACACAGGGACCAATCAACATGTACAAACACCGCAGCCAATCACCAGTTAGAATACACACACTATAAAGGCAGAGGGCACCATGGTTCCCGCTCATTCTGGGTGCTGCCTCTGAGTATAACAGGAACTCATCCAGCCCAGCACAGACTCACAACACGTGCTGAGAGAATCAACTGGTTCGGACAAGGCTTAGGTCTCTAGTTTAAGTTAGCATCATTTAGACCCACAGTCATCGTGTGTTAGTTAGTTAGAAGTAGTTAATAAAATTGAGTTGAATTGAGTCAGTGTTGGTAGTGTCTGTTCATCTCTCAAGTCTACACTAGCCAACACTTCATGGTACCAGGCGTTGAGGGATTCTCGCACTTCTGAGACCTACCTTTCAGTGATCTGCCTTCCACCAGTCTCCAGCCATCCTACAGAAGGGACTCCGTTCGCCCGCCGCCGCCTCTCCGCATTGCTGGGAATCTGGGCTCCAACTGGAAACTTTTCAAACAGCGCTTCCAGCTGTACCTCGAAGCCAGGGACCTGGAAGCTGCCTCGGACACACGGAAGATTGCTCTCTTCCTCTTCACAGCCGGGGACCACACTCTGCACATTTTCAACTCGCTCACCTTCGATGAGGGGGAGGACAAATCGAAGTTCAAGACCATAATTCTGAAGTTCGACAGCCACTGCGTGGTCGAGGTCAACGAGAGCTTTGAGAGATACATGTTTCAGCAGCGAACTCAGGGTAAGGACGAGCCTTTCCAGTCCTTTATTGCCCACCTCAGCGTCCTTGCGCAGTCCTGCAACTACGGTTCCACCTCTGACTCCATGCTCCGTGACCAGATTGTTTTTGGTGTTCAATCTGAGCCCCTGGGCCAGCAGCTACTAAACGTCAAGAGGCTCACTCTCTCCACGGCCATAGAGACCTGTGTACTTCATTAGCATACCTCCATGCGCTACTCCTGAATCCAGGCTGCTGAAACGGCGCAGCAAGCCCCTTATGAGGCAGAACGGGTCCAAATTATGAAATCTTTTCAGGCTCTGGATCTGAACGATGGCGGCCATTTCGCGCGCTTTTCATGGAGTCCCGCGCTTACACGCAGCGAGCGTGGTGAAGTCACGGACCACTTCGCTCAGGTGCGCGCTACGTTGGATCACCCTGCGCATGCGCGGTGGCGCGACGAACGCCCCGACGCTCCGGCGTGCGGCAACTGCGGCTCCGCCCACTTAAAGCAGCAAAGTCCCGCGAAGTCCCGGCGCTGCCTGCAGTGTGGCAAACGAGGCCACTACGCTGCAATGTGCTGATCTTCCCTGCCTGCTGCTTTTCGAAGGTCCACCCAGCCCCACAGAGACGTCAGGGCTACCCAGCCTGCCATCAATGAAACTACTCTAGACCTTGATTCCGACTGTGCCTGCGATGACCCACAGGTCCCGTTCCAAATCGGCGTCGTTACCACGCACAGGATGACCCCCAAGCGTGGCACTGAACCCGTCCACGTCCACAGCGTCGGCCAGGATGATGAGTGGTGTGCCACCCTTACGGTCAACTGGTCCCCTGTCAGGTTCCGCCTGGACACTTGGCTTCTGCCAATCTCACTGCGTCGTCTGGTTTCCACAAGCTCTGCGAACAGCCTGCTGTCCTGCCATCCGCGTGTAAATTGCTGGACTACAATGGCAATGCCGTTGCTGCCAGCGGCTCCTGCTGCCTTGAGATGACACATCGTGCTCACACAGTCATTCTCCCGTTTGAGATTGTTGCTGCCTCAAAAGCCTCCTTGCTTGGTGCGCAGGCATGCAAGCTGCTCCACTTAGTGCAGAGAGTACATTCTCTCTCTTCAAGCAATGTGTCTGCATCCTCTGACACAGACTTCAGGGCGCAACTCGACTCCATCATCCAGCAATACCATGATGTTTTCAAAGGCATGGGCACGCTCCCGTACCCGTACAAAATCTTACTCAAGCCCAACGCCACGCCTGTCGTTCACGCACCTCGCAGAGTCCCAGCGCCCCTCAAGGACCGCCTCAAGCAACAGCTCCAGGACCAAGGAGTCATCTCTAGGTTCACGGAACCCACAGACTGGGTAAGCTCCATGGTCTGTGACAAGAAGCTGTCCGGCGAGCTGCGGATCTGTATTGATCCTAAAGATCTGAATCAGAATATCTTGCAGGAGCACTACCCGATTCTGAAACGTGAGGAGCTCACGTCCGCGATGGCCCACGCCAAACTATTCTCAAAACTGGATGCCTCGAAGGGTTTCTGGCAGATCCAACTAGATGAGTCAAGCAGGAAGCTGTGTACGTTCAACACACCCTTTGGCAGGTTCTGCTATAACCGGATGCCATTCGGCATCATTTCTGCGTCCGAGGTTTTCCATCGGATCATGGAACAGATGATGGAGGGGATCGACGGGGTCCGGGTATATGTCAACGACATTATTATCTGGTCAACCACCCCGCAGGAAGACATTGCCCGCCTTCGGCGTGTTTTCAGGCGCATCCACGAACACGGCCTCCACCTCAATAGGGCCAAATGCTCCTTCGGACAGTCAAGTATCAGGTTTCTGGGGAATCACATCTCCCACCAGGGGGTGCGTCCGGACGAGGACAAGATTGCTGCAATCACGTCCATGAAGATGCCCAAGGACAAGAAAGCGGTCCTCCGGTTCCTGGGTATGGTGAATTTCCTCGGGAAGTTCATCCCGAATCTCGCCTCACACACCACGGCCCTCAGAGATTCGCAAAACCACAGATTTCCGATGGCTCCCTGCTCACGAGCGTGAATGGCAGGAGCTGAAGGCCAAGCTTTCCACGGCCCCAGTGTTGGCCTTTTTCGACCCGACTAAAGACACCAAAATCTCTACTGATGCCAGTCAGTCGGGGATTGGTGCCATGCTCCAGCAACGAGACGAGGCCTCGTCATGGGCCCCCGTTGCGTATGCGTCGCGGGCGATGACCCCCACAGAGCAGCGCTATGCGCAAATTGAGAAAGAGTGTCTCGGCCTTCTGACTAGAGTCGTGAAGTTCCACGACTACGTCTATGGGCTTCCGCAGTTCACGGTTGAAACCGACCACCGCTCGCTTGTAAATATTATCAAAAAGGACCTGAATGACATGATATCCCGCCTCCAGTGTATCCTACTCAAACTGCGCAGGTACGACTTTCAACTGATCTATACCCCTGGCAAGGACCTTGCCGTTGCCAATGCCCTCTCAAGGTCAATCACATCTCCATGTGATCATGACGGCTTCATTTGCCAAATAGACGCTCATGTCCAGCTTGCAGCCTCCCATTTGCCAGCTACGGATGCACGACTGATGCAAATTCGCCGCGAGACAGCTGCTGATCCACTTCTGCAGCGGGTGATGCGTCTAATGTCAGACAGGTGGCTCAAGGGCCAATGCTCACAATTTTACAACGTCCGCGATGACCTGCCGGTTGTCGATGGGGTGCTCCTGAAATTGGATCACATCGTCGTCCCACAAAGCATGCGGCAGCTAGTGTTGGAGCAACTCCATGAAGGGCACTTAGGGATCGAGAAATGCCACCGCAGGGCCAGAGAAGCCATCTACTGGCCGGGCATCAATGATAACATTGCCAATGTGGTGCTCAACTGCTCTACCTGCCAGCGTTTCCAGCCTGCCCAACCACGGGAGACCCTGATGCCCCATGAGCTCGTCACATCGCCTTGGACCAAAGTGGGCATCGACTTGTTCTATGCACTGGGCAGGGACTACGTAATCATCATCGACTACTTCTCCAGTTACCCAGAGGTCATCAGGCTGCACGATCTCACATCCTCGGCTGAGATCAGGGCTGTAAGGAGACATTTGTCCAACATGGCATTCTGCTGACGGACATGTCAGACAATGGCCCCTGTTTTGCGAGCCAGGAATGGGCCGGCTTCGCCCGACACTACAACTTCGAGCACGTTACGTCCAGTCCCCTATACCCCCAATCCAATGGGAAGGCGGAAAAGGGGGTCCACATCGTAAAGCGGCTCCTCAGCAAGGCCGCCGACGCCGGCTCAGATTTCCATCTTGCTCTGCTGGCCTATCGCTCCGCCCCGCTCTCCACCAGCCTGTCGCCTGCTCAGCTGCTAATGAACCGCACCCTCAGAACGACGGTGCCATCAATTCTCGCTTCCAACCTCGACCATGTCCCCGTGCCCCACCGCATGCACATCTCTCCACTGCAGCAGTCCAACTACTCACGGGCTGCTGACCTTCCCGACATCCATCCACGCGACAAGGTTTGCATCCACCTCCCGGATGGTGGCTGGTCTGCACCTGCTGTCATTCTAAAGCAGGTGGCCCCCCCGCTCCTTCCTGGTCCGCTTACCGGATGGATCCGTTCGGCGCCGCAACAGGCGTGCTCTTCGCCTGGTCCCAGGGTCGTCACGGGATCCTCCGACCAGCTCTCCTGCTGATCCCGCCGTGGACTGTGTGGCCCTTCTGGTCATTCTGCCTGCCCCTGACAGTGCTGCAGCCCTCCCGGCTCCTGAGGCGCCAGCCATTGCCCCACCCTTACGGCCGTCAACCAGAGTTCGTGGCCCACCTCAGAGACTGAACTTATGAACTCTGCACATGTGGACTTTCTGAAATGTTCTTTTTTCCCATATTCTGTGTTGTTGCATTCGTTATCCAGTGATTTGTAAATAGATTTGTTGGTTGTTCCAGTTCATGGTAGTCATCTGCACCAGGCACCTTCCTCTGTAAATAGTCTTGTTCCCTGTATATAGCTTTGTACATATGTCTTTGCACCTCACATGTAGCTAGGTATATTCTCCACACACCCACACTATTTATTAGCACATGCCTATGTCAACATTTTTTAATAAAAGGGGGATGTCATAATATACACCAGTATATCATGGTGCAGACACACACTGATGGACACACACAGGGACCAATCAACATGTACAAACACCGCAGCCAATCACCAGTTAGAATACACACACTATAAAGGCAGAGGGCACCACGGTTCCCACTCATTCTGGGTGCTGCCTCTGAGTGTAACAGGAACTCATCCAGCCCAGCACAGACTTACACCACGTGCTGAGAGAATCAACTGGTTCGGACAAGGCTTAGGTCTCTAGTTTAAGTTAGCATCATTTAGACCGTCGTGTGTTAGTTAGTTAGAAGTAGTTAATAAAATTGAGTTGAACCTTCATCAGTGTTGGAAGTGTCTGTTCATCACTCAAGTCTACACTAGCCAACACTTCACATGCTACTGCTTTACCCTTAATGCCATGCATCTTTATCTTATGCAGCAACCTTTTGTGTGGCACCTTGTCAAAAGCTTTCTGTAAATCCAGATATACCACATCCATCGGCTCCCGTTATCTACTGCACTGGCAATGTCCTCAAAAAAATTCCACTAAATTAGTTAGGCATGACCTGCCCTTTTGAACCCATGCTGCGTCTGCCCAATGGGACAATTTCTATCCAGATGCCTCGCTATTTCTTCCTTGGTGATAGATTACAGCATCTTCCCCACAACCGAAGTTAAGCTCACTGGCCGATAATTACCCGCTTTCTGCCTACCTCCTTTTATAAACAGTAGTGTCACATTTGCTAATTTCCAATCCACCGGGAATTTCGGTAAATTATCACTAGTGCATTTGCAATTTCCCTAGCCATCTCTTTTAGCACTCTGGAATGCATTCCTTCGGGGCCAGGAGACCTGTCTACCTTTAGCCCCATTAGCTTGCCCATCACTACCTCCTTAGTGATAACAATCCTCTCAAGGTCCTCACCTGTCATAGCCTCATTTCTATCAGTCACTGGCATGTTATTTGTGTCTCCCACTGTGAAGACTGACCCAAAAAACCTGTTCAGTTCCTCAGCCATTTCCTCATCTCCCATTATTAAATCTCCCTTCACATCCTCTAAAGGACCAATATTTACCTTAGCCACTCTTTTTTGTTTTATATATTTGTAGAAAATTTTACTATCTGTTTTATATTCTGAGCAAGTTTACTCTCTGATGTGACCATCAATTCACTAGACACACGATTGGAAGTAAACTGTGGTTTTAATAGTCTTACAACTGAGCCAGCCTGCGACCAGAGGAACTGAGAGCAGGCTTACGGCTGCAGCACTTTATACTTCCGGTTAGTGGGAGGAGTCATGGGCGGAGCCAAGGGTGAAGCCCAGTACAAGCTCCTCATCTCCCCCTATGGGCAGAGCCGTGCAACGGCTCACATACAGAGCCCACAGGGACATAATACAACGCAATGCAATACAGTGTGAATTACAATGCAGTATAATTCACCACATTCACCCCCTGTAAAAAAATCAAGTCCGTCGGGCGTGACGGGTCTACAAATTGAGTCAGTCCGGTGGCCGAGTCATCCTTTGGGATCGGCGGAGAACCGGTGTTTCAGCCTCTTCGGGTGGCTGGGTGGCGACGATCGGTGTGGGTATGATGGTGGACTCCGGGGGTGTTTCGGCCCGAGCTTCATTCCTGACCGGTGCAACGGGCGACGGGGGACGCAGGAAACCTATAGGCGCAGGGCGTGGGGGGTTGGGTGGGGTATAGTGAGAGGGGTACCTCGGGGGTGGTGGTGGTGTTGGATCCTGCAGGCGCCAGGTCCCAGAGGGATGCTGTGTCCTGACGGCCGTCGGGGTATTCAATGAAGGCGTATTGGGGGTTCGAATGAAGTAGTGGCACTCTCTCTACTAGCGGGTCTGTTTTGTGTGCCCGGACGTGCTTCCGGAGGAGAACCGGGCCCGGTGTCCTCAACCAGGATGGGAGCGAAGCCCCCGTGGTAGTGCCCCAAGAGAAAACAAATAGTCGTTCGTGAGGGGTCTGGTTGGTGGCGGTGCACAGGAGGGGCCTAATTGCATGGAGCGCGTCGTGGAGGACCTCCTGCCAATGGGAGGCCGGGAGATTCCTGGACCAGAGGGTCAGTAGGACGGTCTTCCAGACCGTCACGTTCTCCCTCTCCACCTGCCCTTTTCCCCTGGGGTTGTAGCTGGTAGTCCTGCTCAAGGCGATGCCCTTTTCGAGCAGGTACTGACGCAGCTCGTCGCTCATAAAGGACGAACCCCTGTTGCTGTGTACGTAGCTGGGGAAACCGAACAGGGTGAAGACACTGTGCAGGGCTCTGATGACTGTATGGGAGGTCATATCGGGGCACGGGATAGCAAATGGGAAGCGGGAGAATTCGTCGATGACGTTCAGAAAGTACACATTTCGATTGGTCGAGGGGAGTGGCCCTTTGAAATCGATGCTCAAGCGTTCAAAGGGCCGGGAGGCCTTTACCAGGTGGGCCCTGTCTGGTCTATAGAAGTGAGGTTTGCTCTCCGCGCAGATCGGGCAGTCTCTGGTGACGGCTTTTACCTCCTCGGTGGAGAATATGCAGTGCTGGGCGATCTGATTCACCATGTCTGCAATCCTGGGAGGGGGTACGCATCGAGGAGCGTGAACCGGTTAATGGTTTGGCTATAATCCACTACCATTCGGAACTTTTCCCCGGTCTTGACGACCACTACCTGAGCTCTCCAGGGGCTGTTACTGGCCTCTATGATCCCCTCATGTAGGAGCCGCTGGACCTCGGCTCTAATAAATACCCTGTCCTGCAGGCTATACTGCCTGCTGCGAGTGGCTACGGGTTTGCAGTTCGGAGTGAGGTCACCAAAGAGTGGAGGGGGGTCGATTTTTAGCATCGCTAGACTGCAGATAGTGAGTGGCGGTTGGGGTCCGCCGAAGCTGAGTGTGAGGCTCTTGAGATTACATTGGAAGTCGAGTCCCAGTAAGAGTGGGGCGCAGAGGTCGGGGAGTACGTACAGCTGGAAATTAGCGTAGCTGCCGCCCTGAATCGTTAGGGTTGCGACGGTGTGCCCTTGTATGTGGACAGAGTGTGAGCCCGAGGCGAGGGAGATAGTTTGCCGTGCAGGGAAGACAGGGAGTGAACAGCGTCTTACCAGGTCAGGATGTATGAAGCTCTCGGTGCTCCCGGAGACAAAGAGGCACGGTGTCCTGTACCCGTTGATTTTAAAGGACATCATCGAGCTCTGGAGGTGTTTCTGACGCGACTGGTCCAACGTGACTGCGTTGAGCTGCGGGTAGTCGGCGGCTCGATCAGCTGTGCTGGAGTGGCCCCGTGATGACTGTCCGCTGAGGTCGTAGTTGTCGAGATGAGATTCGGAGTCTGGAGAAGATGGCGTCCAAGATGGCCGCCCCGTGGATCGCACGTGGCGGGCGGTGAGGAAGATGGCGGCCCCCATGAGTCGCACGTGGCCAGCCACGTGGGGGAGGGTTGCCAAGATGGCGGCCCCCATGAGTCGCACGTGGCCAGCCACGTGGAGGAGGGTTGCCAAGATGGCGGCCCCCATGAGTCGCACAGGTCGGGTGGGGACGGAATCGGCAGACACGCTGCAGTATTACGGGGCCTGCGGGCCTGTGAGTTTGGGAGACGAGTGCTCTGGACTGCGGGGGAGTTTGGAGTTTTCGACTTTGCCAGGCATACTCGGGCATAGTGTCCTTTGCGACCGCAGCTGCTGCAGGTCACGTTGCGGGCCGGGCAGTGCTGCCGTGGGTGTTGGGGCTGTCCACAAAAATGGCACGCTGGCGCTGCATAGTGGGTGGGTGGCCGCGCGGCACAGGCCTGGGGCTGTCGCTGGTCGGGGGCCCATGATGGGGTCGCATGGTCCGCGGGGAATGAGTTCAAACTGTGGAACGCGACCTCCATAGTTGTAGCTAACTCTACAATGTCCTCCAAGTTCTGGGCCCTTTTTCAAGCAATCGCTGGCGCACATAGTTGGACCTGAGCCCTGCCACGTATACATCACGGACAGCGAGTTCCATATGCTGGGCGGCTGATACAGCCTGAAAATTGCAGTCCCGAGCAAGTGCTTTTAAATCGCGCAGAAAGTCTTCCAGCGACTCCGCGGGGCGCTGTTGGCGGGTCATGAAACTGTGCCGCGCGTAGACGTGATTAATTGGCCTCACGTACAGTCGGTCGAGCATGGCCAGGGCTGGCTCACCCGTGTACGATGGCTCACCCGTGTGTGCAGTAGGCTGAGTTTCTCCTCCTCTGTAGTCTCGGAAGTGCTTGATTCAGCCAGGTAGGCCTTGAAACATCGTAGCCAGTGTAGGAAGATTTCCTTCGCCTCTGCAGCCTGTGGGTCGAGTTCTAGTCGATCAGGTTTGTGGGCTGATTCCACAGTAGTTTTCTTCAAGTTTTCTAAGACTATTAAATTGATGTGACCATCAATTCACTAGACACACGATTGGAAGTAAACTGTGGTTTTAATAGTCTTACAACTGAGCCAGCCTGCGACCAGAGGAACTGAAAGCAGGCTTACGGCTGCAGCACTTTATACTTCCGGTTAGTGGGAGGAGCCATGGGCGGAGCCATGGGCAGAGCCAAGGGTGAAGACCAGTACAAGCTCCTCATCTCCCCCTATGGGCAGAGCCGCGCAACGGCTCACATACAGAGCCCACAAGGACATGATACAACGCAATGCAATACAGTGTGAATTACAATGCAGTATAATTCACCACACTCTCATAATCTATCTTACTCTTCTTTATAGCTTTTTTAGTAGCTTTCTGTTGCCCCCGAAAGATTTCGCAGTCCTCTCATCTCCCATTAATCTTTGCCCCTTTGTATGCTTTTTCCTTTAATTTGATACTCTCCCTTATTTCCTTAGATATCCACGGTCGAGTTTCCCTCTTTCTACCGAGCTTCCTTTTTGTTGGCATAAACCTTTGCTGAGCACTGTGAAAAATCGCTTGGAAGGTTCTCCACTGTTCCTCAACTGTTCCACCATAAAGTCTTAGCTCCCAGTCTACCTTAGCTAGCTCTTCTCTCATCCCATTGCAATCTCCCTTGTTTAAGCACAAAACACTAGTGCTTGATTTTACCTTCTCACCCTCCATCTGTATTTTAAATTCCACAAAATAGAAGTGGTATGAGGCCATTCTGCCCTTCGAGTTTGCTCTGCCATTCATTATGATCATGGCTGAGAAGGGGCTGGTTTAGCACACTGGGCTAAATAGCTGGCTTTTAAAGCAGACCAAGGCAGACCAGCAGCACGGTTCAATTCCCAAACAGGCGCCGGAATGTGGCGACTAGGGGCTTTTCACAGTCACTTCATTCGAAGCCTACTTGTGACAATAAGCCATTTTCATTTCATTTCATTTCAAGTTCAATACCCTGATCCCGCCTTCCCTCCATATCCCTCGATCCCTTTAGTCCCAAGAGCTCGATCTAATTCCTTTTTGAAATCACACAACGTTTTCGCCTCAACTACTTTCTGTGGCAGCGAATTCCACAGATTCACCGCTCTCTGGGTGAAGACATTTCTCCTCACCTCAGTCCTAAAAGGTGGATCTCGAGTCACATGTACACCGTGGGCCATCGGCGGACTCCCCCTCTGGGACCCTCCCTGGCCTGATGGGTGGCCGGGTCTTCAGGATGTGAGGCAGGGGCCTGCACATGGCAGCCGCCTTAGCCTCTGTTGGTGCTGCCACTGCCTTCTCCAGCGCCTGGCCTGCCCGGCCTACCTGTAGCACCGCGATAGCAGCCTCCGTGGGGTCCATAGTATCATCCATAATGTGGTATCTGTAAGGGTTTGGAGAGGGTGAGGGACAGATAAACAGCTTCCACCTCGGACCCACAGGTCCCCCAGTCCTCCCCCACTCTTACCTGCCTATCCGGTATAGTGTCACCCAACCCAACCTGCACATACACCCCCGGCCGCAGCAGGGGCCCCTGGGCAGTGGACCTAAGATCCCAGACCCTGGACCCCAGACCCCGTTACCTGGACCCGCTCCACACACCCATCCTCTGGTCGGGGGGATGTGCCCAGTGCTGCAGCCCAGCTCCTGGGTGTTAGAATGCTGGCTGCTGCCTCTGTGGTGTTGCTGCCTTCGGGATTCGGACAGTGTGTCCAGGCCTCACGGACTGATTGGGGTGCTAGGCTCGAACAACAACCTGGCTTCATGGCACGTGTACCCACGGGAATCCACCTGGGAGCTGTGAAGTACTCACATTGTTAGAATCACCATTTCCCATTAGCAATAGCCTACAGCCACAGGGCCAGCGGCCACCACGGTCCATGGGAGTTAACGTGACCATCGTCGTCGGGGCTCTGTCACAGGGTGGGATAGACAGGCAGCGGCTGGAGCAGACCCTGCGGCCGCAGCCCCCCTAGTCAGGGAGCAGACCCCCCCCCCCCCCCCCCCAATGGTGGCGTCCCGCACCCCCGACCGACCCCACCCCACCAGGATAACAACCCCACTCCTCCCCATGCATTGGGACAGCGCCCCCGATGCCCCTGGGCTGACTGCCCCATTCTGGCTGTTCACCTCCTCGGATCCCCACAGCAGCTACTCTGCCAGCTTCACATAGGTGGACTAAACAGCACCCGTGTAGCTGCTCGCTGGGGAGGCGGTTAGATATGGGGTCCTTCCCGCTAATGGGGTGGAGATTGGTCTTAATTGGTGAATGTTTGTTTCGTGCCATGCCACAGCGGGATCCTCAGTTTGCCAACGGGAGTGGGCCGGTTAGATCGGAAACCGAATGTGGTTCCTGATTATGGCCTCCCCCGCTGTCTAACCGGCTTGCCCGCTCTCTTGACTGGTGCAAGGTGGCTGGCAGATCGCGCCCTTTGAGTGCCATTTTAGGCAGATTTGGCTGGCTGTTTCCGCTGGCTTTGTCAGTGACATCCACACCGCCATTTAACCACACTTGGTCATTTTTTGGGGCCTTGAGGAGGTTTCCCCCGGCCTAGCCCACACTTGCCTGTCTCCTCAGCGATTGGATTGCCATTTCATAGAATCATAGAATCATAGAATCACTACAGTGCAGAAGGAGGTCATTCAGCCCATTGAGTCTGCACTGACCTTCTGAAAGAGCACCCTACCTAAAGGTGACCTCACCTAACCTTTTGGACACGAAGGGTCAATTTAGCATGGCCAATCCACCTAATCTGTTGGACTGTGGGAGGAAACCGGAGCACGCGGACAAAACCCACTCAGATCGGGGGAGAACGTGCAAACGCCACACAGACAGTGACCCGAGGCTGGAATTGAATCCGGGTCCCTGGCGCAGAGAGGCAGCAGTGCTAATCACTGTGCCAACGGGCCGACCATTTTGAAATGGTGCCCTGATCTCTAAGTGACGCCTCAGAGTCTGCCATAACCCCACCCCCACCCATGGGCAATGTCACCCCCCCCTCTACAGTTACATACGCATTACCCCACATTCCCCCCCCCCCCCCCCCCCAAGTGAGGATACCCCACTATGGGGTCTCTGAGGCCACCCACTTTTCAAGCCTCCCCATGCCCCCTTTCTGCCCCCCTTTCCAGGATCTCCACCCTTCACCCCGCCAACCTTCCGGAGGCCCCTTCAAACTCACCCTTCACCCCACCCCACCCTTTATATCCTCCCTCATCCCCTCCTTTCATTAGCATGGCCCCTTCAGGCCCTGTCCCCTGGCAGTGCCGCCCCAGCACCCTGACACTGCCACCTGGGCCCCTGCCAGCCTGGCAGTGCCACCCAGACCCCTGCCAGCCTGACACTGCCACCTGGGCCCCTGCCAGCCTGGCAGTGCCACCTGGGCCCCTGCCAGCCTGGCAGTGCCACCTGGGCCCCTGCCAGCCTGGCAGTGCCACCCAGACCCCGTCCCCTGGCAGTGCCACCTGGGCCCCTGCCAGCCTGGCAGTGCCACCTGGGCCCCTGCCAGCCTGGCAGTGCCACCCAGACCCCGTCCCCTGGCAGTGCCGCCCCAGCACCCTGGTACCCTGACACTGCCACCTGGGCCCCTGCCAGCCTGGCAGTGCCACCTGGGCCCCTTGCCAGTGCCATGGTGATAGTTGATGTTGACCCAAACGCACAACCAAAATATTTTCGGGCTCACCCGGTTCTCTACGCTCTACTACCAAAGGTTCAGGCAGAACCCGGACTACAAGAAACCTCAGGATCATCAGGCCAGTTCAAATCTCAGACGGGGCAGTTGGATGGTCCACGTCCTGAAGCTGGATCAAACTGTTCACCTTTGTGGCCATTGTAAACGAACTGTGAATGAAGCTTCCAGATTGAACCAATGCCACGAATCGAGGCAAAATTGGTTGGAGGTCAGTCATTGATGAAGCTCGATATGAGCCATACATATCTACAATTGGGATTGGTCCCGGAGACAGGGTGGCATGTTAGGATAAATGACCACAGAGGGTTGTAGGGGCACACTCTCCTGCCTTTTGGCGGATCACTGGATTACGCCATTTTTCAGAGAGTTATGGAAAATATTCTGTGGGGTTTGCTCCATGTGACGGTCTGTCTGGGTGATATTTTGGTCACAGGCACAACGGACCTGAGCAATCTGGATGAGGTACTCCGCCTCGGAGATGGGCATGTGCCTCAGGAGAGACAAGTCTGTTTCTCATGCCAAAGCGTTCGCCTATCTGGGGTATTGGGTGGACCGGGAACATCTACACCTAACGGAGGAAAAGGTACATACCATCAAACAAGCCCCCACACCGCAAAATACAAGTGAACTGTGGTAATTTCTGGGACTAGCAAACTACTACGGCAAGTTCACCCTGAGCCTCGTAACCATCCTAGCCCCCCCCCCCCCCCCCAACTAAAAACAATCAGGGGTGGGCACAGAGACCGCCGCAGGAAGAAGCGTTTGCTAACCCAGCTGCCTTCGTCGGGCCTGCTGACTCATTACAATCCTGCCCAACCTCTCCTGGTCACATGCGATGCTTCACCATACGGCACCGTCCTCTCACATTGGATGGCGATGGTAGGGAGCGGCCGATTGCATTCGCCTCGAGCACGCTGGCCGCGGCCAAGCTCAATGGTGCCCAAATCGAGAAAGAAGGCCTGGCCGCAGTCTTTGCTGGAAAGAAGCGCTATCAGTATGCGCACGGGCAGCGTTTCACAAAGAGTTGAGGAGAAACTAGGGTTGTGAATCTGTGGAATTCGCTACCCCAGAGTGCGGTGGATGCTGGGACAGTGAGTAAAATGGAGAAGTTAGACAGATTTGTAATTGGGAATGGGTTGAAGGGTTATGGAGAACGGGCAGGACGGTGGAGTTAAGGCCTGCGTCAGATCAGCCATGATCGAATGACGGAGCAGACTCAATGGGCCAAATGGCCTAATTCTACCCCTATATCTCATGTGCCACAGTATCAAATGCCTTTTGGAAGTCTGTGTCCACCACATTACCAGCAATGTCCTCATCAACCTTCTCCAACAGCTCATCAAAAAACTCCAGCAAGTTAGTTAAACATGATTTGCCCTTTACAAGTCTCTGCTGGCCTTTCTTAATGATCCCACATACGTCCAAGTGACAATTAGTTTTATCTGGAGTTGTTGTTTCTAGAAGCTTCCCCACCTCAGACTTTAGACTGACTGACCTGCAGTTGTTGGACTTATCTCCCCACCCTGTTTTGGGAAAGGGTTTGCATTTCTCCAGTCCTCTGGCACCACCCCTGAGTCGAGAAAGATTGGAAAATTATGGCCAATGCCTCTACAATTTCCCTCAGTATCCTTGAACTGGTCTGGTCCTGGTGCCTTATCAACTTTAAGTATAGACGGCCTATCCAATCAATTTGAAACTTTTCAAGTGTCTGAATTACCTCCACTTCCACCATGACCGCAGTATCTTCTTTCTTGGTAAAAACAGTGCAAAGTATTCATGGGCAGCATGGCCACACAGTGGTTAGCACTGTTGCTTCACAGCGCCAGGGACCCGGGTTCAATTCCCGGCTTGGGTCACTGTCTGTGCGGAGTCTGCACGTTCTCCCCGTGTCTGCGTGGGTTTCCTCCGGGCGCTCCGGTTTCCTCCCACAAGTCCCGAAAGACGTGCTTGTTAGGTGAATTGGACATTCTGAATTTTCCCTCCGTGTACCTCAACAGGTGCCGGAATGGGGCGATTCGGGTCTTTTCACAGTAACTTCATTGCAGTGTTAATGTAAGCCTACTTGTGACAATAAAGATTATTAAATGATTATTAATGCCTCAATCATGTTCCCTGCCTCCATGTGTAAATCTCCTTCTTGTCACAAATTGCCACCACTCCTCCCTGCCAGTATTTCTATATTTATAGATTCAGTGTTATGTTGGCTGGCAATCCTTTCTCTTTGGTTCCCTCATTTGCATTTTCACTTCCCATCTGACTTTCCATATTCAGCTTGGTTCTTGGCCATATTGTCCACCTAACATCTGGCAGGGGCAAGTCTTTTCCTTTTCATCTTAATCTCAATCTCTTCATCCAACAAGCTGTGATTTATTTCCCCCGCCTTTCTACCTCATGTCTGTGCTGAGCTCCTCTCCAAAAGCTGCCCATTGTTCAGGACCAGCTTTCCTGCCAGGCTTTGATTCCAATTGGTGTGGGGCAGATCCACTCTCACCCGATTGAAACCAAAGAGAAAATGCTGGAAAATCTCAGTAGGTCTGGCAGCATCTGCAGGGAGAGAAAAGAGCTAACGTTTCGCGTCATAGAATCATCGAATTTTCAGTGCAGAAGGAGGCCATTCGGCCCATCGAGTCTGCACTGGCCCTTGGAAAGAGCACCTTACCCAAGCCCACGCCTCCATCCTATCCCGTAACCCAATAACCCCATCTAACCTTTTTGGTCACTAAGGGGCAATTTATCATGGCCAATCCACCTAACCTGCACATCTTTGGACTGTGGGAGGAATCCGGAGCACCCGGAGGAAACCCACGCACACACGGGGAGAACGTTAAGGCTCCGCACAGACAGTGACTCAAGCCGGGAATCGAACCTGGCACCCTGGAGCTGCGAAACAACTGTGCTAACCATTGTGCTACCGGGAATCGAAACTTGAGCTCTTTTCTCTCCCTACAGATGCTGCCAGACCTGCTGAGATTTTCAAGAATTTTCTCTTTGGTTTCAGATTCCAGCATCCGCAGTAATTTGCTTTTGTGCTTTCGCCCGAATGAAATTGGCCTTCCCCAGTTAATTCTTTTAACTCTGCAATTTTCCTTGTAGTTTTCCTAAACCCTTATGATACAACAATCACTCAACGATCTCAAAATGTTCCCCAATGACACCTGATCCACTTGGGCCCACTTCATTCCCAAGATCCAAGTCCGGCTGTGCTTTCGTCCTCTCTACAATCAAAGCAAAATGCTGCGGATGCTGGAAAATCTCAGCAGGTCTGGCAGCATCTGTGGAGAGCGAAACAGAGTTAATGTTTCGCGTCTGTACCACTCTTCTTCAATCGTACGGACTGGAAAGCGTTGGCCAGGATTCTCTGGCAGTTCACTGGCAGCGGGATTACAAAGAATAAAGAAAAGTTCAGCACAGGAACAGGCCCTTCGGCCCTCCAAGCCAGTACCGACCATGCTGCCCGACTAAACTAAAATCTTCTACACTTCCTGGATCCGTATCCCTCTATTCCGATCCTATTCATGTATTTATCAAGATGCCTCTTAAATGTCACTATCGTCCCTGCTTCCACCACCTCCTCCGGCAGTGGGTTCCAGGCATCCACTCCCCTCTGTGTAAAAAAACTTGCCTTGTCCATCTACTCTCAACCTTGCACCTTAAACCTATCCCCCCTAGTAATTGACCCCTCTACCCTGGGGAAAAGCCTCTGATGATCCACTCTGTCTATGCACCTCATAATTTTGTAGACCTCGATCAGGTCGCCCCTCAACCTCCGTCGTTCCAGTGAGAACAAACCGAGTTTATTCAACCGCTCCTCATAGCTAATACCCTCCAGACCAGGCAACATCCTGGTAAATCTCTTCTGCACCCTCTCTAAATCCTCCACATGCTTCTGGTACTGTGGCGACCAGAATTGAACATTATACTCCAAGTGTGGCCTAACTAAGGCTCTACACAGCTGCAACATGACTTGCCAATTCTTATACTCAATGCCCCGGCTCATGAAGGCAAGCATGCCGTATGCCTTCTTGACTACCTTCTCTGAAGTGTTGGCTAATGTAGGCTTGAGAGATAAACAGACACTTCCAACACTGATGAAGGTTCAACTCAATTTTATTAACTACTTCTAGCTAACTAACACACGATGACTGTGGGTCTAAATGATGCTAACTTAAACTAGAGACCTAAGCCTTGTCCGAACCAGTTGATTCTCTCAGCATGTGTTGTGAGTCTGTGCTGGGCTGGATGAGTTCCTGTTACACTCAGAGGCAGCACCCAGAATGAGCAGGAACCGTGGTGCCCTCTGCCTTTATAGTGTGTGTATTCTAACTAGTGATTGGCTGCGGTGTTTGTACATGTTGATTGGTCCCTGTGTGTGTCCATCAGTGTGTGTTTGCACCATGATATACTGGTGTATATTATGACATTCTCTATCTATGTTGCCCCTTTCAGTGACCTTTGGACCTGTAGATTCTCCGGAAGTTGGTCTCAGCCCTTTTGAGGTGCAACCTGTCCCTTTCAAATTGGTGTTTTCTGTCCAAGAACAGGTCCGAATGTCACAATAACCTGAAGCCCCTTCCAACTCCAACTTATATTCATATCGCGCATTTAAAGTAATGAGCTGCCCTGAGCTGCTTTGCAGGAGCACTTTAAATCTATATTTCACCCCAAGTTGTTGTGTTATGCTGCTTCGGATAACACAGGCTGCTACTTGATGCAGTCTTAACTAAAGGATGCTCCAGACTCTGAAATGAGTTCACCGTGTTTATTGAACTATTAGCACAGTTCTCAAATGAGTTCGACTCTCTGCTAATCTAACTGTAGTAACTCGGTCTAACTATGCCAGCTTGCTCTAAGCCACGTGCTGGGGTGTGATGCTGCTGATCAACCCTGTCTAACTCTCTAGATGTCTGTCTGTGGAAAGAGGCTGGGTGTGAGTGCCTCATCCCTTTTATAGTGTTTACGTCATGCCCCCTTGTGGTGATGCCATCTCTGAGTGTCCTGACTGCCCATTGGTTGTGTCCTATTCTGAGTGTTCATTGGTTGCATGTTTGCATATCATGACGCAAGTCACATAAGATATCAGCCAGTTGTCCAACGTTTTGGTCAAGAAAATAGGTTTTTAAGGAGGGCCTTAAAGATAAAATTAAAGATAGCGAGTCCGATAGATTTAGGAAGGGAATTTGAGAAGCTATGGGGATCCACAGCTTTAGGCCTGGCCACCAACAGTGGGACGATTAAAATCTGGGAGGTCAAAATTAGATGAGCATGGATGTCTGAGGGTCGTGAGGCTCGAAGAGAGGGATACGAAGGGACTATGTCATGGAGCGATTTGAGAACAAGGATGGGAAGTTTTATATCAGGTGTTACATGATGGGGAGCCAGTGTAGATCAGCACACACCCGAGTGACGAGGTGAAAAGGACTTTGTGCTCAAGCAGCAGAGCTTTGAATGATCTCCAGTTCAAGGGTGCAAAATGCGAGGGACCTGCCTGGAGTTCTTTGGAAATAGTCACGGTCTTGAGGTAACAAAATCATGGATGAGGATTCACTGCGAGATGAGTTGAGGCAGGGGTGAAGCCAGATGATGTGAAAATGGACAGTCTGCGATCCGCAGATACGTGGTCACCTCAGCTGGGCTGAAACACGTCAGAAGTGTGAACGGTGTGGTTTGGTTTCGGACAATTGCCAGGAAGAGAGCTGGCATCAGTAGTTACGGAATGAGGTTTGGAGTGTGGATCAAGACAATGGCTCCAGTCTTCCAATATTTAATTAATGCAACGAAATGTCCCCAAGGCATTCAGAGGAGTGTCATCGAGCAAAATTTGACACTTAGCCACATAAGATGATATTGCGGCAGATAGCCAATTCTTTGGTCAAAGAGATAGATGTAAGGAATGTTTGAAAGCAGGAGAGAGAGGGAAAGAGGCAGAGAGCTTTAGGCAAGGAACGCTAGAGTTTAAGACTGAGGCAAATGAAGACATGGCCACCAACAATGGAGCAATTAAAATCGGGGATGCTCAGGAAGACAGAGAAAGATGAGCAGATATCATAGAGGAGTTTGAAAACAAGGATGGGAATTTTAACATTGAGATGTTGCTTAACTGGGAACCAACAGATGCACCATAGAAAGCATCCTATCGGGCTGCATCACAACCTGGTATGGCAACTGCTCGGCCCAGGACCGCAAGAAACTTCAGAGAATCGTGAACACCGCCCAGTCCATCACACGAACCTGCCTCCCATCCATTGATTCCATCTACACCTCCCGCTGCCGGGGGAGAGCGGGCAGCGTAATCAAAGACCCCTCCCACCCGGCTTACTCACTCTTCCAACTTCTTCCATCGGGCAGGAGATACAAAAGTCTGAGAACACGCACTAACAGATTCAAAAACAGCTTCTTCCCCACTGTTACCAGACTCATAAACGACCCTCTTATGGACTGGTCTGATCTCTTCACACATTTTCTCTCCTGAGTAGTACTACACTCCGTATGCTTCCCTAATGTCTGTGTCTATGTAGTTCATCGAATTTCATAGAATTTACAGTGCAGAAGGAGGCCATTCGGCCCATCGAGTCTGCACTGGCTCTTGGAAAGAGCATCCTACCAAAGCCTACACCTCCACCTTGTCCCCATTAGCCAGTAACCCCACCCAACACTAAGGGCAATTTGGACACTAGGGACAATTTAGCATGGCCAATCCACCTAACCCGCACATCTTTGGACTGTGGGAGGAAACCGGAGCACCCGGAAGAAACCCACGCACACACGGGGAGAACGTGCAGACTCCACACAGACAGTGACCCAAGCCGGAATCGAACCTGGGACCCTGGAGCTGTGAAGCAAATGTGCTAACCACAATGCTACCGTGCTAGTTACATTGGGCGGGATTTTCCCGTACCCGGCGGGGCGGGGGGGTCCTGGCAGGCGTGAACCACTCCGGCGTCGGCCTGCCCCAAAGGTGCAGAACCCTCCGCACCTTCAGGGGCTAGGCCGGCGCTGGAGTGGTTTGCACACCCCCCCCCCCCCCCCCCCGGCCGGCGTGGAAGGCCTTTGGCGCCGTGCCAGCCGGGGCCGAAGGGACTCAGCCGGCCAGCACGGGTCCACGCATGCGCGGGAGCGTCTGTGGCTGCTGACATCATCCCCGCGCACGCGCAGGGGGGGTTTACCTACGCGTCGGTCATCGCGGAGGCTGACACGGCCGGCGTGTAGGAAAAGAGTGCCGACACGGCACAGGCCCGCCCGCGGATCGGTGGGCCTCGATCGCGGGCCAGACCACCGTGGGGGCACCCCTCGGGGCCAGATCGCCCTGTGCCCCCCAGAGGACCCTGGAGCCCGGCCACGCTGCCAGGTCCCGCCGGTAAGGGACCTAGTCCAATTTACGCCGGCGGGACCTGCATAGAACTGGCGGGACTTCAGCCCATCACAGGTCGAATAATACTTTTCACTGTACCTCGGTACACGTGACAATAAACAAATCCAAATTCAAGGCTCGTTGAAGGAAAAGATGTGACAGAAGTAACTGATCAGGTGGTCGTAATCTTAGATGCAAAGGAGTCCACCAGTTCCTTGCACTTATTACTGGAGATGATGGTGGTGGAAATGGAGAGGTGTTTCAGATGGTTTACGGTAAAGAAACTAAGCTGAGGGATTTCTTTGCATTCCAGGATAAACCTGTGATAATGAGGAGTTTCAGCAAATGGGTGATAATCCTTTATCTGGTCTCTCCAGGGCAGGTGGTGCCATATCTTCAAGCGATTTCAGGGAGTGCAGGGTCAAATCAGAGGGGAAAAGTAGGGTAAACCAGAGTAATCCAGGCAGTCTGTGTTCATTTCCCAGCATCCAGTGTCGTAAGTGTCAGCTGTGGGGAGCCCTTCTCTGTGATGACAAAAATAATCGATGAGGGAAGGGCTGTGGATGTTGTCTACATGGACTTTCATAAAGCATTTGATATGGTCCCTCCTGGCAGGCTGGTGCAAAAGATTAAATCACATGGGGTCAGGGGTGAACTAGCTGGATGGATCCAGAACTGGCTTGGCCATAGAAGGCAGAGGGGAGCAGTGGAAGGATGTTTTTCCGAATGGAGGTCTGTAATTCATGGTGTTCCGCAGGGATCAGTTCTGGGACCTCTGCTCTTTGTAATACATATAAATGATTTGGAGGAAAACGTAGCGGGTCTGATTAGCAAGTTTGCGGATGATTCTAAGATTGCAGGAGTTGTGGATAGTGATGAAGATTGTTAGAGAATACAGCAGGATATAGATAGGCTGCAAAATTGGGGCAGAGAAATGGCAGATGGAATTTAACCCGGAAAAATGCGAGGTGATGCATTGTGAAATGAAATGAAAAAATGAAAATGAAAATCGCTTATTGTCACGAGTAGGCTTCAATGAAGTTACTGTGAAAAGCCCCTAGTGGTAGATTCAATTCAGTTGGGAGCTAGAAAATAAATGGCAGAACCATCAAGGGCATAGAGACACAGAGATCTGGGCGTGCAGGTCCTTAAAAGTGGCAGCAGAGGTGGAAATGGTGGTGAAGAAAGCATATGTCATGCTTGCCTTCATCGGATGGGGCATCGAGTATAAAAGGTCAAAAATTATGTTGCAGTTATATAAAATGTTGGTTCGGCCACATTTGGAATACTGTGTCCAATTCTGGTCACCGCACTACAAGAAGGACGTGGGGGCTTTGGAGAAAGTACAGAAAAGGTTTACCGGGGTGTTGCCTGGTATGGAGGGTATTAGCAATGAGGAGAGATTGAATAAACTGGGATTGTTCTCCTGAGAGAGATGGAGGCTGAGGGGCGGCCTGATAGAAGTTTATAAAATTATTAGGGGTATAGATAGGGTGAACAGTTGGAGGCTTTTTCCCAGGGCGGAAATGACAATTACAAGGGGGCACAAGTTCCAGGTGAGGGGGGAAAGGTTCAGTGGAGATGTGCGGGGGAAGTTTTACACAGAGGGTGGTGATGGCCTGGAATGCACTGCCAAGTGAGATACATTAGCGAACTTTAAGACTTAACTGGATAGGCACATGAACATAAGAACATAAGAACTAGGAGCAGGATTAGGCCATCTGGCCCCTCGAGCCTGCTCCGCCATTCAATTAGATCATGGCTGATCTTTTGTGGACTCAGCTCCACTTCCCGGCCCGAACACCATAACCCTTAATCCCTTTATTCTTCAAAAAACTATCTATCTTTACCTTAAAAACATTTAATGAAGGAGTCTCAACTGCTTCACTGGGCAAGGAATTCCATAGATTCACAACCCTTTGGGTGAAGAAGTTCCTCCTAAATTCAGTCCTAAATCTACTTCCCCTTATTTTGAGGCTATGTCCCCTACTTCTGCTTTCACCCGCCAGTGGAAACAACCTGCCCGCATCTATCCTATCTATTCCCTTCATAATTTTAATGTTTCTATAAGATCCCCCCTCATCCTTCTAAATTCCAATGAGTACAGTCCCAGTCGACTCAACCTCTCCTCATACTCCAACCTCTTCAGCTCTGGGATTAACCTAGTGAATCTCCTCTGCACACCCTCCAGTGCCAGTACGTCCTTTCTCAAGTAAGGAGACCAAAACTGAACACAATACTCCAGGTGTGGCCTCACTCACCTTATACAATTGCAACATAACCTCCCTAGTCTTAAACTCCATCCCTCTAGCAATGAAGGACACAATTCCATTTGCCTTCTCAATCACCTGTTGCACCTTGTAAACCAACCTTCTGTGACTCATGCACTAGCACACCCAGGTCTCTCTGCACAGCAGCATGCTTTAATATTTTATCGTTTAAATAATAATCCCGTTTGCTGTTATTCCTACCAAAATGGATAGCCTCACATTTGTCAACATTGTATTCCATCTGCCAGACCCTAGCCCATTCACTTAACCTATCCAAATCCCTCTGCAGACTTCCAGTATCCTCTGCACTTTTCGCTTTACCACTCATCTTAGTGTCATCTGCAAACTTGGACACATTGCCCTTGGTCCCCAACTCCAAATCATCTATGCAAATTGTGAACAATTGTGGGCCCAACACGGATCCCTGAGGGACACCACTAGCTACTGATTGCCAACTAGAGAAACACCCATTAACCCCCACTCTTTGCTTTCTATTAATTAACCAATCCTCTATCCATGCTACTACTTTACCCTTAATGCCATGTATCTTTATCTTATGGAGCAACCTTTTGTGTGGCACCTTGTCAAAGGCTTTCTGGAAATCCAGATATACCACATCCATTGGCTCCCCGTTATCTACCGCACTGGTAATGTCCTCAAAAAATTCCACTAAATTAGTTAGGGACGACCTGCCCTTTATGAATCCATGCTGCATCTGCCCAATGGGACCATTTCTATCCAGATGCCTCGCTATTTCTTCCTTGATGATAGATTCCAGCATCTTCCCTACTACCGAAGTTAAGCTCACTGGCCTATAATTTCCTGCTCTCTGCCTACCTCCTTTTTTAAACAGTGGTGTCACGTTTGCTCATTTCCAATCCACCGGGACCACCCCAGAGTCTAGTGAATTTTGGTAAATCATCACTAGTGCATCTGCAATTTCCCTAGCCATCTCTTTTAGCACTCTGGGATGCATTCCATCAGGGCCAGGAGACTTGTCTACCTTTAGCCCCATTAGCTTGCCCATCACTACCTCCTTAGTGATAACAATCCTCTCAAGGTCCTCACCTGTCATAGCCTCATTTCTATCAGTCACTAGCATGTTATTTGTGTCTTCCACTGTGAAGACCGACCCAAAAAACCTGTTCAGTTCCTCAGCCCTTTCTTCATTTCCCATTATTAAATCTCCCTTCTCATCCTCTAAAGGACCAATATTTACCTTAGCCACTCTTTTTTGTTTTATATATTTGTAAAACCTTTTACTGTCTGTTTTTATATTCTCAGCAAGTTTACTCTCATAATCTATCTTACTCTTCTTTATAGCTTTTTTAGTAGCTTTCTGTTGCCCCCTAAAGATTTCCCAGTCCTCTAGTCTCCCAGCAATCTTTGCCACTTTGTGTGCTTTTTGCTTCAATTTGATACTCTCCCTTATTTCCTTAGATATCCACGGTCGATTTTCCCTCTTTCTACCGTCCTTCCTTTTTGTTGGTAACAGACGGGGTATAGAAGGATACAGGCGATTGGTCAAGATAGGACACGTGATCGGCACAGGCTTGGAGGGCCGAAGGGCCTGTTGCTGTGCTGTATTGTTTGTTCTTTGATGTGGGTTCAAGTAAACTCCAGACAGCACAGACGGAGAGCTGCAATGTCCGAGGTGCCTCATTTCAGATGAAATATTGAACCAAATTGGTAAGAGTCAACCCACCTGACCTGATGGACAGAAAATAATCCACAGGACAATACCAAAGAAAAGCAGAGGGTTTTCTGACCAATATTTATCCTTCAGCCAGCTTCACTAAAACAGAAAATCTGGTCATTTCCTTATTGTTGATTCAGGAAGCTGGCTGCCTCGTCTTCTACGAGTCAATAGTGAAAACACTTCAAATCATAGAATCAGAGTCCCTACAGTGTAGAAGGGGGCCATTCGGCCCATCAAGTCTGTACCTATCTACTCTGCCTTGTACCTGTATCCCCGTATGCTCACCTGCACATTTTGGACACGAAGGGGCAATTTATCATGGCCAATCCACCTAACCTGCACATCATTGGACACAAAGGGGCAATTTATCACGGCCAATCCACCTAACCTGCACATCATTGGACACGAAGGGGCAATTTATCATGGCCAATCCAGCTAACCTGCACATCATTGAACTCGAAGGGACTATTTATCATGGCCAATCCACCTAACCTGCATATCATTGAACTCGAAGGGACTATTTATCATGGCCAATCCACCTAACCTGCACATCATTGGACAAGAAGAGGCAATTTATCATGGCCAATCCACCTAACCTGCACATCATTGGACAAGAAGGGGCAATTTATCATGGCCATTCCATCTAACCTGCACATCATTGGACACGAATGGGAATTAATCATGGCCAATCCACCTAACCTGCACATCATTGGACAAGAAGGGGCAATTTATCATGGACAATCCACCTAACCTGCACATCATTGGACAAGAAGGGGCAATTTATCATGGTTATTCCACCTAACCTGCACATCATTGGACACGAATGGGAATTAATCATGGCCAATCCACCTAACCTGCACATCATTGGACACGAATGGGAATTAATCATGGCCAATCCACCTAACCTGCCTATCATTGGACACGAAGGGGCAATTTATCACGGCCAATCCACCTAACCTGCACATATTTGGACTGTATTAATTAAATGTATTTAACTGTATTTAATTGGCTGGATTGTGTGCTCTGATACATCCTGAGATACGAAAGGTGCTGCGGAAATGCTTCAGACATGCAAATCTTTCTTCTTTTGCTTGCTTGCATATGTGCATGTACACAAACATGTCCAAATAGGACTGTTCCATTTGGCCCCTCGAGCCTGCTCTGCCATTCAATAAGATCATGGTTGATTTGTTTTCAATGAGTTCCACTTTCTAATCTACCCCAGAGAACCTTTGATTCCCTTACCCAATGAGAATCTATCTATCTTCGCCTTAGAAATATTCAGTGACCCCACTTCTGAGGCAAAGAGTTGAATTCCAAAGTCAATCCCTTGGGAGAAATAAGTCTGCCCTATAGGGCGTACCTTAATTTTAGCAGAGTGCCCCTTAGTTCTGGACTCAGCCACGTGAGGGAATATCATTTCTGTGTCTACTTTACCAACACAGTTTGGGATCTTGTACAGCAGTATATGCTCAGAGATAAATGTTCATCGTTTATCATCAATGACTTCTCTCTTTTTTTTCATCTCCTGTGGCAGATCGAGAGGTAGAATGGTAGATTATTGGTGCGCGTGGTTGCACCATGTTGGAATAGGGTGGCCTTGGCTGTACAGTGCAGAAGGAGGTGTTGCTCGTTCTGGGTGAGTGTGCTTAACACTCAATTGGCTGTTTTATTCCTTAGCTCTAGAGTCGCCAGGTATCCTTATGATACCGCCACGAGGTTCAAGTTCAAGTTCAGATCAATGACTCAATACACCAGTTAGTAAGTTTAAACAAGACACGTTTATTATTACAGTTATTTACTACTCATGCATATAATACTAAGACTAAACTATTCCTACCACTACTTCTTAGAGAGCTGCTGCAAAGGTGTTCTGCTGGGAGGGGCCGGCTAAGAGATCAAATTCGTCTTGGGACCTTACTTTTATAGGTCCCAGGGGCTTTGCGCCCTTTTGGGCGGACCCCTAACTCACTGGCAATCGATTGGGTCGCATCCCAATCGTTTGATACGAATCCCCCAATACTGAGGTTGTTCCTCGATCGCGGGCGGTTCTTTCTAACTTGTTTGTGTCCTTTTGTTTCAGTCTCCGTTGGCGCCGATAAGTCTCACCTGCTATGGAATGTTTCGATTGCAGCTAATTGTTGTGTCCATTGTGCCCGGGAATCACCGGGAATCGCTCAATTCATATGCAAACTTGTTAGTTTCTATGCTGTCTGGTTTCTTCACAGACAGAATCCACAGAGAGATTCTGCAGCCTGCTTGTCTTTCTGACATTGTCCAATTTTCCCTGCATGCGTTTCAATTCTCCATTTTATGTCGGGAAGTGGCCAGCTTCGGTGGCTACAGAGGTAATTCGGCCCATCGAACAAGCACCGACACTCTGAAAGAGCACCCGACCTAGGCCCACTCCCCTGACCTATCTCTGTAACCCCATAGCAGCACCACACCTGCACATCCCTGGACACAAAGGGAAAATTTAGCATGGCCAAGCCACCTAACTTGCGCATCTTTGGACTGTGGAAGGAAACCGGAGCACCCGGAGGAAACCCACACAGACACGGGGAGAACGTGCAAACTCGACACAGTCACCCAAGGCCGGAATTGAACCCGGGTTGCATCTAAACTGGAGGGGCACCAATATACTGGCTGGGAAATTTGCTAGAGTAACACGGGAGGATTTAAACTAGTATGGCAGGGGTGTGCGAACCAGAATGTGAGCTTAGAAGGTGTAATAACTGAAGTGGAAATAGAGAACAAAAATAAGAGACCATCACCCTCAGGCAGAGCAAAAAAGGTGACAAGTGTGGGAAGGAAGCTGGCCAATGCAGGATTGAGGGTGTTGCACCTAAATGCGTACAGTATATGGAACAAGGTCAATGAGCTTGTTGCGCACATTGAAATTGGCCGGTACGATGTTGTGGGTATTAGAGAGACGTGGCTGCAAGGAGATCAGGGCTGGGATCTAAATATCCAAGGATATGTGTCCTATTGAAAGGACAGGCAGATGGGCAAAGGGGGCGGGGTTGCATTGTTAGTAAGGAATGAAGTTAAATCGATAGCAAGGAGCGATATAGACTCAGAACGCATAGAATCTCTGTGGGTAGAGTTGAGGAATCTCAAAGGTAAAAAGACCCTAATGGGAGTTATGTACAGGCCCCCCTAGCAGTAGTCAGGATGTGAGGCAGAAAATAAATCAGGAGATAGAAAAGGCATGCAAAAAAGGCAATATTACAATAATCATGGGGGACTTCAATATGCAGGTCGACTGGGAAAATCAGGTTGGTAGTGGATCCCAAGAAAAGGAATTTGTGGAATGTCTAAGATTTTTTTTGGAGCAACTTGTGACAAAGCCTACTAGGGAACAGGCAATTCTGGATTTAGTGATGTGTAATGAGGCAGACTTGATTAGGGAACTTAAGGTGAAGGAACCCTTAGGGAGGAGTGACCACAACATGGTAAAATTTACCCTGCAGTTTGAGAGGGAGAAGCTGGAGTCAGATGTAACGGTATTGCAATTAAATAAGGGTAACTATAAAGACATGAGGGAGGAGCTGGCCAGAGTTGATTGGAAAAGGAGCCTAGCAGGGAAGACAGTGGAACAGCAATGGCAGGGGTTTTTGGGGGTTATTATGGAGGCACAACAGAAATTCATCCCAAGGAGGAGGAAACATGCTAAGGGAGGACAAGGCATCCATGGCTGACGAGGGATGTCAAGGACAGCACAAAAGCTAAAGAAAAAACAGATATAGTGGTGAGGATTAGAGGATTGGAAAGCCTTTAAAAGCGAGCAGAGGACAACTAAAAAGGCAATAAGGGGGGAGAAGATGAAGTACGAGTGCTAGCTGGCTAGTAATATAAAGGAAGATAGGAAGAGATTCTTTCAATATATAAAAGGTAAGAGAGAGACAAAAATAGACATTGGACCACCAGAAAATATGTCAAGAGGAGTAATAATAGGAAACAAAGAAATGGCAGAGGAACTGAATAGTTATTTTGCATCAGTCTTCACAGTGGAAGACAACAGTGGGATGCCAGAGCTCCAGGAGAATCTGGGGCAGAGATAGCTGAGGAGATTGTGGAGGCATTGGTGGTGATCTTTCAGGAATCACTGGAAGGCAGGAAGGGTCTCAGAGGACTGGAAAGTGGCTAATGTAACACCGCTGTTTAAGAAGGGAGGGAGGTAGAAGACAGGAAATTATAGGCCGGTTAGCCTGACTTCGGACATTGGTAAGATTTTAGAGTCTGTTATTAAAGATGAGATCATGGAGTACTTGGAAGTGCATGATAAAATAGGACTGAGTCAGCACAGCTTCGTCAAGAGTTCTTTGAGGAAGTAACAAGGAGGTGAGACAAAGGGGAGCCAGTGGACGTGATTTATTTAGATTTCCAGAAGGCCTTTGACAAGGTGCCGCATGGGAGACTGTTAAATAAGTTAAGAGCCCGTGGACTTTGTAGTCTTTCTTCACGTTTCTCTTAAGGTTAACGTGCAGGTCCAGTCGGCAGTTAGGAAGGCAAATGCAATGTTAGCATTCATGTCGAGAGGGCTAGAATACAAGAACAGGGATGAACTTCTTAGGTTACATACTTCTGAGGCTGTATCAGGCTCTGGACAGACCCCATTTGGAGTATTGTGAGCAGTTTTGGGCCCCGTATCTAAGGAAGGATGTGCTGGCCTTAGAAAGGGTCCAGAGGAGGATCACAAGAATCATCCCTGGAATGAAGAACTTGTCGTATGAGGAACAGTTGAAGACTCTGGGTCTGTACTCGTTGGAGTTTAGAAGGATGAGGGGGGACCTTATTGAAACTTGCAGGATACTGTGAGGCCTGGATAGAGTGGACGTGGAGAGGATGTTTCCACTTGTAGGAGAAACTAGAACCAGAGGACACAGACAAAAGGGACAATCCTTTAAAACAGAGATGTGGAGGAATTTCTTCAGCCAGAGGGTGGTGAATCTGTGGAACTCTTTGCCGCAGAAGGCTGTGGAGGCCAAATCACTGAGTGTCTTTAAGACAGAGATAGATAGGTTCTTGATCAATAAGGGGATCAGGCATTATGGGGAGAAGGCAGGAGAATGGGGGTGAGAAAATATCAGGCATGATTGAATGGCGGAGCAGACTCGATGGACCGAGTGGCCTAATTCTGCTCCAATATCTTATGGTCTTATGGGTCCCCGCCACTGTGAGGCAGCAGTGCTAACCACTGTGCTGTAGTCTTTTTCTGTCACCTTCACACATTTGTCTTTGGCCTTTCAAGGGGCTGTTTAGCTAAGGGGCTGTTTAGCTCACAGGGCTAATTGCTGGCTTTGAAAGCAAACCAAAGCAGGCCAGCAGCACGGTTCGATTCCCGTAACAGCCTCCCGAACAGGTGCCAGAATGTGGCGACTAGGGGCTTTTCACAGTAACTTCATTGAAGCCTACTTGTGACAATAAGCGATTTTCTTTTTCATTCAAAAGACTGGATTCTATGGGGTTCAGTGGAGAGGAGTAAAACATTTTGTACCACCACAGAAGGGGAAGTGTTTTATAAATCAAACACAAGACATCAATTCAAATGGCACAGTAAACATTCCAAATACATAGAGTGTTATTTACTCTCCACAGATACTTTATTGTATCGTATTTTTATATGCCAGCCAGTTTGAAATAAAATCTGTCAAGTATTTAATTAAAATGTTCAGACGCCGCTAACAACTGGATCTGAGAGAATGAGTCATGAACTAGTTTGTAGTATATATATATTTTTTTCTCTAATTAAGGGGCAATTTAGCATGGCCAATCCACCGACCCTGCACATCTTTGGGTTGTAGGGGCGAAACCCACGCAGACACGGGGAGAATGTGCAAACTCCACACGGACAGTGACCCAGAGCTGGGATCGAACCCGGGACCTCGGAGCCGTGAGGCAGCAGTGCTAACCACTGTGCTGCCCCTTTGTAGTATTAATAAATGGCAGGGGAAAGATAAAGGCACCATGATAGAAGGGAAGAATTCAGAATCCAAGGCAAAGGTGCAGTTTACCTAAATTTAGTCTCAGATTTTAAAATTGTGCAGCTCGGTAATATGAGCTGAATATTTTCCAAGTTTCGTCTTGATTGAAAGGTGCAGTCCCACCAAGATCCTTCTGCTGGTTCCCTCACTCCCCGGCCGTGCAGTTGGCCATTTCCTTCACTTCCCTCCAATAGGGCGGGATTCTCCCATCCCGCGGCAGAGTGTTCACGCCGTCGCAAACGGCGTCGCGTTTTACGACGGTGTGAACGGGCCGCTCCCAGGACTAATTCTGGTCCCGACAGGGGGAGAGCAGGGCGCTGGAGCTGTTCACACCGCTCCAGCAGCCAATCCCGACGCAACATGGAGCAGGGCTCCAGGGGCCGGTCTGGGGGCCTGGTCTGGGGGCCCGGTCTGGGGGCCCGGTCTGGGGGCCCGGTCTGGGGGCCCGGTCTGGGGGCCCGGTCTGGGGGCCCGGCCTCGGGGCCCGGTCTGGGGGCCGGTCTGGGGGCCCGGTCTGGGGGCCCGGTCTGGGGGCCCGGTCTGGGGGCCCGGTCTGGGGGCCCGGTCTCAGGGCCCGGTCTGGGGGGCCCGGTCTGGGGGCCCGGTCTGGGGGCCCGGTCTGGGGGCCCGGTCTGGGGGCCCGGCCTCGGGGCCCGGTCTGGGGCCCGGCCTCGGGGCCCGGTCTGGGGGCCCGGTCTGGGGGCCCGGTCTGGGGGCCCGGTCTCGGGGCCCGGTCTGGGGGCCCGGTCTGGGGGCCCGGTCTGGGGGGCCAGTCTGGGGGCCCGGTCTGGGGGGCCCGGTGGGCCCGGTCTGGGGGCCCGGTCTCGGGGCCCGGTCTGGGGGTCCGGTCTGGGGGCCCGGTCTGGGGGCCCGGCCTCGGGGCCCGGTCTGGGGGCCCGGTCTGGGGGCCCGGTCTGGGGGCCCGGTCTGGGGGCCCGGTCTGGGGGCCCGGTCTGGGGGCCCGGTCTGGGGGCCGGTCTGGGGGGCCCGGTCTGGGGGCCCGGCCTCGGGGCCTGGTCTCGGGGCCCGGTCTGGGGGCTCGGTCTGGGGGCCCGGTCTGGGGGCCCGGTCTGGGGGCCCGGTCTGGGGGGCCCGGTCTGGGGGCCCGGTCTGGGGGCCCGGTCTGGGGGCCCGGTCTGGGGGCCCGGTCTGGGGGCCCGGTCTGGGGGCCCGGTCTGGGGGCCCGGTCTGGGGGCCCGGTCTGGGGGCCCGGTCTGGGGGCCCGGTCTGGGGGCCCGGTCTGGGGGCCGGTCTGGGGGCCCGGTCTGGGGGCCCGGTCTGGGGGGCCCGGTCTGGGGGGCCCGGTCTGGGGGCCCGGTCTGGGGGCCCGGTCTCAGGGCCCGGTCTGGGGGGCCCGGTCTGGGGGCCCGGTCTGGGGGCCCGGTCTGGGGGCCCGGCCTCGGGGCCCGGTCTGGGGCCCGGCCTCGGGGCCCGGTCTGGGGGCCCGGTCTGGGGGCCCGGTCTGGGGGCCCGGTCTCGGGGCCCGGTCTGGGGGTCCGGTCTGGGGGCCCGGTCTGGGGGCCCGGCCTCGGGGCCCGGTCTGGGGGCCCGGTCTGGGGGCCCGGTCTGGGGGCCCGGTCTGGGGGCCCGGTCTGGGGGCCGGTCTGGGGGGCCCGGTCTGGGGGCCCGGCCTCGGGGCCTGGTCTCGGGGCCCGGTCTGGGGGCTCGGTCTGGGGGCCCGGTCTGGGGGCCCGGTCTGGGGGCCCGGTCTGGGGGGCCCGGTCTGGGGGCCCGGTCTGGGGGCCCGGTCTGGGGGCCCGGTCTGGGGGCCCGGCCTCGGGGCCCGGCCTCGGGGCCCGGTCTGGGGGCCCGGTCTGGGGGCCCGGTCTGGGGGCCCGGTCTGGGGGCCCGGTCTGGGGGCCCGGTCTGGGGGCCCGGTCTGGGGGCCGGTCTGGGGGGCCCGGTCTGGTGGCCCGGTCTCGGGGCCCGGTCTGGGGGTCCGGTCTGGGGGCCCGGTCTGGGGGCCCGGTCTGGGGGCCCGGTCTGGGGGGCCCGGTCTGGGGGGCCCGGTCTGGGGGCCCGGTCTGGGGGCCCGGTCTGGGGGCCCGGTCTGGGGGCCCGGGCTGGGGGCCCGGGCTGGGGGGCCCGGGCTGGGGGGCCCGGTCTGGGGGCCCGGCCTCGGGGCCTGGTCTCGGGGCCCGGTCTGGGGGCCCGGTCTGGGGGCCCGGACTCAGGGCCCGGTCTGGGGGCCCGGTCTGGGGATCGGTCTGGGGGCCCGGTCTCAGGGCCCGGTCTGGGGGCCCGGTCTCAGGGCCCGGTCTGGGGGCCCGGTCTGGGGGCCCGGTCTGGGGGCCTGGTCTCGGGGCCTGGTCTCGGGGATTCTCCGGCCCTGCCCAGGGCTGAGAGAATCCCGCCCACAATGCGTTTGGAGCATTTTACGAATTGAACAACACAAATTGAGTTTTTGCAGTATTTTCTTTTTTATTTCAGATCTCCATCCTCCGCAGTATTTTACTTTTACTATAACAAATTGGAACCTTTTCTAGAAACTAAGAACCCTAAGGACACTTTGGTTACCATCCTTTGCAGAGTCTCCAGACATGAAGGGAGGAAATTGCCCCCCCCCCCCCATCCCCGGCCACCCCCCATCCCCGCCCCCCCCATCCCCCGGCCACCCCCCCATCCCCGCCACAATGCACCCCTGAAATTATGGATCAACACGGGAAGAAATCCCTCCACCCCAGGGAAATTCTTCTGCTCCCCAGGGACTTGCAAGTACAGTCTGAAGGAAGAAGGCCAGACACAGTTACTTGAGACAGGAGCTTCGGCAGACATCTGCACTATTACCTCCCATGACACTAGCAATGGTTTGTAGGGTTTTTCTAATCTGCAGGCTATCGCTATCCCTGTGCTTTATTCTACCCTCCTTCTGCCTACGGGTTGCCCGTCACAGGGAGCACTTCGTGTTGCATGGGTCACTAGAGTGGAACAGGCCGTAGATGCTGACCAGGGGAAACATGGTGAGAGCACCCAACATGGAGCCCAGCTGCACCACCGCTCCACACCAGACGAGGGCACTGTGACCTTCATCGCGCAGAATGATACCGATCATCACTTTCACATATGATAGTGTGCCAACAAAGAGGATCCACGACAGGACCTGACAGAGGGAGAGAAAGTAACATGAGTTAGACCTTCCGCATGGTTTGGTGTTAGTTAAGACCATAAGACCATAAGACATAGGAGCAGAATTAGGCCACTCGGCCCATCATGTCTGTTCCACCATTCAATCATCGCTGATATTTTCTCATCCTCATTCTCCTGCTTTCTCCCCATAACCTCTGATCCCCTTATTAATCAAGAACCTATCTATCTCTATCTTAAAGACACTCAGTGATTTGGCCTCCACAGCCTTCTGCGGCAAAGAGTTCCACAGATTCACCACCCTCTGGCTGAAGAAATTCCTCCTCATCTTTGTTTTAAAGGATCGTCCCTTTAGTCTGAGGCTGTGTCCTCTGGTTCCAGTTTTTCCTGTAAGTGGAAACATCCTCTCCACATCCACTCTATCCAGGCCTCACAGTATCCTGCAAGTTTCAATAAGGTCCCCCCTCATCCTTCTAAACTCCAACGAGTACAGCCCCAGAGTCCTCAACCGTTCCTCATACGACTAACTCTTCATTCCCGGGATCATTCCTGTGAACCTCCTCTGGGCCCTTTCCAAGGCCAGCACATACTGCAAATGGGGTCTGACCAGATCCTTATACAACCTCCGAAGAACATCCCTGGTCTTGTACTCTAGCCCTCTTGACATGAATGCCAACATTGCATTTGCTGACTGAACCTGCACGTTACGTTGCGGATCAATGTGTAGCACTATTACCTCGGAATTGTACATTCATGACTCACACCAGAGCCTTGAGCACATGCGGCCCGCCAAAGATCTTTATGCGGCCCACCAAGTCATTAAAAAAAAATAATAATATTTTTTAAAAATATTTTTAAAATTTTTAATTTTTAATTTTTTTTTAAGGTTAATGGGGGGGGGCTGTGGGTTACTTACTGGAATAGGGTGGATACGTTGACTTGAGTAGGGTGATCATTGCTTGGCACAATGTCGAGGGCCGAAGGGCCTGTTCTGTGCTGTACTGCTCTATGTTCTGTATGAGGCGCCCAGAATCATAACCGGGTGAAGTAATTATTTTACTTAATATACTATGCGGCCCTTTAAAATTGTGAATTTCTGAATGTGGCCCTTGCACGGAAAAGTTTGCCCACCCCTGGGTTAGGCAATACACTGAGGAGCCCGCTTCCATCTCAGATGGATGGGCATGCTCTCAGGATGAAGCTGCTTGTATTTCTATAGCCCCTTTAATGTAGTAACACATCTCGGGACACTTCACAGAAGCATTGAAAGAATCACGCAATATTTTAGGAGGCCATTCAGCCCTGTATAGTGATCTCTGTATGTGTTAATATATGATTAGTTAATGAGCAGGCAGTACAGTCAGATGATCACTAGATTGCAACACTAACAGGAACTATATAAGGAGTTTCCCGCTCTTTCCTGGTGTTAGTGTGTGTGTAGTGCAGCTAGAGGTAGAGATGACCAGCTCAGAGTGTAGTGTATTATATTAATTGTTAATTTAATCTAATCTTAGTTAATTCTATTACTAGTCAAAGTATTAAAGTAAAAGAACTCACAAGTATATTATTTTGTTTCACAATAAATAATTTGTCATCAATAACTGATAACAAAATAACACTAATATTAAAACTAGGAAAAAGTGGGAAACTCCTTATATATTTCCTGTTAGTGCTGCCATCTAGTGATCATTTGAACTGGAAATCTATGACTGTTTATCATCAAATTAAATACAATTCGGCAAGATAAATGAGTAATATACATATTACATCTCTGTAATCTAACACCAGGCTCCGCCTGTCTCTGATGCTTCTGGGAATGAGCAATTCACCCAATGCCACTCCCTCTACTTCTCCCCACGCCTTTGCACATTCCTCATTTTCAGACAATAATCCAACTCCCTCTTAAATACCTCGATTGAACCTGCCTCCACCACACTCACAGACAGTGCATTCCAGACCCTAACCACTCACTGTGTGACCCTGCCTCCACCACACTCTCAGATAGTGTGTTCCAGATCCCAACCACTCGCTGTGTGACCCTGCCTCCACCACACTCTCAGACAGTGTGTTCCAGACCCTAACCGCTCGCTGTGTGACCCTGCCTCCACCACACTGTCAGACAGTGCATTCCAGGCCCTAACCACTCGCTGTGTGACCCTGCCTCCACCACACTCTCAGACAGTGTGTTCCAGATCCTAACCACTCGCTGTGTGAATCTGCCTCCACCACACTGTCAGACAGTGTGTTCCAGACCCTAACCGCTCGCTGTGTGACCCTGCCTCCACCACACTGTCAGACAGTGCATTCCAGACCCTAACCACTCGCTGTGTGACCCTGCCTCCACCACACTCTCAGACAGTGTGTTCCAGATCCTAACCACTCGCTGTGTAAAAAAGGTTTGTTCTCATGTGGCCCTTACCCCTTTAGTCAATTACCTTAAATCTGTGCTCTCTGGTCCTCTTCCACCAATGGGGAACAGTTTGGGTCCAATTGGCCCAAATACCTCATGATTATGAATACTTCTTGACAAATCATCTTCAACCTTCTCTTCTGCCAAGAAAACATCCCAACGTCTCCAATCTGTCTGCATAATTGAATTTCCTCATCTCTGGAACCATTCTCGGGAGTATTTTCTGCTCTCTCTCTCTCTCTCTCTCTCTCTCTCTCTCTCTCTCTCTCAAATGTCAGAAACATAGAAAATAGCAGCAGCAGAAGGCCATTTGGCCCTTTCTTCCTGCTCCGCCATTCATTATGATCATGGCTGATCATCCAACTCAACGCCTAATCGCTCATTCCCCCCATATCTTTTGATACAATTTGCCCCAAGTGCTGTATTCAACTGCTGCCTGAAAACATACGGGGCTGGATTCTCCGACAGCCAACACCGAAATCGGAAAAGGCGACTGGGAGGGGAATCGCTCCGATCCCGGAATCGCGGCAGGCATCAAATTGCAATGCTCCAGCACCTCGACAGCGGCATCATTGCGTTCCGGAATGCACATACATAGACACCATTTGTATGTCATTAGCAGGCCCGATCTGGTATGCTGCGGGGCCTCCGCCATTCTCTGCCTCCGATGGGCCCAACGGCGCGGTTCACTTGTGCTTTTAAAAACCATGGGCGCGATTCTCCGCCGCCCACGCCGGGTGGGAGAATAGCGGCAGGGCCTCCCGACATTTTTCATGCCCTCCCGCTATTCTCCCCCCCCCCTCCCCACACACCCGACCCATGCCACGAATCGCCGTTCGCCGTTTTTTACGGCGAGTGGCGATTCTCCGAGGCCGATGGACCGAGCGGCTGGGCCTTCACGCCCGTTTCAACACGGCAGCAAACACACCTGCTCGCTGCCGTCGTTAAACGGGCGTCAGATCCCCGTTTGGGGCATCTGGGGGCCCGATTGGCACGGCAGTACCACGGCGGGCATGCGCGGGTTGGCGTTGTCTAACCTGCGCATGCGTGGCCACGTCATCGGCCGCGTCAGCCGGCGTGACGCTTGACGTGCGGCCTTGACGACCGTCGTCAAGGCCGCGCCGCCGTGACGCACGGGGCCGTGCTCCTAGCCCCGCCCAGGGGGGAGAATCGGCCCCGAATGTGGCGTGAAGGTTGCCGTGGGTCACGGCCTGTCCCACGGCAGCCTTTACGATTCTCCGCATTTGCGGAGAATCTCGCCCCATGAAACTGGCGTGGCGGCTGCTGAGGGAGAGTGAGGGGGTACGGAAGGTGTCAAACATCGGCATAGTTTGCTGACCGTTGTGCCACTGGCCAAGGGGGCTTCTGTCAGGGGCCGGGGGAGAATATTGAGGGTGGCCAGGAGGTGGGCTGTGGAGTCGGGGTGGACGGGCATGGAACACCATTGCCGCAGACGGCAAGGCAGCCATGCAACTGCGCCCGCCGCTAACAGCCCGCTTTGAACCTAGTGCCACTCTGGGTGGGTATAGGGGTCCCCTCTGGTACCTGCTGACCCATCAGCTGTGTGGGCGCACTCCAGCACAACCAGTGCCGGCTGGGATGAGTGTGTGTGGGGAGTGTAATGTGTGTGTGCGGCTGGGATGAGTGTGTGTGGGGAGTGTAATGTGTGTGTGCGGCTGGGATGAGTGTGTGTGGGGAGTGTAATGTGTGTGTGCGGCTGGGATGAGTGTGTGTGGGGAGGGTAATGTGTGTGTGCGGCTGGGATGAGTGTGTGTGGGGAGTGTAATGTGTGTGCGGCTGGGATGAGTGTGTGTGGGGTAATGTGTATGTCCGGCTGGGATGAGTGTGTGTGGGGTGTAATGTGTGTGTGCGGCTGGGATGAGTGTGTGTGGGGTGTAATGTGTGTGTGCGGCTGGGATGAGTGTGTGTGGGGAGTGTAATGTGTGTGTGTGGCTGGGATGAGTGTGTGTGGGGAGTGTAATGTGTGTGTGTGGCTGGGCTGAGTGTGTGTGGGGTGGGTAATGTGTGTGTGTGGCTGGGATGAGTGTGTGTGGGGAGTGTAATGTGTGTGTGTGGCTGGGATGAGTGTGTGTGGGGAGTGTAATGTGTGTGTGTGGCTGGGATGAGTGTGTGTGGGGAGTGTAATGTGTGTGTGGCTGGGATGAGTGTGTGTGGGGAGTGTAATGTGTGTGTGCGGCTGGGATGAGTGTGTGTGGGGAGTGTAATGTGTGTGTGCGGCTGGGATGAGTGTGTGTGGGGAGTGTAATGTGTGTGTGCGGCTGGGATGAGTGTGTGTGGGGAGTGTAATGTGTGTGTGCGGCTGGGATGAGTGTGTGTGGGGAGGGTAATGTGTGTGTGCGGCTGGGATGAGTGTGTGTGGGGAGTGTAATGTGTGTGCGGCTGGGATGAGTGTGTGTGGGGTAATGTGTATGTCCGGCTGGGATGAGTGTGTGTGGGGTGTAATGTGTGTGTGCGGCTGGGATGAGTGTGTGTGGGGTGTAATGTGTGTGTGCGGCTGGGATGAGTGTGTGTGGGAGTGTAATGTGTGTGTGTGGCTGGGATGAGTGTGTGTGGGGAGTGTAATGTGTGTGTGTGGCTGGGCTGAGTGTGTGTGGGGTGGGTAATGTGTGTGTGTGGCTGGGATGAGTGTGTGTGGGGAGTGTAATGTGTGTGTGTGGCTGGGATGAGTGTGTGTGGGGAGTGTAATGTGTGTGTGTGGCTGGGATGAGTGTGTGTGGGGAGTGTAATGTGTGTGTGGCTGGGATGAGTGTGTGTGGGGAGTGTAATGTGTGTGGGGCTGGGATGAGTGTGTGTGGGGAGTGTAATGTGTGTGTGCGGCTGGGATGAGTGTGTGTGGGGTAATGTGTATGTGCGGCTGGGATGAGTGTGTGTGGGGAGTGTAATGTGTGTGTGCGGCTGGGATGAGTGTGTGTGGGGAGTGTAATGTGTGTGTGGGGTTGGGATGAGTGTGTGTGGGGAGTGTAATGTGTATGTGCGGCTGGGATGAGTGTGTGTGGGGTGTAATGTGTGTGTGCGGCTGGGATGAGTGTGTGTGGAGAGTGTAATGTGTGTGTGCGGCTGGGATGAGTGTGTGTGGGGTGTGTAATGTGTGTGTGTGGCTGGGATGAGTGTGTGTGGGGAGTGTAATGTGTGTGTGTGGCTGGGATGAGTGTGTGTGGGGAGTGTAATGTGTGTGTGCGGCTGGGATGAGTGTGTGTGGGGAGTGTAATGTGTGTGCGGCTGGGATGAGTGTGTGTGGGGAGTGTAATGTGTGTGTGTGGCTGGGCTGAGTGTGTGTGGGGTGGGTAATGTGTGTGTGTGGCTGGGATGAGTGTGTGTGGGGTGTAATGTGTGTGTGCGGCTGGGATGAGTGTGTGTGGGGAGTGTAATGTGTGTGTGAGGCTGGGATGAGTGTGTGTGGGGAATGTAATGTGTGTGTGTGGCTGGGATGAGTGTGTGTGGTGAGTGTAATGTGTGTGTGTGGCTGGGATGTGTGTGTGTGGGGAGTGTAATGTGTGTGTGTGGCTGGGATGAGTGTGTGTGGGGAGTGTAATGTGTGTGCGGCTGGGATGAGTGTGTGTGGGGTAATGTGTATGTCCGGCTGGGATGAGTGTGTGTGGGGAGTGTAATGTGTGTGTGCGGCTGGGATGAGTGTGTGTGGAGAGTGTAATGTGTGTGTGCGGCTGGGATGAGTGTGTGTGGGGAGTGTAATGTGTGTGTGTGGCTGGGATGAGTGTGTGTGGGGAGTGTAATGTGTGTGTGTGGCTGGGATGAGTGTGTGTGGGGAGTGTAATGTGTGTGTGTGGCTGGGATGAGTGTGTGTGGGGTGGGTAATGTGTGTGTGCGGCTGGGATGAGTGTGTGTGGGGAGTGTAATGTGTGTGTGCGGCTGGGATGAGTGTGTGTGGGGAGTGTAATGTGTATGTGCGGCTGGGATGAGTGTGTGTGGGGAGTGTAATGTGTGTGTGTGGCTGGGATGAGTGTGTGTGGGGAGTGTAATGTGTGTGTGCGGCTGGGATGAGTGTGTGTGGAGAGTGTAATGTGTGTGTGTGGCTGGGATGAGTGTGTGTGGGGAGTGTAATGTGTGTGTGTGGCTGGGATGAGTGTGTGTGGGGAGTGTAATGTGTGTGTGTGGCTGGGATGAGTGTGTGTGGGGAGTGTAATGTGTGTGTGGGGCTGGGATGAGTGTGTGTGGGGAGTGTAATGTGTGTATGTGGCTGGGATGAGTGTGTGTGGGGAGTGTAATGTGTGTGTGTGGCTGGGATGAGTGTGTGTGGGGAGTGTAATGTGTGTGTGTGGCTGGGATGAGTGTGTGTGGGGAGTGTAATGTGTGTGTGTGGCTGGGATGAGTGTGTGTGGGGAGTGTAATGTGTGTGCGGCTGGGATGAGTGTGTGTGGGGTAATGTGTATGTCCGGCTGGGATGAGTGTGTGTGGGGAGTGTAATGTGTGTGTGCGGCTGGGATGAGTGTGTGTGGAGAGTGTAATGTGTGTGTGCGGCTGGGATGAGTGTGTGTGGGGAGTGTAATGTGTGTGTGTGGCTGGGATGAGTGTGTGTGGGGAGTGTAATGTGTGTGTGTGGCTGGGATGAGTGTGTGTGGGGAGTGTAATGTGTGTGTGTGGCTGGGATGAGTGTGTGTGGGGTGGGTAATGTGTGTGTGCGGCTGGGATGAGTGTGTGTGGGGAGTGTAATGTGTGTGTGCGGCTGGGATGAGTGTGTGTGGGGAGTGTAATGTGTATGTGCGCCTGCAGCTTGTCAGCCTCCTGAGAGTCAATCACGGACCCAGCGAATACCTCACCGTTTTCCACTGGAACCGATTGTGTCCCACGTGGCGCCGGTGCCAACCCCTTAACGGTAGCGGAATCGCTCCAGGTGCAGCGCCAGTTTTCCTGTTGTAAAAGTCCACAGAATCTGCATTGGCGTCAACACTGTGGGGGTGATACTCCGAGGCCCCGTGCCGGGCCGGAGAATTGCCGCAACCACGCCACGACGCCGGCGAACGATTCTCCGAGGTGCGGAGAATCGCCGCCATTTGCGCCGGCGCGTTTGGTGCGGCGCCGGCCACTGGAATCGGCGGGGCCGCCAATTCTCCAGCCCGGATGGGCTGTGCGGATACTACAGAGTCCTGTCGGTGTCGTTCACCCCTGGTCGCTGCCGGCGGGAACTCTGCGGGAACAGTCGGGGGTGTGGGGGGGGGGGTGGCCTGTGAGTGGGGGGGAGGGGGCCTCCGATGGGGTCTGGCCCACGATTGGGGCCGGTCTCTCCCCCCACGGGCCTACTTTCTGGCGCGGCCGGCCCCTGAACACCGCCTCCATCTTCAGTCGGAGCCGACACGCCAAAGAAGTCCCCCGCGCAAGCGCAGGATAGTGCAGCGCCCATTTGTGAACCGCTCCAGAACCGTGCTGGCCACCCATGGGGACCCTAACGTAACCGGTCCCGGTTCACGCCATCGTGAAACGCGACGGTGTTCACAAGGGCGCAAACTCTTCGGCCCAATATTGGAGAATCGGCCCCTTAGTCTCAGTTTTGGCCTCAACTAATAATAATAATCTTTATTATTGTCACAAGTAGGCTTACATTAACACTGCAATGAAGTTACTGTGTTAATGTAAGTGGACTAGGACAGTCAGTCCTGGTCCAATCACGTTAATGCAACAGCCAAGAAAGCCCAACAACGTCTCTACTTCCTACGGAAGCTAAAGAAATTCAGCATGTCTGCATTGACTCTCACAAACTTCTACAGATGTGCCATAGAGATCATCCTATCCGGCTGCATCACAGCCTGGGTACGGCAACTGCTCGGTCCAAGATCGCAAGAAACTGCAGAGTGTGGTGAACTCAGCCCAACGCCTCACACAAGCTGCCACCCCCACATTGATTCTGTCTACACCTCCCGCTGCCTCAGGAAGGCAGGCAGCATTATCAGAGACCCCTCCCACCCAGGCATTGCCTTGTTCCAGACCTTTCCATCAGGTAGAAGATACAGAAGTCTGAAGACTCGCACATCCAGACATAGGAACAGCTTCTTCCCCACAGCTACAAGACTCCTCAACGTCACCCCCTCAGACTGATCTGTTCCCTGTTAAAAACACTATTCACGACGCCCTATGCTGCTCTTGCTCATGTATTTGCTTTGTTTGGCCCCTTGTTCCGCACTGTAACCAATCACTGTTGTCGATGTACTCTGTTGATTAGTCTACTATGTACGTACTGTGTACATTCCCTCGTCTGCAGAAAAATACTTTTCACTAAACTTCGTACATGTGACAATAAATCAAATCAGTTGCTGTGAAAATCCCCTAGTCTCCACATTCCGGCGCCTGTTCGGGTACACTGAGGGAGATTTCAGAATGTCCAATTCACCTAATTTCGGGACTTGTGGGAGGAAACCAGAGCACCCGGGGGAAACCCACGCAGACACAGAGTGAACGTGCAGTCTCCACACAGACAGTGACCCAAGCTGGGAATTGGACCTGAGACCCTGGTGCTGTGAAGCAACAATGTTAACCACCGGGCTATCGTGCTGCCCCTCCTGTGGTAACGGATACCACAGACCGACCACGCTCTGGGTGAGAAAATGTCTCCATCTCTGTCCGAAACGGTTTACCTCGTAACCTCAGACTGTGACCCCTGGTTCTGGACACCTCCACTATCGGCATCATCCTTCTTGCATCTACCCATAAGATCATAAGGCTGTAAGACATAGGAGCAGAATTAGGTCATTCGGCCCATCGGATCTGCTCCGCCATTCAATCATGGCCGATATGTTTCTCATCCCCATTCTCCTGCCTTCTCCCCATAATTCCTGATTCCTCTGTTTATCAAGAAAATAATCTTTGGACTGTGGGAGGAAACCGGAGCACCCAAATTATACTATATCTGCCATACATTTGCCCACTCACTCAGCCTGCCAAAATTCCGCTAAAGTATCTCTGCATCCTCCTCACCTCCCACCCAACTTTGTGTCATCTGCAAATTTGGAGATATTACATTTTGTTCCCTCATCTAAATCATGAACCTACATTGTGAATAGCTGGGGTCCCAGCACCGATTCCTACAGTACCCCACTAGTCGCTGCCTGCCATTTGAAAAAGACCCCTTTGTTCCTACTCTTTGTTCTTACTCTTTGCTCCCTGTCTGCCAACCAGTTTTCTATCCCTCTCAATACACCGTCCCTAATCCCACGTGCTTTCATTATTTTAAATTTGTTCATGCAGCAGAGGCGGAAGAAGAGGATTCTGGGAGAAATCAACTCAGTCACTTCAACGGTACTGTGGGTAATTGAAGACCTGGTGGCAAGGAGCGGTTAAGCCCAAAACACGATATTAGTGTTTCCCTCCCTCCCTTTTCCTCTAACCAAAAAAAAGGCACTGTGAGGAGGACAAGCAAGGTAAGATTCTTATTCTTATATCTTTCTTAAGTGTAAAAGGGCAGAGCTGGCAGTTATACCAGTGGTATGCTCCTCCTGCCAGATGTGGGAGATCAGGCAGCTTTCTAGTGTCCCTGACGACTATGTTTACGGGAAGTGTGACCAGCTGCATCTCCTCTCAGATTGTGTAGTTCAGTTGGAGCAGCAACTGGACTCATTGCAGAGTATACAGGGGGCAGAGGGGGTGATAGACACCAACTTCATGGAGGTGGTCACACCAGAGGTTCAGACAGATGGGTGACCGCCAGGAGAGGCAGGCAGGCCAGGCAGGAGCCTCCTATGGCTATTCCCCTCTCAAACAGGTATACCGTTTTGGATACTGTTGGGGGGGGGGATAGCCTCTCAGGGGAAGATACTAGCAGCAGCCAGGCCTGTGGGCAGGGTCAGGCTAAGTCCAAGCGAGTGATAGTAGCAGAAGACTCGATAGTCAGGGGCACAGACAGGCGTTTATGTTGCTGCAACCGGGACTCCAGGATGGTGCGTTGCCTCCCTGATACCAGGGTGCTGGCTATCTCTGAATGGCTACAGGGCATCCTGAAACAGGAGGGCAAACAGGCCGATGTCATTGTCCACATTGTTACTAATGACATAGGCAGGACGAGGGAAGAGGTCCTGCAAAGACAATTCAGGGAGTTAGGTCGGGAGCTAAACAGCAGGACCTCGAAGGTAGTAATCTCAGGATTAATCCCCGTGCCCCGTGCTGGTGAGGCTTGGAATAGGGAGATAGTAAGTTGAACACCTGGCTAAAGAGCTGGTGTAGGCTGAAGGGCTTTAGATACATGGATCACTGGGATATCTTCTGGGGAAGGTGGGACCTGTACAAGAAGGATGGGTTGCACCTGAACTGGAGGGGCAGTGATATCCTGGGTGGGAGGTTTGTTCGTGCTGTTCGGGAGGGTTGAAACTAGTGTGCCGGGGGGGTGGGAACCGTAACAGCAGGCCAGTAAGTGAAGAGACTGGGGGAAAAAGTGAGACTGAGATAAACATAGCGCAGAGTAAGATCAGCCACAGGGCTCAGCAAGACTGTAGGTCTGGAGTGCGTTAGCTTCAATGCAAGAAATATAACAGGTATTGGGGGCCTCACGGTAGCATGGTGGTTAGCATCAATGCTTCACAGCTCCAGGGTCCCAGGTTCGATTCCCGGCTGGGTCACTGTCTGTGTGGAGTCTGCACGTCCTCCCCGTGTGTGCGTGGGTTTCCTCCGGGTGCTCCGGTTTCCTCCCACAGTCCAAAGATGTGCGGGTTAGGTGGATTGGCCATGCTAAATTGCCCGTAGTGTAAGGTTAAGGGGGGGTTGTTGGGTTACGGGTATACGGGATTACGTGGGTTTAAGTGGGGTGATCATTGTTCGGCACAACACCGAGGGCCGAAGGGCCTGTTCTGTGCTGTACTGTTCTATGTTGTATGTTCTAAAACAGATGAGCTGAGAGTCTGGATTACTGCATGGATCTATGATGTAATTGCAATTACGGAGACATGGTTAAAGGAGAGACAGGACTGCCAGCTTGACATTCCGGAATATCGTTGTTTTAGTCAGGACAGAAGGGGAAACAGCAGGAGTTGCAATGCTGATTCGGGAGCAGAGCAGAGCTGTGTTGAGGGAGGACACATTGGAGGGACCTTGCAGTGAGGCATTGTGGGTGGAGCTCAGGAATAAGAAGGGTGAAATCACAATGCTGGGAGGGTACTATAGACCTCCCAACAGCCCGCAGAGGAGCAATTGTGCAGTCAGATGCTGGAAAGGTGCGAAATAAAAGCAGGTTAGTTGTGATGGACGATTTTAACGTATAATAATAATAATCTTTATTGTCACAAGTAGGCTTTCATTAACACATTCCGGCGCCTGTTCGGGTACACAGAGGGAGAATTCAGAATGTCCAATTCACCGAACAAGCTTCGGGGACTGTGGGAGGAAACCGGAGCGCCCGGAGGAAACCCACGCAGGCACGGGGAGAACGTGCAGACTCCGCGCAGACAGTGACCCAAGTCGGGAATCGAACCCGGGTCCCTGGCGCAGTGAATCAACAGTGCTAACCACTGTGCTACCGTGCCGCCCCTTATATTGACTGGGAATCACTGACAGCCAGGGACCCAGATGTACAGGAGGGATTTTTCACACAGTACGTTGACAATCCAACCAGGGAGGGGGCCACTCTCGACTTGGTATTGGGGAATGAGCCAGGCCCGAGGTGATTGATGTTTCAGTGGGGGAGCATTTTAGCTCAGCAACCATAATTCCATAAGGTTTTGGGTAGTCATGGATAAGGACAAGAGTGGCCCGGGGTTGAGGGTGCTTAATTGGGCCAATTACATCTAAATTAGCCAGGAACTGGGGAATGTGGATTGGGAGCAGCTATTTGAGGGGAAATCCATGTCTGATATGTGGGAGGCTTTTAAAGGCCACTTGATTGAAATGCAGGACAGGCATGTCCCCGCAAAAATGAAGAATAGAAATGGCAGGATTCAGGAACCATGGGGAATTGTGGGAGGAACCTGGAGCATCCGGAGGAAACCACTGGTCGCACTGAGGGAACACGGCACTGTCAGAGAGTCAGTACTGAGGGAGTGCCGCACTGTCAGAGGGTCAGTACTGAGGGAGTGCTGCACTGTCAGAGGGTCAGTACTGAGGGTGCGCCGCACTGTCAGAGGGACAGTACTGAGGGAGTGCCGCACTGTCAGAGGGTCAGTACTGAGGGAGTGCCGCACTGTCAGAGGGTCAGTACTGAGGGTGCGCCGCACTGTCAGAGGGTCTGTACTGAGGGAGAGCTGCACTGTCAGAGGGTCAGTACTGAGGGAGTGCTGCACTGTCAGAGGGTCAGTACTGAGGGAGTGCCGCACTGTCAGAGGGACAGTACTGAGGGAGTGCTGCACTGTCAGAGGGTCAGTACTGAGGGAGTGCTGCACTGTCAGAGGGTCAGTACTGAGGGAGTGCTGCACTGTCAGAGGGTCAGTACTGAGGGAGTGCCGCGCTGTCAGAGGGTCAGTACTGAGGGTGCGCCGCACTGTCAGAGGGACAGTACTGAGGGAGTGCCGCACTGTCAGAGGGTCAGTACTGAGGGAGTGCCGCACTGTCAGAGGGTCAGTACTGAGGGTGCGCCGCACTGTCAGAGGGTCAGTACTGAGGGAGAGCTGCACTGTCAGAGGGTTAGTACTGAGGGAGTGCTCCACTGAGAGGGTCAGTACTGAGGGAGTGCTGCACTGTCAGAGGGTTAGTACTGAGGGAGTGCCGCACTGTCAGAGGGTCAGTACTGAGGGAGCGCTGCACTGTCAGAGGGTCAGTACTGAGGGAGCGCTGCACTGTCAGAGGGTCAGTACTGAGGGAATGCTGCCCTGTCAGAGGGTCAGTACTGAGGGAGTGCCGCACTGTCAGAGGGTCAGTACTGAGGGAGTGCTGCACTGTCAGAGGGTCAGCACTGAGGGAGTGCTGCACTGTCAGAGGGTCAGTACTGAGGGTGTGCCGCACTGTCAGAGGGTCAGTACTGAGGGAGTGCCGCACTGTCAGAGGGTCAGTACTGAGGGAGAGCTGCACTGTCAGAGGGTCAGTACTGAGGGAGTGCTGCACTGTCAGAGGGTCAGTACTGAGGGAGTGTCGCACTGTCAGAGGGTCAGTACTGAGGGAGTGCTGCACTGTCAGAGGGTCAGTACTGAGGGAGTGCCGCACTGTCAGAGGGTCACTACTGAGGGAGTGCTGCACTGTCAGAGGGTCAGTACTGAGGGAGTGCTGCACTGTCAGAGGATCAGTACTGAGGGAGTGCCGCACTGTCAGAGGGTCAGTACTGAGGGAGTGTCGCACTGTCAGAGGGTCAGTACAGAGGGAGTGCCGCACTGTCAGAGGGTCAGTACTGAGGGAGCGCTGCACTGTCAGAGGGTCAGTACTGAGGGAGTCCCGCACTGTCAGAGGGTCAGTACTGAGGGAGTGCCGCACTGTCAGAGGGTCAGTACTGAGGGAGCGCTGCACTGTCAGAGGGTCAGTACTGAGGGAGTGCCGCACTGTCAGAGGGTCAGTACTGAGGGAGTGCAGCACTGTCAGAGGGTCAGTACTGAGGGAGTGCAGCACTGTCAGAGGGTCAGTACTGAGGGAGTGCTGCACTGTCAGAGGGTCAGTACTGAGGGAGTGCAGCACTGTCAGAGGGTCAGTACTGAGGGAGCGCCGCACTGTCAGAGGGTCAGTACTGAGGGAGTGCAGCACTGTCAGAGGGTCAGTACTGAGGGAGTGCCACACTGTCAGAGGGTCAGTACTGAGGGAGTGGCGCACTGTCAGAGGGTCAGTACTGAGGGAGTGCCGCACTGCCAGAGGGTCAGTACTGAGGGAATGCTGCACTGTCAGAGGGTCAGTACTGAGGGTGTGCCGCCCTGTCAGAGGGTCAGTACAGAGGGAGTGCTGCACTGTCAGAGGGTCAGTACTGAGGGAGTGCTGCACTGTCAGAGGGTCAGTACTGAGGGAGTGCAGCACTGTCAGAGGGTCAGTACAGAGGGAGTGCTGCATTGTCAGAGGGTCAGTACTGAGGGAGTGCTGCACTGTCAAAGGATCAGTACTGAGGGAGTGCCACACTGTCAGAGGGTCAGTACTGAGGGAGTGCCGCACTATCAGAGTGTCAGTACTGAGGGAGCACCGCACTGTCAGAGGGTCAGTTCTGAGGGAGTGCTGCACTGTCAGAGGGTCAGTACTGAGGGAGTGCTGCACTGTCAGAGGTTCAGTACTGAGGGAGTGCTGCACTGTCAGAGGGTCAGTACTGAGGGAGTGCTGCACTGTCAGAGGGTCAGTACTAAGGGAGTGCTGCACTGTCAGAGGGTCAGTACTGAGGGAGTGCTGCACTGTCAGAGGGTCAGTACTGAGGGAGTGCCGCACTGTCAGAGGGTCAGTACTGAGGGAGTGCTGCACTGTCAGAGGGTCAGTACTGAGGGAGTGCTGCACTGTCAGAGGGTCAGTACTGAGGGAGGGCCGCACTGTCAGAGGGTCAGTACTGAGGGAGTGCTGCACTGTGAGAGGGTCACTACTGAGGGAGTGCTGCACTGTCAGAGGGTCAGTACAGAGGGAGTGCTGCACTGTCAGAGGGTCAGTACTGAGGGAGTGCTGCACTGTAAGAGGGTCAGTACTGAGGGAGTGCCGCACTGTCAGAGGGTCAGTACTGAAGGAGTGCCGCACTGTCAGAGGGTCAGTACTGAGGGAGTGCCGCACTGTCAGAGGGTCAGTACTGAGGGAGTGCTGCACTGTCAGAGGGTCAGTACTGAGGGAGTGCTGCACTGTCAGAGGGTCAGTACTGAGGGAGCGATGCACTGTCAGAGGGTCAGTACTGAGGAAGTGCCACAGTGTCAGAGGGTCAGTACTGAGGGAGTGCCGCACTGTCAGAGGGTCAGTACTGAGGGAGTGCTGCACTGTCAGAGGGTCAGTACTGAGGGAGTGCTGCACTGTCAGAGGGTCAGTACTGAGGGAGTGCCGCACTGTCAGAGGGTCAGTACGGAGGGAGCACTGCACTGTCAGAGGGTCAGTACTGAGGGAGTGCTGCACTGTCAGAGGGTCAGTACTGAGGGAATGCTGCACTGTCAGAGGGTCAGTACTGAGGGAGTGCTGCACTGTCAGAGGGTCAGTACTGAGGGAGTGCCGCACTGTCAGAGGGTCAGTACTGAGGGAGCGCCGCACTGTCAGAGGGTCGGGACTGAGGGAACGCTGCACTGTCAGAGGGTCAGTACTGAGGGAGTGCCGCACTGTCAGAGGGTCAGTACTGAGGGAGCTGCTCTGTCAGAGGGTCAGTACTGAGGGAATGCTGAACTGTCAGAGGGTCAGTACTGAGGGAGTGCTGCACTGTCAGAGGGTCAGTACTGAGGGAGTGCCGCACTGTCAGAGGGTCAGTACTGAGGGAGCCGCACTGTCAGAGGGTCAGTACTGAGGGAGCCGCACTGTCAGAGGGTCAGTACTGAGGGAGTGCCGCACTGTCAGAGGGTCAGTACTGAGGGAGTGCCGCAATGTCAGAGGGTCAGTACTGAGGGAGTGCTGCACTGTCAGAGGGTCAGTACTGAGGGAGTGCCGCCCTGTCAGAGGGTCAGTACTGAGGGAGTGCCGCACTGTCAGAGGGTCAGTACTGAGGGAGTGCCGCACTGTCAGAGGGTCAGTACTGAGGGAATGCTGCACTGTCAGAGGGTCAGTACTGAGGGAGAGCTGCACTGTCAGAGGGTCAGTACTGAGGGAGTGCAGCACTGTCAGAGGGTAAGTACTGAGGGAGTGCCGCACTGTCAGAGGGTCAGTACTGAGGGAGTGCCGCACTGTCAGAGGGTTGGTACTGAGGGAGAGCTGCACTGTCAGAGGGTCAGTACTGAGGGAGTGCCGCACTGTCAGAGGGTCAGTACTGAGGGAATGCTGCACTGTCAGAGGCTCAGTACTGAGGGAGTGCCGCACTGTCAGAGGGTCAGTACTGAGGGAGTGCTGCACTGTCAGAGGGTCAGTACTGAGGGAGTGCCGCACTGTCGGAGGGTCAGTACTGAGGGAGTGCTGCACTGTCAGAGGGTCAGTACTGAGGGAGTGCTGCACTGTCAGAGGGTCAGTACTGAGGGAGTGCCGCACTGTCAGAGGGTCAGTACTGAGGGAGTGCCACACAGTCAGAGGTGCAGCACTGTGGGTGCACCACAGATACCACAACCTGAAAGTTCCTCTGCAAGCCATTCGCCACCCTGATTTGGAAATATATCAGCCGTTCCTTCACTGTCGCTGGGTCAAAATCCTGCAACTCCCTTCCTAACAGCACTGTGGGTGTACCTACACCTCAGGGACTGCAACGGGTTGTCTGAAGGTGAATAAAGGCATGACAGAACAGATCTTACTTTTGAAGCCGATTTCAGGAGGTTCGGAATATAAAATTTGGGTGAAAGAACACTCACAATGAGGGTGGTTCCAGAGTTGGTCTGAGCCAGCCAGGGGCATGGACTCAGAACGGCCATGGCCATGATATAGGAGGCCAGGGCACTGCCACTTAGCACCAGGAACCCCATCAGCTTCAGTGACCTGGAAGGGAAACAAAGAACATTAACACAAACCAGCATTCTAAACAAGGACAGAAAGCTCGGAGGACTGAACGCCACCAATGGCGGCTCCCAATCTCCACCGAGATTCATCTGTCCTTTCTGTCTTGAACGCCCCAGTCAGACAGGAAGCACATCCTTTGGGTTTCTGTGGAGATCACCTTTCTGGAGACAATCTATTTTCAATCGCCCTGGAGTCAGCCGCAGTCGGAACTCTTCTCCAGCTCACCTGGGCACTGGGTTGGAGACAGCAGGTAATGCAGAGGGAGGTTCTGCTCAGTTGCCCAGAGTATTGGCCAGACCCCAGCTGGAGTAACTGCATTCAGCTCAGGCACTCCCAACTCAGGAAGGGTAGGTACCTCTCGCTTTGCTGCAGCGAGAGGTGCAATTATTCTGCCGTCGGCCACTAGGGAGCCACCCTCCACCACTTCAGAACACGCCCAAAGACTAGGCTCATATTCACGTTTGAGAGGTGATCCAATCAAGGTGTCTGAAATATTAACGATTCAATAGGGTCGATAGGGGGAAACTATTTTCCTTTGGCCAGGGACTCCAGAGCAAGGGGGTACATAGAACATAGAGTGCAGAAGGAGGCCATTCGGCCCATCGAGTCTGCACCGACCCACTTAAGCCCTCACTTCCACCCTATCCCCGTAACCCAATAACCTCTCCCAACCTTTTTGGTCACTTAGGGCAATTTATCACGGCTAATCCACCTAACCTGCACGTCTTTGGACTGAGGGTGGAAACCGGAGCACCCGGAGGAAACCCACGCAGACACGGGGAGAACGTGCAGACTCCGCACAGACAGTGACCCAGCGGGGAAATCGAACCTGGGACCCTGGCGCTGTGAAGCCACAGTGCTAGCCACTTGTGCTACCGTGCTGCCCGGGGTATGATAGAGGCACGCTGAAATCTGCCCGTCTGATTCAGTTGCAGGGTATTTGTTTCCATATCTGGGCACAGGTATTAGTTTGCATGGCTATCGTCTTAATCACAGCACGATTCAAAGCAACACCTTGTCAAGTGAGTAAAGGTGGCACTGGACCCTCCTGCTGTTCCACACTCCTGCCACAGGGTGGGGGACATGAGCTTCAGTTACTTACAGCGTGCGTCTCTGCCTCCCTATTGGAGGGTGTGTGCTACTGTCATAAAGAACATGATGGAAACGACCCTGTATCATTGTAACAGCTTATGTGAAGAGAGTTTAAATACAACAACCCCCCCCCCCCCCCCCACCTCCCCTCAGCGTGATGGGGAGTACGGGTGCGGGTTCCACTTAAAAATTTTGTCCGGCTGCCGTCGGGGGCCTATGGACAGGCTTCCCAAGATCCCTCTGGTCCTCTGAGCATCCTGACGTTCACCGTATATTTCCTTGCCTTGTTAGTCTTCCACATTGCAGCACCTCACACTTTTCAAGGTTACATTCCATTTGTCACTGTTCTGCCATCTGACCAGGGCCAGTCTATATCATCCTGTCATCGAAGGCTTTCCCCCTCTCCACTTAACACACACCAATTTTCATGTCATCTGCAAACTTATTGATCAAACGTCCCGCTTCACGTCTAGATCATTAATGTACACTACAAGCAGCAGGGGACCCAGCACCGAACCCTGCGGTACACCGCTGGACACAGCCTGCCAGTCACAAACACAACCTTCCACCATCTCCCTCTGCCTCCTACCACTGAGCCAATCTTGGATCCAATTTGCCAAATTTCCCAGGGCTTTCACTCTGGCTTCCTGTTGACCGTCCGGAGGGCTGATCATGGGTCGCTGTTCTGCCACCTCCATCTTGCTCAAATCTGTCCCTCCATTGGCAGCTTCTGTCTGTTTAACATAGTTACCGGTTGCTCGTTGGTGATGGGACTCCGGGAGATAGTTGAGGAGAATGAATGCCACCAAGCATAGTGACATCATACCACTGAGGAAAAAGAAGAAGACCTTTGGGGGAAAATTGGCCGGCTGGTAGTGGGCGACAATACTGTAGCTGTTGCCTCCAGTTGAGTTCGACGGCACGCTGCTGGTTGTGTTTATGGTCATATTGATGCACCTAACGACCCGAACACCTTGTCCTAATGCGACGAGGCCTGGGACCAGCCCACTGAGGCCCTCTCCGATGAAAAAACTGGTCAGGAACTTGGGCTGCAGGCGGGTCATGAAGGGCAGGAAGGTCACAGGGGAAGTGCAGTCCACCAGCGAGACAAAAAATGCCAAGACCAGGAGCGCTATGCTGTGCAGAGCCCCGCCAAACATGGTAGTCACTTTCCAGAAGAAAGGCAGAAGGAAGCAGGCCACAATGCCTAAACATACAATGGCATAGATGACGGCCGTCTCGTCCAGTTTCCTGGGGCAGAACTTGTGCATCAGTGTGACAAACAAAGGTCCGACGTTGGCTAACTGGATGATGATGGTGAGGTATGAAGGGAGGTACCATCCTTCTGGGATCTCTGGCTCAATAAGAGGTAGTTCTACCCAGAGGCCGTTGATAGCTATCCATGACCCCATTCCAAAAACAGCAGCTAGCACGTGGACCATCAGTGCCATGGTAATTGCCTGCATTCACTCGCTACACAATAGTTTGCAATAGTGTTCACCCAGTTACAGAATGCAAAGCCTAGGTCCTCCTTTAAAAACAAAAGGCTCAGTAAAGCAGTGTGTTTCCTAAGCAGCCCTGCAGTAAAATGAAGAAAGAAGATTTGGTTATCACGATTGTCAACTCCATGAATAGGTCACTTCTCTATTTGGGGTGCGCCAAGCATTCCCCAGGTCAGGTGGAACTTGATCAAATGCGGAGTAAGGCACCTTTTATTCTGCTTAACTACCACCTCCCCTCTCCCTGCACCCCCCCCCCCCCCCCATAGTTTCACAGTAACTTCATTGCAGTGTTAATGTAAGCCTACTTGTGACGATAAAGATTATTGAAAAGAAAAATAACACCATCCCAAAAGGCTCCCCCATGTTTTATGAAGCGATGGCTAGAAATTGCTGGACAAGTAACAAGAAGTTAACAGTTTCACCATTAATAGTGCCTCTAAAAAAACGTACTTTGTGATATGGAAGATATATTCTTCTCCACAAATTTCTAGACGATTATCCACTGCTCGCTTCACCAATACGGACACATGTTATGGCTGAGGGACATAAGGGCCCCATTCATGATGCAATTTACAATCCTGAGGCCCAAAGGAGGGAACAATAACACGTTGCATTCTCCCTCCAGCAGACAGTGACTTGCTCCTGAGTGTGCCGCACTGACACACAAAAGGCTGATCGGTCACTCCAGTCGTGGGTCACTCAATAGCAAACAGCTTTGGAAGCTGATTCTCTTTGTCAAGGCCCTGAGGTCAACGGCAGTCTGAACTCCTGCCAACTCCACAGTGGCCAGACACTGACCTCATCTCCAGTCGATGGGAGTGACGTACTCACAACAACTGAGTCCAAGTACATCAGAAATACAAAATACCAGTCGTACAGAGAGCTCTTCAAACCTACTCTGTCGCTCATCAAGGCCGATCCACCTCGAATCGACACTTTCCTGTCAGATTCCCATATCCCTTCATTTTTATTAGTGTTGCCAGTAAGCTTACATTAACACGGCAGTGAGGTTACTGTGAAAATCCCCTCGTCGCCACATTCCGCCGCCCGTTCGGGTACACAGAGGGAGAATTCAGAATGTCCAATGCACCCATCAAGCACGTCTTTCGGGACTTGTGGGAGGAAACCGGAGCACCCGGAAGAAACCCACACAGACTCCGCGCGGACAGTGACCCGACCAGGAATCGAACCTGGGACCGTGAAGCAACAGTGCTAACCACTGAGCTACCCTTCCTGACCACCAGCCTTCTATGAGTTTCATGCATTTCAATATGATCAATTCTCACGCTCAAATTCCCGGAATATAGACCCATTCAACCCAATCTCCCATCAAAAGGCATCTCGCATCTAAGAACGGATCTGGTGAACCTTCATCTGCATCACCCCCCCCCCCCCCCCCCCCCCCCCCCTTAGGTAATAGAGAGCAGCCATTCCCTCCTCCAGATCCAATCTCTGACGTAAAATCCCTCAAATAAACAAAATGCTAAATCCCAAATCTATGCAAGGAGTCCATTGAAATGGCAAACTGGGACAAGTTGCACTGTGGAAGCTGCATTTGTTTATAACCTACAGTACATGCACGCAAACTCTGGTTTACATGTGCAGACATGCACTGACGCACATGCACAGACACTCGCAGCCACTGACGCAGCTGAAGTTGCAATTTATTAACAGCATGTACAGGGATTCCACTAACCTTTCATTCCCTTCCCACCCAACAGCCTTCAATCCCCGCATTGTTTTAACCTTCTGACCGTTCCAAAGTGTTGTCTGTTTTCAGCTCCCCCACTTTGGCACAGAAAAATATTATTACAATTTCGCCAAAAAGAAATCTACTTCTATATTTTGACTAAATGTAAAACAATCTTGCAAGGAAATAAAACAGTTCACTTTACATAGTTGTACCGTTTCATGCCTCTTACTTCCTCTCTATTTAAACTTTAAGTAGGTTATATATCTTGTAATGTTCTCGCACATTCTAATATTTCCCCTTCAATTTTTGAAGCTACCTATCTTTCACTTGTCGATAACCTGCCTGTGGAAGAATCATAGACTTTTACACAAGAGCAGGAGGCCATTTGACCCATTGTGCTGTGCTAGCTCTTTGAAAGAGTAATTGATTAAATACATGGCCTCTGCTCTTTCCCCATAGCTCTGCAAGTCCGTCCTTTTTAATTTCCTTTTGAATTTTAGGATTGAACCTGCTTCCACTGCTCATTCAGACAGCCTAATCCAGATTAGAACTCCCACGTACAATTTAGAAATCTCCTCACCTTGCCCCTGTTTCTTTTGCGAATTATCTTAAGTCATTAAAAGAGCAAGTTGTTACATTTTACAAAGGTTAGTTACAAACCATCTTCCCGCCTCTTTAATGCCCAAATTCTGACGGTCGAGAGCTTTGTATCACCGGCAGATGGAAATCCACCTGGAATACGGCAACTCTGCTCCTTGGATGATAGGCCAACCATCAGGATCGATCGCCATCAGCTGAACGCAGCTTAATCGCTCCTGGATTGATAAACTAACCTGTGCCAGTAGACAGAATCTGTCACACCCTCAATAAAACCCTCTGTTAATTACGGTCTTTCGCCAAACCAGAACTGCTGGAGTCAAATATCAAATGGTCAAAAGTCAGAGACATCCCCACAGCACAGCGGTGTGACCCTGAATCACGGGAGGTGCGAGGCCTCACCCAGCCTTCACCCGACAGTCGAGACCCAAAACAGACGCACTTACTGTACCAGCAACAAGGATAAGCAATCATTCCAAGGATACGTATCATGAGTAACACTTTCACATAGGACAATGTGTCGATACAAGTGTAGCTCAATTCATATCACACTGATTTTTAAAAACCTTCAAAACTGCACCCTGTGCAGTTCGAGGGGACTAGGTGAAAGGAACATCCCCTTCACTGCCTCTGTCTGTAAAACTAACACGTTTCTGGTACAACTGTACATACAGCTCTTGTACAATTGGGCGTCTGCTGCAGACGAAGTGCAGTGCAATTGAATCTGCTGGCCTTGTCATGATCACAGCATCAAACTGAAATGAAAATGAAATGAAAATCGCTTATTGTCACGAGTAGGCTTCAATGAAGTTACTGTGAAAAGCCCCTAGTCACCACATTCCGGCGCCTGTTCGGGGAGGCTGTTACGGGAATCGAACCGTGCTGCTGGCCTGCCTTGGTCTGCTTTCAAAGCCAGCGATTTAGCCCAGTGTGCTAAACAGCCCCAAACTGCCCTCAGGAGCAGTAGCAGCGAGCCCGGGTTAGCTCTGCTACCCTCCTGTTACAGATTCACAACATAAATCATCACCTTAATGAGGGTCCATGCCTGTTTCCTCCTGAAAGTCTCCCTCAGCCAGACCCAAGGTTCACCTGTGCCCAAACTAAACTCCCCCTCGCAGCTGCTGCGCTCTCTGTGTCCTTTTATTTTTAGGAGCACAGGATGTCGGTTAATATTTGCGTGATTCATTTACGATTTTTGGGAACGTGAAGTTAATAAAATGGAATTATTCCTTCCTGCCACTCATTATAGGTTTTCTATTATTAACACCACAGGAACAGAAATATGCCACCCGGTCCGCCAGAACTGTTCCATTATTCTATTATGGCTGATCTATATAATAATAATCTTTATTGTCACAAGTAGGCTTACATTAACACTGCAATGAAGTTACTGTGAAAAGCCCCTAGTCGCCACATTCCGGCACCTGTTTGGGTACACCGAGGGAGAAGTCAGAATGTCCAATTCACCTAACAAGCACGTCTTTCGGGACGTGTGGGAGGAAGCCGGAGCACCCGGAGGCAAACCCAACGCCGACACGGGAAGAACGTGCAGACTATGCCAGACAGCGACCCAACCCGGCAATCGAACCTGGGACCCCAGCGCTGTGAAACAACAGTGCTAACCACTGTGCTACCGTGCCGACCGACACCTACCTTGTTTACTTAACCCTTAAAATCCTGGTAAAACTCCACTGGGGAGGGCTGGTTTAGCTCACTAGGGGCTGGTTTAGCTCACTGGGCTAAACCGCTGGCTTTTAAAGCAGGCCAGCAGCACGGTTTGATTCCCATACCAGCCTCCCCGGACAGGCGCCGGAATGTGGTGACTAGGGGCTTTTCACAGTAACTCCATTGAAGCCTACTCGTGACAATAAGCGATTTTCACTTCACCGAGGATGAAGGACCTGCAGTTATGAGGAGAGGTTGGCTGAGGAGAGATTCCCCTTGGAGCAGGGAGGTGACTTAAGAGATGTTCAAGGTGATGAGAGGTTGGATTGAGTAAATAGAGAAGCAAATATTCTATTTGGTGAGTGGCTTTAGGATGTCACTGCTTCAAGAGATCTGGAACGTTTCACCTGAAAATGCAGAGAAGCTGAATCTATAAATAATTTTAAACGGGAGTTAGGGGTTTGAGGATGAGGAGGTACAGGGTTTCAATCAAAGCACGAAGGTGGGACTAACCGTCACTGCTCTTTCAAAGAGGGGCTGGTTTAGCACAGTGGGCTAAACAGCTGGCTTGTAATACAGAACAAGGCCAGCAGCACGGGTTCAATTCCCGTACCGGCCTCCCCGAACAGGCGCCGGAATGTGGCGACTAGGGGATTTTCACAGTAACTTAATTGAAGCTGACTTGTGACAATGAGCAATTATTATTATTATTATTATTATTATTAAGAGGCAACACAGGCTCAGTGGGCTGAATGGCCACATTCTGAGCTGCAAGTTTCAGCGTTTCAAGATCCCTTAACTGTCAATCTCCATTTTGGAATTTCTAATACTCAGAAACTCAACAGCGTTTTGGGGAGGCTACAGTCCCACATTTCTTATGTGTGACAAAGTGCTCCTGACATCACACTTGGGCAGCATATCAGGTTCTTCCTGTTTGTTCTGGATTCCCAGCAACAAGAGGAAATAGTTTATCACTTAATTGTGCTGTCTTGCTTACACTGGGGAAATTGAGAAAGGGGGAACAATTCATTCCTTTGTAGTGTTATACTGGGGAATATATATAATAATCTTGTGGGCAGCATGGTGGTGCAGTGGTTAGCATTGCTGCCGCACAGCGCTGAGGTCCCAGGTTCAATCCCGGCCCTGGGTCACTGTCCGTGTGGAGTTTGCACATTCTCCCCGTGCTTGCGTGGGTCTCACCCCCACAACCCAAAGATGTGCAGGGTAAGTGAATTGGCCACGCTAAATTGCCCTTTAATGGGACAAAATGAATTGAGACTAGACTAGGACATTCAGTGCAGAAGGAGGCCATTCGGCCCATCGAGTCTGTGCCGACCCACTTAAGCCCTCACTTCCACCCTATCCTTAGGTAACCAAATAACCCCTCCTAACTTTTTTGGGCACTAAAGGCAATTTATCATGGCTAATCCACCTAACCTGCAGGTCTTTGGACTGTGGGAGGAAGCCGGAGCACCCGGAGGAAACCCACGCAGACACGGGGAGAACGTGCAGACTCCGCACAGACAGTGACCCAGCAGGGAATCGAACCTGGGCCCCCGGCGCTGTGAAGCCACAGTGCTATCCACTTGTGCTACCGTGCTGCCCGTGGGTACTATAAAATTATTTTTTTAAATAATAATCTTTATTCGTGTCACAAGTAGGCTGACATTAACACTGCAATGAGGTTACTGTGAAGATCCCCTCGTCGCCGCACTGAGGATGGCCTACGAGCTCCAGGGATCTCTCCACCACCACCCTGGCCTATCCCCTGTGACCCTCATCCCTCCCCCCCCCCCCCCCCCCCGTGACGATCCATGCGCTCCGAACTCTCCCAACCCTTGGACTCCTGTCACTTACCCGTCCTTCAGGCCCTGGGACTTAGTGCCAGGCCGTTCCCTGCAGTGCCTCATCCGGCCACTGCAGCGCTGTGCCTGGAGGGAATACAGAGTTGGCCAGTCACTGTGAAGAATCCTCAGGCCACAGTCGAGAAAGACAAGCTATAACCACCTGTGTAAACAAAGCATTATTATAGGGTGTGTTGGTGAACCATCCCAACATCAGTTACGTCTTCCTATTGCCTGCTTCAGCAGCATCTCCCATCTTCCAAATTCCATGGGGTGCACACCACCAAAAATCTGTCCTGGTCCACTCACGTTGATGCTATCACCAAGAAAGCACAACAGCGCCTATACTTCCTCAGGAAACTAAGGAAATTCGGCACCTCCACATTAACCCTTACCAACTTTTACAGATGCACTATAGAAAGCATCCTATCGGGCTGCATCACAGCCTGGTATGGCAACTGCTCGGCCCAGGACCGCAAGGAACTTCAGAGAGTCGTGAATACCGCCCAGTCCATCACACAAACCTGCCTCCCATCCATGGACTCCATCTACACCTCCCGCTGCCGGGGGAAAGCGGGCAGCATAATCAAGGATCCCTCCCACCCGGCTTAATCACTTTTCCAACTCCTTCCATCGGGCAGGAGATACAGAAATCTGAGAACACGGACGAACAGACTCAAAAACAGCTTCTTCCCCACTGTCACCAGATTCCTAAATGACCCTCTTATTGACTGACCTCATTAACACTACACCCTGTCTGCTTCATCCGATGCCATTGCTTATGTAGTACATTGTATATCTTGTGTTGCCCTATTATGTATTCTCATGTATTTTCGTGAATTTTGTTTAATTCCCTTTTCTTCCCATGTACTGAATGATCTGTTGAGCTGCTCGCAGAAAAAAACTTTTCACTGTACCTCGGTACACGTGACAATAAACAAATCCAATCCACTCAACACTTCAATTTTAATTTTGTTCCTGCCATATAGATCATAGAATTTACAGTATAGAAGGAGGCCATTCGGCCCATCAAGTCTGCACCGGCTCTTGGAAAGAGCACCCTACCCAAGGTCAACACCTCCACCCTATCCCCATAACCCAGTAACCCCACCCAACACTAAGGGCAATTTTGGACCCTAAGGGCAATTTAGCATGGCCAATCCACCTAACCTGCACATCTTTGGACTGTGGGAGGAAACCGGAGCACCTGGAGGAAACCCACGCACACACGGGGAGGATGTGCAGACTCCACACAGACAGTGACCCAAGCCAGAATCGAACCTGGGACCCTGGAGCTGTGAAGCAATTGTGCGATCCACAATGCTACCGTGCTGCATTCTCTGGTTCAATCGCTCCTTCCAGCCACTGCCCTACGATGCTGACTCTATCTTTACTAATGTTACTGTGAGGATAGTGATTATTACATGCGGCCAGCAATCTGTTTTAATTCCCATCCTAATCTCCTGCGCCATGGAATTCAGTGACTGCTCAGAATGGTGGCTAACTATATCTGTGATCACATCCAGCCAGTCCTATCAGTAATCTTTCTCAGCCATTAACAACTGTATCTTTACTGAAGTTAATCCATCTCTCAGATTCTATCATGCTTCCCAGCTATTACTGACGATCTCTATTCATGTTTATCAAACTGTCAGATTCAGTCACTCCCTTCAACTCCCTTCCTAAATTACTGGCTGGATCTGCATTGAAGTTCATCTACGTTGAAATTTGTTCTGACACAAGGTGACGCATTTGTTAGGTGATGTGTGCTAGTGACAAAAATTAATGTCCCAAAAGCGAGGAGTTGATAATACCAAATGCCATCAGGCGGCATGGTGGCACAGCGGTTAGCACTGCTGCCTCACAGCGCCAGGGATGCTGGTTCAATCCCAGCCTCGGGTCACTGTCTGTGCGGAGTCTGCACGTTCTCCCTGTGTCTGCGTGGGTTTCCTCCGGGTGCTCCGGTTTCCTCCCACTGTCCAAGGATGTGCAGGTTAGGTGGCTTAGCCATGATCAATGCGCAGTGTTACGGGGATTGAGAGGGGGAGTGGGCCGAGTGGTGCTCTTTTGGAGGGTCAGTGCAGGCTGAATGGTCTCCTTCTGCACCGTAGGGAATCTATGGATTAATACTCATCTTCCAGAACACAGGATGGAATAATCTTGTCCACAACTTGTGATGTGTAGTCACTGCTGTAATATTAGAAAATGCTAATGGCTACGTTCATTCAGTGTGAACTCTGATGAATACAGTACCGCTTCTTCAGCAGTCCTGAATGGGTTAGTCCCATTTAATAATAATAATCGCTTATTGTCACAAGTAGGCTTCCATGAAGTTACTGTGAAAAGCCCCCAGTCGCCATATTCCGGCGCCTATTCGGGGAGGCCGGTACGGGAATTGAACCCACGCTGCTGGCCTTGTTCGGCATTACAAGCCAGCTGTTTAGCCCACTGTGCTAAACCAGCCCCTGACGTTTAGTAAAGTCAACTTCAAAGATACTGGATTTTTAATCAATGAAATCAAAACATGGATGAACATTGATCATAATGTGAATTGCGCTTTCACGTATCTGATCGTCAGTCCAGAAGTAAAACACTCGAACACGTCAGTAACGAATATTCGTTTATTTACGGCCGGGACAAATCTCTAAGCAGTCGGGTAACCACCTTCGAGAAGTGCCAAAATCCCAGAATAAGGACGGTATCTTTATACATCTTACAGCTTAGGGGTGGTCCCCTTAAATTCCTAGATACACCTATGATTTGGCAAGGATCCAGAACATGTACATATATGGAATTATTCTTCGAGGTCGGGAGGTTATTTTTGACATAATCATTAGCACAAGTCACTATCAATATTAATACAAAGGTTTTTGTATCCCATGGCCATCTGGCTTATCTCATTCCAAGGCCCTTCCTTTTACATTTCAATGTTTATTTGTTCCAACTGGTCAAACGAGCTTAATTACGTTATCTCTGCAATAAAGTAACGGTTCCCATTCATTCCATTCTTTGCCTTTTTGACCTCTCTGCTTTTACAGATACGGTCAGAACATTAATTAGTACCAATGCCACACTCCCTATATTCCATCCCATAACCTTCTGACATCTTTGCTTTTACAGATACGGTCAGAACACACTCCCTTTATTTCATCCCTTGACCTGTTGACATCTCTTTCACAGAGCTTTTCAGAACTGTTATATTAACCCTATCAGCGAAGTTCCAAATGAAATCCACTTCTACATTCCCCCCTTTGATCATTCCTTGATCACATAACACTCAGGATACTTTAGATGGAAATGAGAGCGAGGCGGAGGTACTCCTCCTCTACTAGGCTCCGGCAGGATGCCACTTCCTCATATAGGTCAGGGGTAGGTGGAACCAGTTTTTCTTTTTCGTCTAGGGCGGATCTCTGAAGCATCTGTGGTAATGCAGTGGCACCCAAACGGTTGCATAGGCATTTCACACCAGTAGCTATGATACAGAGCAACAAACAGATGGTAACGAAGATAATGAGCCCATGGAATAGGTAAGTGGCCCAAGAATTGGACCACATCCAGCTCCACCAGTCAGCCTGACCGGCGAGTCGCAAGCGCTGTACTCCATCTCTGATATGGGTTACCAGACGCGTGATATTCTCTGAACTGTCTGGAATATAACCCATGCAGCCGTCTGTTCGATCGAGAAAGGAACAGATATCAAGGGAATGCCTCCATGGGCATGGGTCGGGACCTGTGTACATACCCAGCAAGAGGAGACACCCACTTTCTTAGCATAGACATAGGACATAAACAGAAATGAATTCGCCGTTACATGGTGCGTTGCCCGCTTCCTTCTGGAAGGCGAGTAGGGGTGAGTAGTCCTTGGTGTTAAAATTTGTACCCTGTCCTTATCAATGCACCGGTGGTTCCACCTGCATGTGCGGCGATCGTACATTAGAACCATGTACGTAATCAGGAATCGGCGCTTCTGGTCGTCGGGAGGAACGGTGGTCGGGCAGGTTTTGATAGCGGTGGTGATCCATCGGAGATCTGTCGTTGTTCCACATCGTGGGGTCCCTTCCCGGCACATGGGTGGGTGTCGGCTTCCGTACAGGCATCTCCTTCCTTCGGATGCAGCGAGAGAGAGCAGGGTGGCGAGTATTGTGACGGCGAAGAGGGGCCTCATCCTGGTACTCATGTTCCTAGGACTTAAAGGAAAAGTTTAGAACATCATGGATACTTAATTAACTTACAATGGTGCATATGTACCCATGCGTTCCGGCCCTCCACTTTTACTGCAGTGGGGGTAGTGAGTAGAACCTGTAGGGGACCCTCCCATCGAGGTTCCAAACCTTTACGTGTCCAATTTCGAATTAGGACATAATCCCCAGGGTTGATGGAGACGTCATGAGTAATGGATGGGACTTCTTCCTGGGTGGCACGAACTCGGGAGTGTAATCCTTTCAAAATTCTAGTTAGTGTTAATATATAATTAGCCATCTCGGTAGTCATGTAATGGAATTGAACATTCCGTGGAACACTGCTGTCCCAAGGCGTTCGAAAGGGTCTGCCATATAGTATTTCCGCTGGGCTTAGGCGAGTTTTTCCTGCGGGGGTGGCACGTAGCTGGAAGAGTGCTAAAGGCAGGAGTTTGAGCCAAGTGGCCCCAGTGTCTGCTTGTAGTTTAGCGAGTTTAGTCTTTAGAGTCTGATTAGCCCTTTCCACCACTCCAGCGGCTTGTGGTCTGTAGGCACAATGAAACTGTTGCTTTATTCCAAGCAGAGCACAGAATTCCTTATTGATTTGACCTATGAAGTGGGGACCATTGTCAGAGCTCAGCCGGGCTGGAATTCCAAATCGCGGAACAATTTCTCGCATTAACACCTTAACTACTGTCGAGGCCTTGTTATCCGTAGTCGGGTAGGCCTCGGTCCATTTGCTAAAAGTGTCCACAATGACTAACACATATTTATAGCATTGACATCTTTCCAACTCAATGTAATCCATTTGTAGGGTCTCAAATGGACCCTCAGGTAAGGGGGTTGTGCCAGGATCACAGGGGACGGCCTTACCGGGGTTGTGCTGTTGACAGATTAGGCACCGACTGCTAATTTGTTGGGCCATTTCTTGCAGTCGTGGGTGCCACCAGCTTTTTAACAATATGTCCCCTGTGGCACGAGCTCCACAATGAGTTGCAAAGTGTACACATTCGGTCACCCAGGCTGCTAATGCATCGGTCATACATGTTTGTCCTACCGGGGTGACCCACAGCTTATTTTCGATATCATATATACATCCTAAGTTTTTCCACATATTTACAGCAGTTGCAGGAGCGTCCTCCTGCATTTGGATTATGTCAGCAATGGTTGGCATAGGTTTTTCAGAGGGGGACTTTCCCGAGGGGGTTTTAGTCTGCCTCATCATTCTAGGCACCATTAGTTTGCCAGATTTAGAAATTTCTTTTGCCTTCTCGTCCGCTCTCCTGTTGCCCGTTTCCACCAGTCCTGTGCCTTTTGTATGCGCTGCGCATTTTATCACCGCTATCTTGTCTGGGAGCATAAGGGCCTGCAATAACTGGGTTACTAACTGCTGGTGTGAGATGGGTGTACCAGCGGAGGTTAGAAATCCTCTGTTTTTCCATCACCGTCTTGATCGATGATTGCATAGCCAGATTGTCTATCCCCCCTTTCGCCGACGGTAGAACTTCCATCGGTGAAAAAGGAACAATCTGCACTTGGGAGGGGTATATCGGAGAGGTCGTCTCGAACCGAGGAGACTTCCTGCAACAGTTGCAGACAGTCATGAGTTGGGTCGAGCATGTCTGTGGGAGGATGCGTCAAAAAGTCAGCAGGGTTGATAGTGGTGCAGTGGGCAAACTGGACCTTTGGGTTATTAAGGAGAGCAATCTCATATTTGTTCTGACGAGCCATCGTGAGATGCTGAGTCTGTAGCTGTCCCAAAAGGGCCGTAACAGAATGGGAACTATAGACAGTGATATCTTGTTGGAGGGTAATATTAGCAGCCGATAGCAGGCTGTTGTAGATAGCTGCAAGAGTTTGGGTACAGATAGGATAGCCAAGGGCCACCGGATCGAGTTTAGAGGAGTAGTATGCAACCGGGCGACAGCGGTCGCCGTGGCGTTGGGTCAGGACAGCTGTGGCGCAGTCGGCAAGGACTGTGCAATAGAGCTGAAAAGGGCGATCAAATAAGGGTCGACCAAGGGCAGGGGCCTGGAGGAGTGCCTCCTTGAGGCGGTTCTGCTAGTGACTGTTTGTGATCAGCGGGCACTAGGACCCTGCGGAGCCATGCAGTGTCAATTTCAACGCAGCAGTTTCGAAACTGCCCAGCACAAATTCTTTATCTGTTTATTCTGAGACCAATGTAGTTCTGAACATACTGAGTTACTCATAATACTGATCACATTCCAGGGGCGGTGGCGGAGGTGGCTGTGGAGGCTGTGGGGGCTGTGGAGGCTGTGGGGGCTGTGGGGGCTGTGGAGGCTGTGGGGGCTGTGGAGGCTGTGGGGGCTGTGGGGGCTTCTGACGTCCCCCGCAATTGAACAGATGTTCCTCATCCCCATCGTCCCCCTCCTCCCAACCTTGCTTCGCATTGCTGACCGGCGCCAGGGTAGGATTAGCATTCTTACGTTTCTTATATTCTTTACATTCCCTTTTTAAGACCTCTACTGTTTTAACAATTCCCCCTTTGGTGAGGCCAATACCCAATTTTGAGGCATTTGCCTGCCAGCTAGCCAGTATAGATGCATCTTTCATTAACTGACAGTATTCCCTCCACAAGGCAATCAATTTCTTTGCGGTGGGTTCTTGATAATACAGAAAAATGTGTCATTTGAAACATGAAAGTCTGGCAATATCTGGTTTGAGGGGTACAGGGAAAGATCCCACAAAAGGTTAATAGCAGCTGCAAAGAGCAGGGTTATAAAATGCAGATCCTTGCTCACAAGCAGGTTTCAGCAGAAACAATGGCTCACACCTTCATGGAATGTAACTATCTCAGAAAGCATCTGAAAAAGCATGGATGAGAGTTTCAATTGCATTAAGTGACGAATATTTAAAACAGGCAAGTCTTTCAAGTCACTAGCATACAGCTAAGAGCAAAGTTTCACACCTTAATTGAAATAAACTCTCTTAGTAAACAGCTGGAAAGAATGGAAGATGCTCAGTCGAATTTAGTGTCAATTTAAGGGGTAAAATTCTACGAACATCAAGTTAATTAAAAGAAAATTGGAGATGACTTGGCTACGAGAAACATCATTTAAGTCAAAATCAAAGGCAAAGTTATGAACTGGGGACAATTGGAAAATTAAACGATTTGAAACCACAATCAAAGTGAAACAAGCCCATATACAATACAGTCGTTAAAACTTAATAACTCTTCGGAAGAGAATATAAACCCAGGGAGCAGAAGCAGCAGCACTCTGCAACAGCAACAGGAGAGAGAGAGAGAGAGAGAGAGAGAGAGACGCAGCCTGCTGGAGAAAGACAAGGAAAGCAGCCGAGTTTAAACAGCTAATACAACTCAAGAAGACCAGATTTTAAGTGGTTATTAGCTTACTTCACTTCCTTAATAACACAGGACCCAGGACACCAATGCTATTAAGGGGTAAGTAGGTAAAATTCTTCGGTGAAGGTATGGGTTATACCGGGGGATAGGCTCCGAGAACCCCGCCCGTAACTTCCAGAGAACGCTGCCTGGAATCACGGCGGCAGTCCCGTCCGGAGCCCACAGCCCGGAATCGTCCCCTAGCAGTCCTGAGACCCCCGCCCGTAACTCCAGCGAACGCTGCCTGGAATCACGGCGGCTCCTCAGGCTGCCCCTAGCAGTCCTGGCAACCCCGCCCGTAACTCCAGCAAACGCTGCCTGGAATCACGGCGGCAGTCCCAGGCTGCCCACAGCCCGTTAACCGTCCCCTAGCAGTCCTGAGAACCCCGCCCATAACTCCAGCGAACGCTGCCTGGAATCACGGCGGCTCCTCAGGCTGCCCCTAGCAGTCCTGGCAACCCCGCCCGTAACTCCAGCGAACGCTGCCTGGAATCACGGCGGCAGTCCCAGGCTGCCCCTAGAGACGATAACCACAGGGTTCACTCACTTACCCTCTTTAAAACGGGTTCGCTGGACTGACCTGGATCTCGCAGAGGCTTCTCGACAACCAACGGCAAGGCTGAGCAACGATCAAACTAATAGTAGGCGAATACCAAGGTGGAAAAGAAATTTTTACTCACGTTGGGGGCCAAATTCGTCCTCTACTTTGAACGAGCTCAGTCAATTACGCCGGTTAGTTGCGCAGACGCCTCTGGAGATCCCCGTACGGGCCACCAAATGTGAATTGCGCTTTCACGTATCTGATCGTCAGTCCAGAAGTAAAACACTCGAACACGTCAGTAACGAATATTCGTTTATTTACGGCCGGGACAAATCTCTAAGCAGTCGGGTAACCACCTTCGAGAAGTGCCAAAATCCCAGAATAAGGACGGTATCTTTATACATCTTACAGCTTAGGGGTGGTCCCCTTAAATTCCTAGATACACCTATGATTTGGCAAGGATCCAGAACATGTACATATATGGAATTATTCTTCGAGGTCGGGAGGTTATTTTTGACATAATCATTAGCACAAGTCACTATCAATATTAATACAAAGGTTTTTGTATCCCATGGCCATCTGGCTTATCTCATTCCAAGGCCCTTCCTTTTACATTTCAATGTTTATTTGTTCCAACTGGTCAAACGAGCTTAATTACGTTATCTCTGCAATAAAGTAACGGTTCCCATTCATTCCATTCTTTGACTTTTTGACCTCTCTGCTTTCACAGATGCGGGTCAGAACATTAATTAGTACCAATGCCACACTCCCTATATTCCATCCCATAACCTTCTGACATCTTTGCTTTCACAGATGCCGGTCAGACACACTCCCTTTATTTCATCCCTTGACCTGTTGACATCTCTTTCACAGAGCTTTTCAGAACTGTTATATTAACCCTATCAGCGAAGTTCCAAATGAAATCCACTTCTACAATAACATGTCTGTACGTTTGTCAAAGAAAGCTCCACGTTCTGACACAATTGTTATTTAGCAACAACTGAAAGGTCCACATCAATTTTTTTTTAAAAATCGTATAGGCTGGTTTAGCTCACTGAGCTAAATCACTGGCTTTTAAAGCAGACTAAGCAGGCCAGCAGCATGGTTCGATTCCCGTACCAGCCTCCCCGGACAGGCGCCGCAATGTGGCGACTCGGGGCTTTTCACAGTAACTTCATTGAAGCCTACTCGTGACAATAAGCGATTTTCATTTCATAATAATTATAATTGCTCATTGTCACAAGTAGACTTCAATGAAGTTACTGTGCAAAGCCCCCAGTCGCCACATTCCGGTTCCTGTTCAAGGGAGGCCGGTACAGGAATTGAACCCGCGCTGCTGGCATTACAAGCCAGCTGTTTAGCCCACTGTGCTAAACCAGCCCCTAATTAGAATTATACAAAAAATGTTACAGGTCTGTGAAACGTTAAAAGACCGGGAAGCAGGTTTAGGGCTAGGGGGAGAGATGTTCAGAAGGAAAGGTTGTGAATCTCTGCTTTTGACCCACCCTTTGTTCCTTTACCAGTACCATTATCTTTAGCCTTGTACCACTATCTATTTTGTTATTGAATCTCTCCTGTTTACCACCCTTTCACAGACCTTCCCGTTTGCTCTCTCACCCGCTCTTCCCTTCTTTCCCCCCCTTCAGGTGCTGTGCCCTAAGAGAGGGCATTGGGGACCATAGATCTCTTTGTTAAACCTGACCTGGAGGCGTGGATCATTTTCATTGGCGCTACATCCATCGGCTTTTGAGAATCTCATTCGAACAATATCATTCTTTGTCCACCTTGATCTATTTTGCCATAAATCTTTCCCAGCAGCAGACTCCCGAGGTCATGATTTCTAATTATGCGACCAAAAATTCCAACCGTCATTTCCTGATCTTGGTTAGCAAATCTTTCTGCTTCTACCAGCTTCAGCGGCAACGTGACTTGTCCAAGATATCTTCATCATTTGTCTCAAAAACACACAACTCTGCTAGCTTCACTGATCGTTCAACATGTGCTTCTATATGTCACTTCCATAACTTTCTCAAAATCTTACAGAATTACAGATTCAAGCCATTCGGCCCATCATTTCTGCACCAGCTCTCCAAATGAGCATCATGGCTTCGGGGCCTTCCCCTGCCTTTTCCACATGAGGCTGCACATTGTTCTTACACTAATTCTTTTACATCTGCAGCTTTTCCCGGTCCTGATGAAAGCTCATTGACTCGGATTTCTCTCAGCAGACAACCTGCTGACCATTTCCAGCATTTCTGTCTCAAAGAACAAACAAAAGAACAAAGAAAAGTACAGCACAGGAACAGGCCCTTCGGCCCGCCAAGCCCGTGCCGACCATGCTGCCCGACTAAACTACAATCTTCTACACTTCCTGGGTCCATATCCCTCTATTCCCATCCTATTCATGTATTTGTTAAGATGCCTCTTAAATGTCACTATCGTCTCTGTGAGGCACCCTCAATTGCGAGGCGAGAGCGAGGTCGGTAATCAAAAGGCTTTAATCTACAGAGAACTGAACAGCATCCGAGAGAAGTGTGCTCACCACATGGAGCCTTATCCTATACACCGTTTCCTGGGGCGTAGCCAGAGGCGGAGTCCCCCAGGGTTCCAAGCCTCTTAAAGGGGCAAGGTATTAAAGGTCAGGTACAGTTTACGGCAGTTATTAATACCGTTCATCGCACCCTGCTTCCACCACCTCCTCCGGCAGCGAGTTCCAGGCACCCACTACCCTCTGTGTAAAAAATCTTGCCTCGTACATTTACTCTAACCCTTGCACCTCGCACCTTAAACCTATGCCCCGTAGTAATTGGCACGGTAGCACAGCGGTTAGCACTGTTGCTTCACTGTTCGATTCCCGGCTTGGGTCACTGTCTGTGTGGAGTCTGCACGTTCTCCCCGTGTCTGCGTGGGTTTCCTCCGGGTGCTCCGGTTTCCTCCCACAAGTCCCAAAAGACGTGCTGTTAGGTAATTTGGACATTCTGAATTCACCCTCTGTGTACCCGAAAAGGCGCCGGAGTGTGGCAACTAGGGGCTTTTCACAGCAACTTCATTGCAGCATTAATGTGATCCTACTTGTGACAATAAAGATTATTATTATAAGTAGGCAGTAAAATGCTGGTTCTATCAATGCTGCCCACGATCCTGGGAGTGCATTGTAAAGTGTTGCATTTCCCATTTTATGCATTTCCCTGACTCCTTCCCACACACAATCTTATAAAATACAACACTAACTTTTGACAACGTTTTTGTTTTGTTACAGTGCGTTTTGACTGCAAATGGAGCAATGCTTTAATTTTAAAAAGAAAACATGTCAGAAAGATGACAAAGAAAGTTTTAAGAAAGTTTTACCTTGTGTTGCGTTTTGTTAGAAAGCAACCCGCATTGGTGACAAATCCTCCTGTTTGTTAGAATGTCACTGCCTCCCTGTGCAGGAGAGGCAGTGCGGGAGTGGTTTGGTTACTGGGATAGTAATCCCGAGACCTGGGTAATAATGCTCTGGGAAACCCAGGGTTCCAATCGCAGGGCTATGGTAATAATTGAATTCTGTAAAAATCTGGAATTTAAAAATCTAATAACAATAATCTTTATTGCAACAAGTAGGCTTACATTAACCCTGCAATGAAGTTACTGTGAAAATCCCCTAGTCGCCACACTCCAGCGCCTGTTCGGGTACACCGAGGGAGAATTCAGAATGTCCGATTCACCTGACAGCACATCTTATGGATTTGTGGGAGGAAACCGGAGCACCCGGAGGAAACCCACGCGCACACGGGGAGGACATGCAGACTCCGCGCAGACAGTGACCCAGCGGGGAATCGAACCTGGGACCCTGGAGCTGTGAATCATCAGTGCTGAGCATTGTGCTGCCGTGACGACCATGAAACGAGTGTCATACGGCATGGTGGCACAGTGGTTTGCAACTCCTGCCTCGCAGCTCCAGGGACCCAGGTTCAATTCCGGCCTCGGGCGACTGTGTGGAGTTTGCAACAATCTCCCCCTGTCCGCGTGGGTATCCTCCGGGTGCAGGTTAGGTGGATTGGCCGTCATAAAATTGCCCCTTAGTGTCCAGGGATGTACAGGTTAGGTGGGGTAAGAGGGATAGGTTGGGCAAGCGGGCCTGGGTAGGGAGCTCTTTCAGAGGCTGGATGCAGACTCGAAGCTCCAATCTGACATCCTTACCTGGTCGGTGGCCGACACGTGATCCCGATCCACAGCAATGTGGTGGATCGTCCGTGTCCTCAGGCACAACCAGTAATGCCCACATCCCAGAAACAACACAAAGAGGCAGAGGTTTCTGACAGCTTCTAATACCCCCTTCCGATTGGCTCTTAGTCAGCAGGTGCAGCACCATCCCGATCACTAATTGGGCAATGGAAATGCCAGTCAACAGCCAGCCCCGCCCCCCCCCCCCCCCCCCCCTTTCCTGATGAATGGGAAGCGGCTGCCAGTGACTGGGATGAAATGGACATGATGGATACAAACCCAGACAGATACAAAGTCATCCTTTCACACCGAATTCAAACAGCGCCTGCCCCATCAGGAAGGAACGTGGGGAATTCACAAAACCCAACAAATTAACATTCATATCCTCCATTCAGTTCAGTTACAGAAGCCCAGAAAGGAATTTGATACAAGGATGTCTGAATCATTGAACGTCCAGTTTATCGATTGCGTTTCTGCCGCTTGTGACAGCTGAAGGTAAAAATACTTCGGGTCATTGCGGCAGTAAAAGAGACTGCTTCACTGGGGAGGGCAGGAGGGTGAATAACTGGCATTGTAACCAAGGGCACCGTGCTTTAAACACCCCATCCCCAATACACACAGGAAGAGCCCAGTTACACAGGCTCAGACACACACACCCTCCCCAATACACACAGGAAGAGCCCAGATACACAGGCTCAGACACACGCCCTCCCCAATACACACAGGAAGAGCCCAGTTACACAGGCTCAGACACACACCCTCCCCAATACACACAGGAAGAGCCCAGTTACACAGGCTCAGAAACACACACCCTCCTCAATACACACAGGAAGAGCCCAGATACACAGGCTCAGACACACACACCCTCCCCAATACACACAGGAAGAGCCCAGTTACACAGGCTCAGACACACGCCCTCCCCAATACACACAGGAAGAGCCCAGATACACAGGATCAAACAGACACCTTCCCCAATACACACAGGAAGAGCCCAGATACACAGGATCAAACACACACCTTCCCCAAATACACACAGGAAGAACCCAATTACACAGGATCAAACACACACCCTCCCCAATACACACAGGAAGAGCCCAGATACACAGGATCAAACACTCACCCTCCCCAATACACACAGGAAGAGCCCAGTTACACAGGCTCAGACACACACCCCTCCCCAATACACACAGGAAGAGCCCAGTTACACAGAATGATTTCAGCCACAATGGTGCCAGACTTTGAGCAGAGTGGAACACAGCAGGCTGGGGGATGAAAGACTGAAGCACTCACCCCGAGCACTCGGCTTCAGTCACATGGAGGTGGCGGAGTAACAGGAAGGTTTCAGTTGAATGGACGATTGTCTCTGTCGCCCCCGGAATAGGAACGATGATGACACAGCATTTGTGAGGGAACGTTGAATCACAAAGTGCCTCAGTGATGGTTTAAAGTGAGAGGCAGCGGTCGGTGTGGGGCAGGGGCCAGCTCTGCTTTAACAACAGGGGGTGGCACAGCAGCCAGGGAGGAGCAGGAGGCTGGAGAAGCAGCTGGGCTCCCACTGCCAACAGTTCCTCTCTGTCCCTGCATTGGCAAGGGTGCCAACATCTACTGCCCCCACACACAGCCCTGGCAGAGCCTCACCCCCATCAAGCTCAGGCATCAATCAGGGGGGCAAAGATATTGGAACAGAACTGACAGGCCAGGCAGTAAGTGTGACTCAGATCCCAAAGTGACCTCTAAATCTCTCTGTACAGATGCTGCCAGTCCCTGCTGTGTTTGTCCAGCATTTCCACATTTACAGCATCCGCAGTCTTTTGCTTTTATTGAAGATATTGGGACTCTTCGCTTTCCAATTTGAACATTTTCAGGAGGCAAGGCTGAACCCCACTCCGCTCACACCCAACCCCACTCCACTCACACCCAACCCCACTCCGCTCACACCCAACCACACTGAGCTCACACCCAACCCCACTCCGCTCACACCCAACCCCACTCCGCATACACACAACCCCACTCCGCTCACACCCAACCCCACTCCGCATACACCCAACCCCACTCCGCTCACACCCAACCCCACTCCGCTCACACCCAACCCCACTCCGCTCACTCCCAACCCCACTCCGCTCACTCCCAACCCCACTCCGCTCACTCCCAACCCCACTCCGCTCACACCCAACCCCACTCCGCATACACACAACCCCACTCCGCTCACACCCAACCCCACTCCGCTCACACCCAACCCCACTCCACTCACACCCAACCCCACTCCGCTCACTCCCAACCCCACTCCGCTCACTCCCAACCCCACTCCGCTCACTCCCAACCCCACTCCGCTCACACCCAACCCCACTCCGCATACACACAACCCCACTCCGCTCACACCCAACCCCACTCCGCATACACCCAACCCCACTCCGCTCACACCCAACCCCACTCCGCTCACACCCAACCCCACTCCGCTCAAACCCAACCCCACTCCGCTCACTCCCAACCCCACTCCGCTCACTCCCAACCCCACTCCGCTCACTCTCAACCCCACTCCGCTCAAACCCAACCCCACTCCGCTCACACCCAACCCCACTCCGCATACACCCAACCCCACTCCGCTCACACCCAACCCCACTGAGCTCACACCCAACCCCACTCCGCTCACACCCAACCCCACTGAGCTCACACCCAACCCCACTCCACTCACACCCAACCCCACTCCGCTCACACCCAACCCCACTGAGCTCACACCCAACCCCACTCCGCTCACACCCAACCCCACTGAGCTCACACCCAACCCCACTCCGCTCACACCCACCCCACTGAGCTCACACCCAACCCACTCCACTCACACCCAGCCCCACTGAGCTTACACCCAACCACACTGAGCTCACACCCAACCCCACTCCGCTCACACCCAAACCCCACTCCGCTCACTCCCAACCAGACTCCACTCACACCCAACCCCACTCCGCTCACACCCAACCCCACTGAGCTCACACCCAACCCCACTCCGCTCACACCCAACCCCACTCCGCTCACACCCAACCCCACTCCGCTCACACCCAACCCCACTCCGCTCACACCCAACCCCACTCCGCTCACACCCAACCCCACTCCGCTCACACCCAACCCCACTGAGCTCACACCCAACCCCACTCCGCTCACACCCAACCCCACTCCGCTCACACCCAACCCCACTGAGCTCACACCCAACCCCACTCCACTCACACCCAACCCCACTCCGCTCACACCCAACCCCACTCCGCTCACACCCAACCCCACTCCACTCACACCAAACCCCACTCCGCTCACACCCAACCCCACTCTGCTCACACCCAACCCCACTCCGCTCACACCCAACCCCACTGAGCTCACACCCAACCCCACTCCACTCACACCCAACCCCACTCCGCTCACACCCAACCCAACTCCGCTCACACCCAACCCCACTCCACTCACACCCAACCCCACTGAGCTCACACCCAACCCCACTGAGCTCACACCCAACCCCACTCCACTCACACCCAACCCCACTGAGCTCACACCCAACCCCACTCCGCTCACACCCAGCCCCACTGAGCTCACACCCAACCCCACTCCACTCTCACCCAACCCCACTCCGCTCACACCCAACCCCACTGAGCTCACACGCAACCCCACTGAGCTCACACCCAACCACACTCCACTCACACCCAACCCCACTCCGCTCACACCCAACCCCACTCCACTCACACCCAACCCCACTCCGCTCACACCCAACCCCACTGAGCTCACACCCAACCCCACTGAGCTCACACCCAACCCCACTCCACTCACACCCAACCCCACTGAGCTCACACCCAACCCCACTCCGCTGACACCCAGCCCCACTGAGCTCACACCCAACCCCACTCCACTCACACCCAACCCCACTCCGCTCACACCCAACCCCACTGAGCTCACACGCAACCCCACTGAGCTCACACCCAACCACACTCCACTCACACCCAACCCCACTCCGCTCACACCCAACCCCACTCCACTCACACCCAACCCCACTCCGCTCACACCCAACCCCACTGAGCTCACACCCAACCCCACTCCACTCACACCCAACCCCACTCCGCTCACATCTAACCCCACTGAGCTCACACGCAACCCCACTGAGCTCACACCCAACCCCACTCCACTCACACCCAACCCCACTCCACTCACACCCAACCCCACTCCGCTCACACCCAGCCCCACTGAGCTCACACCCAACCTCACTCCGCTCACACCCAACCCCACTCCACTCACACCCAACCTCACTCCGCTGACACCCAACCCCACTCCACTCACACTTAACCCCACTCCGCTGACACCCAACCACACTCCACTCACACCCAACCCCACTCCGCTCACACCCAACCCCACTCCACTCACACCCAACCCCACTCCGCTCACACCCAGCCCCACTGAGCTCACACCCAACCTCACTCCGCTCACACCCAACCCCACTCCGCTCACACCCAACCCCACTCCGCTCACACCCAACCCCACTGAGCTCACACGCAACCCCACTGAGCTCACACCCAACCCCACTCCACTCACACCCAACCCCACTCCGCTCACACCCAGCCCCACTGAGCTCACACCCAACCTCACTCCGCTCACACCCAACCCCACTCCACTCACACCCAACCTCACTCCGCTGACACCCAACCCCACTCCACTCACACTCAACCCCACTCCGCTCACACCCAACCCCACTCCGCTCACACCCAACCCCACTGAGCTCACACCCAACCCCATTGAGCTCACACCCAACCCCACTCCGCTCACAGCCAACCCCACTGAGCTCACACCCTACCCCACTGAGCTCACACCCAACCCCACTGAGCTCACACACAACCCCACTCCCCTCACACCCAACCCCACTCCGCTCACACCCAACCCCACTCCGCTCACACCCAACCCCACTCCACTCACACCTACCCCACTCCGCTCACACCCAACCCCACTCCGCTCACACCCAACCCCATTGAGCTCACACCCAACCCCACTCCGCTCACACCCAACCCCACTCCGCTCACACCCAACCACACTCCGCTCACACCCAACCCCAATCCGCTCACAGCCAACCCCACTCCGCTCACACCCAACCCCACTCCGCTCACACCCAACCCCACTCCGCTCACACCCAACCCCACTCCGCTCACACCCAACCCCACTCCGCTCACACCCAACCCCACTCCGCTCACACCCAACCCCACTCCACTCACACCCAACCCCACTGAGCTCACACCCAACCCCACTGAGCTCACACCCAACCCCACTCCGCTCACACCCAACCCCACTGAGCTCACACCCAACCCCACTCCGCTCACACCCAACCCCACTCCGCTCACACCCA